>NW_019154164.1:650957-790728 GCF_002288905.1 Enhydra lutris kenyoni | reverse complement strand
GATCCATAAATGTGGAGGGCAGTGTAGTATGAGATGTCAGAGTCTGATTAGTATAGATAGCGTGTCCATGCTAGGACCTGTCCTGACATTGGCAGTCAGTGCCTAAGTGGAATTAAAAGGCATCTGTAGGGGCGCCTGGGTGGCTCAGTGGGTTAAAGCCTCTGCCTTTGGCTCAGGTCATGATCCCAGGGTCCTGGGATTGAGCCCCGCATTGGGCTCTCTGCTCAGTGGGAAGCCTGCTTCCTCCTCTCTCTCTCTGCCTGCCTCTCTGCCTACTTGTGATCTCTGTCTGTCAAATAAATAAATTTTTTAAAAATCTAAAAAAAAATATACAAAATACTTAATAATTACAAGGTGGAGAGAGAGTAACTTTACAGGGTAAAACTTGATAGCAACCACTTTAATGAAGTTAACGAAGTGAATATCATTAATAATGATACACATTGAAATCATGCACTACCTGATAACATGCAATGAGATGAACACAACATTGCTTCTGTGATGTTTCTGTCAAAGATGTATGACATGAATCTAATCATGAGGAAACACTCAGTGAACCAAAACTGAAGAAATTCCTACAAAATAACTGCCTTCTGGTTTTGGCATCCACGTAATACTGGGCTCAGAGAATGAGTTGGGCAATGTTTCTTCCCCATCTACAGTTAGAATGAGCTTGTGGAGAATGGACATGAATTCTTGTTTAAATATTTGGTAGAATTCACCGGTGAGGCCATCTGGGCCTAGGCTGTTTTATGGGGAAGTTTAAAAGTCACTAATTCTATCTCTTAGGTCTTTTATTTCCTCTTGAGTCAATTTCAGTCATTTGTGTCTTTCTAAGAAATTGTCCATTTCATCTAAGTTTTTTACTTTGTGGCATGATACTCTCTTATACACATTTTTATTTCTCTAAGGATGGTAGTAATTTCTTTTTCATTCCCAATTTTAATAATATGAATCTTCTCTCTCCCTTTTATCAATATAGCTAAAGGTTTGTCAACTTACTGATTTTTTTCAAATAACCGTGTTTTGGTTTCTTGATTATCTCTGTTTTTCTATTCTCTATTTCATTTATTTTGCTCTAATTTTTATTACATAATATCTTCGGCTTACTTTGGGTTGAGTTTGCTCTTCTTTTCCAATCTCTTCAGTGGAAGGTTACATTATTGAATTTTTTCTTCCTTTTTAATATATGAATTTGTAGCTATAACTTTCCTGCTAAACACTGTTTTGGCTGGATCCCATAAGTTAGGTGTGTTGTGTTCTGTTCTTTTTTCTTTTTTTTTTCAGTCTTATCAATATATTTTCTATATTCCCTTGTGATTTCTCCTTGACCCACTGGTTATTTAGGAGTGTGTTATTTAATTTCCACATATTTGTCTATTTCTAAATATTTATTTTTTATTATTCTCTAATTTCATTACATTGTAGTCAGAGAACATACTTCAAATGATTTAGAGCCTTTAGAATTTGTTTAGTTCTGTTTTATGTCCTAGCATATGGTTTATCCTGGATAATGTTCCATATACTCTTAAGAAGAATTTGTATGCTGATGCCGTTGGATAAATTGTTCTATAGATGTGTTAGACCTAGCAGGTTTATATTATGTTCAAGTTCTCTGTTTCCTAGTTGATCTTCTACCTACTTGTTCCATCACTGGAAGTGAGTTGTTGGGGCACCTTGGTGGCTCAGTCTGTTAAGTGTCTGCCTTTGGCTAAGGTCATGATATCAGGGTCCTGGAATTGAGCCCCACATTGGGCTCTGTGCTCAGCAGGGAGTCTGCTTCTTTCTCTCCCCCTGCTTGTGCTTTCTCTCTCAAATAAATAAATAAAATCTTTTTAAAAGAATAAAGTGAGTTATTGAAGTATAGCTATTATTACTGAGTTTGGGCTCCCTTCTCGGGGGGAGCTTTCTTCTCCCTCTGCCACTCTCCCTGCTTGTGTTCCCTCTCTCGCTGTCTCTCAGTCAAATAAATAAATAAAATCTTTGAAATAAATTCATTCATTCATTCATTCATTCATTCCAGTCTCAAAATGTCTGCTTTTTGTACAGATTAACTAACTCAGTTTTATTGTTATTAATATGACTGGTTTTATAACTGTCATTTTATGTTTTTCCTATGATTCATGTTATTTTCTTATTCTTTCTCTCTGTATTGTCTTCATTTGAAGTGAATATTTTTAATGTAGTATTTCAGTTATTTTAATAATTGTTCATTATTTTTAAAATTTATTTTCTTGGTTACCCTAGGATTCTCAGACCTATTTCGAATTTATACCAACTTAAGAACAGTGAGATAGGGAAATGTTACTTCTATGTAGCTCTATCCTCCTCTGCCTTTTTGTATGATGTTTGCTTATCAGCAAAATCTGCATTTTTTAAAGATATTGATTTTTGTTAGAGAGAGAGTATACACACATGGCGGGGGGGGGGGGGAGACTCCCTGCTGAGCAGGGATTTCCCCATGCAGGGCTCAATCCCAGGACCCTAGGATCATGATCTGAGCTGAAGGTAGATGCTTAACAGACTGAGCCACCCAGGTGCCACAGATCTGTATTTTTTGACAGCATCCATAAACGAACTTTTCTAGTCTCTTTCAAATAAAGTCCGCCCTTTTAGAGAGAGCTACCAAGCTCTCTGTTCTTCCGGCCTGACTCTCGCCATATGTGAAACTCTTTGCTACTGCTCCAGAGATGGGGCAGGAACATTTACCCTTACAGTATCACCCATGAGAAGCAAGACTCTGGGCTGGGGGGCAGGAAGGGAATGGACATCTCTGATCTTCTTGGTTTGTCCCTTCCAGCATAGAACCTTAGTCCTACATGGAAGCTGGGGTGAAGATTACTGGAACCCAGTATTCTCAGCTTGTTGCGCCTGTGAATGGGAGCTAGGTGAAGGGAGGGAGCCTCAAAAGTCCTTTGCCAAGAACAGAGCTTCTGCAACACAGAACTGGGAAGGACAAGTAATGCTGGTGACCAACACCTCCTGGGGAAAAATCATAGTCATAAATGGATATGGATGTTTTTATGGTATAGTTTGAGCAGTCTAATCAGAACTGATGCTGGCTATCAGGAGTGGATATATAATTAAGAGGGCACAGTGAAGAATGAAATATGGGGTTCCTTTTTCAAAACTCATTAGGAATTTCAAGACGGTGACAGTAGATCATTAAATCATGTCTGAAGCTCTTCCAAGGCCCCAAGCATAGGTACCTGTGTAATTACACAGGACATATAGTCATGAAGTCATGCTCACTCATTTTTGCCCTATAGTAGGATCCTGGAGAACTCCTGCTATTTAAAGTTTATTAAAAGCGTTTCTGGGGGCACCTGGGTGGCTCAGTGGGTTAAGCCTCTGCCTTCGGCTCAGGTCATGATCTCAGGGTCCTGGGATTGAGCCCCGCATTGGGCTCTCTGCTCAGCAGGGAGCCTGCTCCCCCCGGCCTCTCTGCCTGCCCCTCTGCCTACTTGTGATCTCTCTCTGTCAAATAAGTAAATAAAATCTTTTTTTTTTTTTTTTTAAAGTTGTTTCTGGGAGGTCCTAGGGGAGAGGCTTCTAAGTGAGGGGATAGGGCAGCCCTAGGTAACAGAAGTCAGATGGGAGAGAGGGGGGATGTGACTTGGGGGACTATCTATATATATCAAACATTTGGGAAATCTTTGGTATCTTAAAATTCTATCATAATGCAAAAAAAAAAAAAAAGGACGTGAAAAAATTCTATTTCAGAAAATTTAGAGTCACATTATTGAAAGGTTAATAAACCTATAGAGTTAGTAGGCCAGGAGTTCCAGGGGTCCTTCTGCAAAGACATTTTGTCTTTTTGTCCAGATTTGTTGTCATTTTGTTGTCATATCCAGTTTATTAGGGCAATTTTGGTAGGGACTTGTAGGTTTATGGCAGGAATTCCAGCAATCTTTTGATTAGTAAAACTTGTTATGCAGCTCTGAAGAGAGGAATTGAAATACTTGTTCCCGGAGACCCACTCATGTGGCTGACTTCCATTTCTGTCTAGGCTTGACATTTTCCCCTCCACATTCCTCCTTCTTCCCCAACACCTCTCAACACTTCAAAAACATCTTTAGCAAGACCTGGTTTGAGAGTAATTTGCTAATCATATATATTGCTATGGGGCTTCTAATGTTTAACAAGGATAGGCCTTAGGAAGGTGGTAGTGCATCTGTCATTGATTACAAGTGACAGTAGAGGGTGGTATTCTGGTTTACACCTCAGTTTTATATCTTCTTCCCCTTTTAGAGATAAATGGTCACTACCAATAATAGTCAAAGCTGTGGTTATCCTGCTCATGGGCTTATCTCTTCATTATACTGTTTTAATCAATTTCATTCTAAAATGCTCCTATATATCAGTGCTTTTCAAATTGAATGTGCAAATGAATCACCTGGGGATGTTCTTAAAATACAGATTGATAATTAAGTAGGTTTGGGTTAAGGTCTGAGATTCTGCATTTCTAATAAGCTCCCAAGAAATCCCTACTCTATTGGTCTGTGGACCACAAGGAAGAAACACTCTGAATAATATTAAACAGACATTTGTCCAAACTAAAACTTGGCTCTTGACTGTAATCTATAGGTCATTATTCCCTAAGTTTTAAAGCAACTCTCTACACTTAGGTTGCCATGTTCTCTCCCAGAAGTTAATTGTCAATGAGTCTGAAAGTTATATTTACTTTTAAAAGGCTTCTTAGTAATTTCAAGGCTTCTGCCTTTTGGTTCCTGAACTTTAAAAAAAAAAAATCACACCATCAGAAAGTAGGAGATGCGGCCTGCCAACTAGTACAGGAAACTCCCAAGCTTTTACTACATATTTGTGACATCTGGATTTTTCAAATATGATGTCTTTACTCATTTCATTATTTTCAGCCTTCCTATGCATTCATTTCTCCCACCTTTTTCACAAAATATAAAGCACATATTTAGACTATCAATGTACTGAAAACTTCTTATTTCTTATTAATCCTCTCCACAGGTTAATTTTAAAGCCGAACAACTTTACTCATGGTGAATACACTCATCCCAAGTATTTTTTTTTTTTAAATGAGAATCTCATTTTCCAGAATTCAACAATATTTCTGGCTTAGTGCAATTTATAAAATCACACTGTTTTATTAACACATCAGTGAATAGAATCTGACCCAACCCTTGACTTCTCTATGTGTAGTACTCTGACTATGTATTAATGAGCAGAAAGCTTATTAATAGAATCGAGAAAATGTACTACTAGTTGAGGGTTTGAGTATTCTAAAGCCTACTTAAATACAACAATGCTTTTAAAACAAGATTTATTCAATATTTGGTGAAAAGCTTCAGTTTAATAAGACTCATATTTAACATTTGGTCATAGGACTGAAAGTTAATGAGTCAAAAAAATGTCTCCTGATGAGAAAAGACTTCTTTTTTTGCATGAAAGATCTGAAATTTAAAAAAAGAGCTCCATTATTAACAAATAATCAATAATAACACAAACTATTTCAACTCAGATTAGTAACTCAGAGAAATAGATTTTTAAAAAGCGTTCAGCAGAGAAATACAGTGAAACATTTCATGCACATTCAAATTTCCCTTTATCTTTAAAAGACTTGGCATTAAGATATTTTTCTCCAAATCACAATTTCTCCTTAAAGCCCACCAATCTTTACTGACCTTCATTTTCTGAAATTGTATAACATTTGTACAGCTTAAATAGGAACCATCTAAAAACAGCTCACAGTACAGATTATTACTTTTTATGGATTCTATCTCCCCAACTAGAGTATATAATCTCTTGGAGGGCAGACACTATGTTTTTCAATTTTGGGGATTTTTGCCTGTGACATACTAGTAATATATTTCAGCTATATTCAGTTTAAGTCACTCTTTCCTTCCTCCCAATCCTGCTCTTCTCCTGTAACTCTTTCCTTATATTGTTCCCTAATCTAGAGGTGAATAGTGTTTCATATTCCAAAACATTATTCCTATATTTCAAAAAAAGTAAATCTACCTCCAAATTTAGCTTTATAGGATTAATTTTTAAATTATTGTATTTTCTGAAGACATCACCATAATCCATACAACATCAATTGTACACCCACAGTTTATAGGAAAAATTATAAAACATAGGTCTATCAATTCTAAACACAGAGCATTTATTTGTTAGCTACTATCTCAGACTAAACATTATGTTATACAACTTACCGTTTTCAGTAAAGCCCTTTGATTATACAAAAGCAGACAAGTTATTACCAAAACAAACAGTGAGATAAAAGCAAATGGTATCAAAAAAAATACTACGGTTTCCTTCCATTTGTCACCTAGGATTAAAAATTAAAAAAAAAAAAAAAAGAAAGGTTAGATGTTTACAATTATTTTTGAAGCTAAATTAGTTTGTAAATACGCCAGTAACTGAAGAACTGAGTTAAACTTGGAAGCCTCTGCCATATTTGCTAGTGTATAGGTACCACAGTTATGTTTGAGTATAGCATTCCTTCCATTTGTGCAATTTGTATATAGAACAATTACTTGACTAAACGTCACATCTCTTCATCGCACTTAGAAAAACAATTCCCCAAAGCTCAATTCTTGTTTTCCGATATGATTTCATTTAAAATTTTACCTTGTGAAATTTCATACCAAAATGATAAAATATTAGGTAAGTGATTAGAAAAACAGGTCTTGTGTATCTCTTAACTCTTACTAAGTCGAAGTTTTATATTATATCACCTAATGCTATAGTGAGCAAAATCTGGTAACAGGGAGCAGAATACCTGACCAGAAAATACACCACCTTGACAATGGGATTATTTTGAGCCAAAGGCAATCAAGACTCAGCAGACTGGGTGGCTCAATTCTTAAGCTTCTGCCTTTGGCTCAGGTCATGATCCCAACATCCTAGGACTGAGCCCTGCATCAGGCTCCCTGCTCAGAGGGAAGCCTGCTTCTCCCTCTCTCACTCCCTCCCCCTGCTTGTGTTCCCTCTCTCTCTCTATCTCTACATAAATAAAATCTTTAAAAAACAAAACAAAACAAAACAAAACAAAACAAAAAAACTCAGCAGACTCAAGAAAAATGTTTACCTCTCCCTTAACCACATAAAAGAATTTAGATTAAGCAGCCTGGTCTGAGAGCAAGCTATTACCAGAAACAACTTTCATTTGAATGACCTATCTGTATGGTGGGGCAAACATGTAATTACAGTAGCATCCCCCCACCATCAACATCCTTATCCATGGTTTTGCTTTCTATGGTTTCAGTTACGAGTGGTCAACTGCAGTCCAGAAGCAGATGATCCTCCTTCTGATGTATAATCAGATCAACAGTAGCCTAATGCTATGTCATAATGCCTACAATATAGCCTCTCTTCATCTCATCACTTAGACATTTTATCATCTCACATCATCACAAGAAGGGAAGATTGAGTATAAGGTATTTTGAAAGACCACATTCAGGGGCGCCTGGGTGGCTCAGTGGGTTAAGGCCACTGCCTTTGGCTCAGGTCATGATCCCAGGGTCCTGGGATCGAGCCTCACATCGGGCTTTCTGCTCAGCAGGGAGCCTGCTTCTCCCTCTCTCTCTGCCTGCCTCTCTGCCTACTTGTGATCTCTGTCTGTCAAATAAATAAATAAAATCTTTAAAAAAAAAAAAAAGAAAGAAAGAAAGACCACATTTACATAGCTTTTATCACAGTATATTGTTATAACTGTTCTATTTTATTAGCTATTGCTGTTAAATCTCTTCCTGTGCCTACTCCTAAATTAAACTTTACCATAGATTATATAGGAAAAAACAGTTTATAGAGGGTTCAGTACTCTCAATGGTGATAGGCATCCATTGGGGGTCTTGGAACATATCCCCTGTGGGGATATCCCCCTCTTCCTATTGTCCTGTGAATTACACTTCTCCCACTTTGAAATCCCAGGTCCCAATCCCATTCCTTAGCTCATGATGGCATATAAGCCTCAACTGCCCTAATTGCCCTTGGGTCTCACATTTCCATGGGGCCCCTGTACTTATGAAATTAACTTTTTTTTATTGTTAATCTATCTTATATCAGTTTAATTATTAGAGAAGCCAAAGAACCTAGAAGACTAGAAGGAACATTTTTCCTCCACAACAGTTAGTGTCTTCGGCAGGATAAATTTTAACAGGCTGGCACAAATTCTTACTATGTGAGTCTCCTGGATCTCTGCCTACAGAGTCTCATGAAAGCAAGAGTGGTGAGAGTCCTTTTCTTTTCTAAATTTAGATTAACAGGAGAAAATATTTATGGAACAAGTTCCTTGGGTGCAGTACATCTGATAAAGATTTGGTATTAGTACTTTTGTTTTCTATTAATCCTTTGCCTCTGTTTCTTTTTGTCACTTTCTACAACTTGAGAGCTTGGCTTTATGACCAGTGAGAATATTCTGCCAACCAAAGGGTACATGTACCAGTGTGCATTTGGCAGAGAGCTGAACAGGCTGTGGATCTGAGCAGACGGAGTTAGGCCTGGGTCCAATGTAAAAACCAGAACTTGGGCTAAACTAGTCTAGACTTAGGTTTCTTGGTCTGACTCTGCCAGCTGTCAGGGGAATTTTGTCTTAAGGGGTCTCCGTTCATAAAGGGCCTTTGTCATCTCAATTTTTGTTGTCTCATTGTCATAATAAAGGTCTTTATTTTCTTAGGCTGAATCCTGTGAGAGCTGTATCTTGTGTACTCTCCTTTGGGATACCTTTTTGTCCATAGAGAGGCTTATTGATTTGAGTCACTATTGAGATTAATAGATCGTACTTATCAATGGCCAGAAAATGGATCTTTTGAATTAGATTTCTAGATTGAAGCTTTTAGAGAGCACCCATCCTATTGACAGCTGTGGAAAAACTAAATTGAAAAGGGGACACAGGGGCGCCTGGGTGGCTCAGTTGGTGAGTATCTGCTTTCGCCTCGGGTTGTGATCCCAGGATCCTGGGATCAAGCCCTGCGTCGGGCTCCTTGCTTGCTTCTCCCTCTTCCACTCCCCCTGCTTGTGTTCTCTCTCTCTCTCTGTCAAATAAATAAAATCTTTTAAAAATAAAAATAATAAAAAATATAAATGGAACACAAAGGAATATAATATGGCAAGTCTTAGGGACTCCCTTAACAAAATGGAAGAACAAAAATTAGAAAAAAATTAAAGTTTACATCCAATGTAAATTCTCCTTTTCAAAATCTGGCTCCATCTGCCTAGTTCAGCTTCCCCTTTCCTCTAACATTTACAGAGAATACTCTTGCCTGATCTCCAGGTCCAGGGTATATGGGTTACTTGTGTAAATACTGAAAGCTAGGAAGTGATTTTAGCAGAAGCACCCAATAAGGGTGGTGGGACTCATTTTGCTATCCCTTATAATTCCTACTTTCCAGGGCTCTTTAATCAGGCTCTACCAGTTTCAGGTCTTCCCATATGAAGTCCTTTTCAAGTATATCCTGGACCCCCACTGTGAAGAATTCATGTCCCATGGACAGCAGCCATTCTTTTAAATTATAAAGCCCCTTTACTTTCGCTTTCAGATCATACAAATTTAGAGAGGAGTTGGAAAGATTAGTGGCCATTCAACACCCCTACTCAAAAGGACCTTATTAGATGCTAACGGGTGTTCTTCCCACCGGTGTATTGCAGTTAAGAGACAAATCATATGGCTCCCTGAGAAAACTGTCCTCCCTCCCCAGCCCCCAAAATATGACCAGAATTGCTCTTAGGCCCTCCTACAAGTGATCAGCTGACAGCCAATGTTCAGGGGCAGATAGAAGCAACAGGAGAAGTTTCCCTCCAACTCTGGAACAAGGGTGAACTGGTCCAAGTTTAAATTGTACACTCAGAAAGAAGGCCTTTGCTTAAAAGGTTTGCTTAAAAGTTTTGCTTCAAAGTTTTATACAGACTTTACAAAGGCTCTATGCAAATTCTTCAACATCAACTCAAATGTCCTCATATTTATCCTTCCCTGAAGGAAGGTTCCCATATGGGCCCCTCCCAGAGTTGATGAGACCCTGAGGGATTTTCTCGTAAACTGCTACGTTATTCTCTTTAACAGCCAAGGGAAAACTAACACTAAAATTAATTAAAAACTTTGCCAAATTCTGGAGTCTGCAAAGGGCATCTTGGGAAAACTGGTAGAAGCCAGCAAAGGGTGAGAATTCTTACCAGAGTCAGCTCTCACAAATTTCTGCATAGTGCTCAGTCAGGAGAAGAAAATAAAATTTAATATTGTCCCTTCTTTTTCAAATCCAGACCCACTGGTTATTGATCCTGTCTCTCCCAGAGATAGCTATATGCCTTCTTGCTTGTCTCATTTGTGTCCTACAAATCAGGCTTGGATTCCTGCTGCCTGGGACATGTAAGTGGTTGATTCCTTCCTTTGGCTATCTTTGGGAGTGACTCGGGATCTTGGGAAGGTAATACCCTTTGCATCCTCTTTGGGGCCCTTCTTACACCAAGTGGGGGTTGTTAAGTACTGCCAGAAAAACTGTTTGTCCCAGCTGAAAACTCACAAGATAGTCTAAAGGATTCTTTAGCTGTTCTATGGTCAGAAGTTGGTCAGAAACTGAAAGCTGATACACAGCACCTGAAAGAATTTTTTTTTAAGGCTTCCTTCCCTAAACCAAAATGAAATTATGCACCCAGAAAGAAAAACCTTCTGAAGCCTTTGTAAAAGGATTTACTAAAACATTCCAAAGATCCGTGGTATAAAAAAGCAAATTGAAGAAAAGGTACTTTAATGGGAGGATCAACCTCTTATGTCATTTAGGCTGCAATCCAGTTCTTGGAGAAAATAAGAGTAATTGTCCTTATCTTACGAATCTTTACAGAATGAGAAATGCAGCTGTAGAGGTAGTTTAAAGTTCACTTCTTCCTTTTTATCGCTCCCCAAACCTCCCCTGTTTATTTCTAAAGGCTTGTTAAGTATTGTAAAAATTCTGGCCTTAGGAAACTAAAGTCCTTGTTGGAGGAACACGCATTCTTTCCCTGTGTCTTTGGTAAGTGCTTTTATCTAGGTCATCTCTTTAAAGTACAAACTTCACGGAGGTAATTCTTACCAGAAGAACTCAAAAATAAAAAGGTCATTTGAAACTTAGATGAATGCTTCTCACAAATACTAATTTGTATTATTGTACCTGATTCAATGGCAGTACTTTTTAAATGGAAGCTATAAGTTTTCTGTCTTTGTATTTCTAGTTATTTATTTTTTAATATTTTATTTGAAACAGAGAGAGAGAGCGTGCACACACAAGCGCGCGCACACACACACATGCACACATGCAGGGGTAAGGGCAGAGGGAAAGGGACAAGCAGACTCCCTGCTGAGCTTGGAGCCCTCCTGGGGCTTGATCCCAGGGCCCTGAGGTCATGACCTGAGCAGAAGTCAGAAGCTTAACCAACTGAGACACCCAGGCGCCCCTGTTTGTGTGTGTTTATATATATGTATTTTAAGATATTTTTCTGCCTATGGATAGTACTGTCAAAATTAATTTGTAAAAAAATTCTATTTAACCGACTTAAAGAAAATTAAACATTTATATAAACTGAATTCTCAGAAACATAATAAGAAACTAACCCAAATGAATTTCAGGTTTACATAATCTGGGAAAATACTGGGTATTAAAACTACTTTAAGTTTGTTGGTTTAATTAAAACAGGCATCTCTTTCAAGTTACCAGGATTAAACATAATTCTTTTATTCTACCAAGGCTTATTAAAGGTCAAAAGAGTTCATGTTATCTCTTACAAAATTTGTTAGCATGAAAAAATAGTTTGAGATGACGGTTGGCTTTGTTTCATGTCTTATCAAGTTTTTGTGAGTAATATAAACATAATTGAGAACAATTAGATGTTTATGAAATAAGAGTTTTTTAGGTGAATTTTTTTGTTTCCCCAATTCTTTTTGGTAACATAAAACCTTTTGGTAAGTTAGGGGCACCTAGGTGGCTCAGTGGGTTAAAGCCTCTGCCTTCGGCTCAGGTCCTGATCCCAGGGTACTGGGATCGAGCCCTGCATCGGGCTCTCTGCTCAGCAGGGAGCCTGCTTCACCCTTCCTCTCTCTCTGCCTACCTGTGATCTCTGTCTGTCAAATAAATAAAGTCTTTAAAAAAAAAAAAAAAGTCTTGGTAAGTTAAATGAAGGATAGCTCTAAATATCCATAATATAGTAATAAACAAAGATCATTTGGGGGGCACCTGGGTGGCTCAGTCCTTAAGTGCCTGCTTTCAGCACAGGTCATGATCCAGAGTCCTGGGATCTACCCCCTCATCCAGCCCTGCAGCAGCCCCACATATGGCTCCCCACTCAGTGGGGAGTCTACTTCTCCCTCTGCCCCTTCCCCAATTCATGTTCTCTCTCTCTCTCACAAATAAATAAAATCTTTTTTTTTAAAGAAAAAAGACATTTTTATTTTATTTATTTATTTCTTTATTTAAAATTTTATTTATTCATTTGACAGACAGAGATCACAAGTAGGCAGAGAAGCAGGCAGAGAGAGAGGAAGGGAAGCGGGCTCCCTGCCGAGCAGAGAGCCTGATGTGGGGCTAGATCCCCGGAACCCGAGTTCATGACCTGAACCGAAGGCAGAGGCTTTAACTCACTGAGCCACCAGGCACCCCGAAAAAAGACATTTTTAAATAAAATAAAATACTAAAACATTAATTGTTGAACATAGGTTTATCTATTTTCTCTTCCTATTGCTAAAGGAAAAAGATAATAGGCTCAAAATGGAGTCCCTTGTGCTAAGCTCCACACCAGAAAACTAAGACTTAAAATCTAATTTAATTAGTTTCAGCATTGTGCCAGGGACATGACCTTTATCAAGTGTCTGGAATTACCTGATCAGTACTAGTGAGATAATCTGCCTGGTAGACCTCTGACCCCTTTCATCCCGTAAAGGAAGGTGACCTTTCCTAAAATAATCCATAATTTTCCCCCTTTTGCCTATAAAACCTTCCATTTCATACAGCTCCTCAGAGCTCCTTCCTATTTGCTAAATGGGATGTTGCTCAATTTATAAATCTTACATAAAGCCAATCAGATCTTCAAATTTACACAGTTGAATTTTGTTTTTTAAACACTATTACAAAGAAACTACGATATTGGGGTCTGTTGGTAAGCATGTCTTGTGTTATACTGAAAGACTATATTGTGAAGAAACATATGTTTCTTTTTTTTTTCTTCAAAGATTTTATTTATTTATTTGACAGACAGAGACCACACGTAGGCAGAGAGGCAGAGAGGCAGAGAGGCAGGCTCCCTGCTGAGCAGAAAGTGGGATGCGGGGCTCCATCCCAGGACCCCAGGATCATGACCTGAGCCAAAGGCAGAGGCTTTAGCCCACTGAGCCACCCAGGCACCCCAAAACATATGTTTCTAGAAATTATGAAATGTATTCATAAATTTTCCAATCTAAAGAATGTTGGCAAAATATACAGTTCACAATTGCTTTAGTTTCACTATAAATTAAGATTTCTAAGGATTAAGAATTCTAATTAATACATGTAATTAAAGCTGCTAGAAATAATAAGGAAAACATGTCTGTATGCAAGGATAGTACGATATGCATGTTTGGTAAGAGAGGTTATGAGGAATGGAGATGCATTTTTTGTTGAGGGAAAAGAAAGTAGTTTTATCCTAAAATCAAACTGGTTGTTTCAGAAGGAGAATGAAGATAATAAAGGACAAATTATATAGAAAATTAGGAAGAAAGAAAGAGAGTCATACCTTGTGTTCTTAAGTTGGCTAAAATAGAATTCATTTATTACGGGGGATATAAAGTTAAACTTTAAAATCAGTAATGCACTTTCATAAAACTGGAACTTAATTTTCTTTTCCATAAATCTATGTTTGAGGTGCTTGCTAATTTATCTCCTACTTATAGACGATATGCAAAAGCATTTTTATTTCCATTATTACAAAATACACTGAAAGAAAATATATTTGTTACCAAATAGCTATTCAGTTACTGCTCTTATCTCATACCTTTCCAACATTGTTCATCACTCCACTCACTCCAGAGTCCATCATCTGAGCAATACATATTTATTTTACTTCTTACCAAAAAGCATAATTTTTTACTTTCATTTGATGTTCTTGTGATTTGTATCTCATTTTCAACTGTGGTAGTCTGAAAGCCAAGTAAAAAATAAGATGCTATTATTTGATCTAATTGCAGCTAGATAGATCTCATTTGACTTGTCATTTTTGTAGCAGATTTTATTATATGAAATATACATATCAAATGACAAGAAAGCTATATACCAAACCTTTATTTTTTTTTTAAGATTTTATTTATTTGACAGAGATCACAAGTAGGCAGAGAGGCAGGCAGAGGGAGAGGAAGGGAAACAGGCTCCCTGCTGAGTGGAGAGCCCAACGTGAGGCTTGATCCCAACACCCTGGGAATGACCCTGGGATCATGACCTGAGCCGAAGACAGAGTCTTTAACCCACTGAGTCACCCAGGCGCCCCTATATACCAAATCTTAATAGTGATTATCTCTGCATGGTGGGGGTTTTTTTTTCATTTTTTTCTTCCCTTCCTTATCTGTATTATAAAATTTTTCTATAATAATGGATCACCTGTAGTAAAGGCATGTGGGACAGAGCAAAATGTCTACATAGCTTTATTGTTTATGATAACCAGTATTTGGAGTAGTGTCAAATTTCTCAGATTACATAAACTGGAATACGCTACAGATACTGAGTTAGCAAAAGGAACCATCATGTGAATGTTATTTCTTTTGGAAACTACAGAGTTCATACACATAAAGTCTTTTTTTTTCTCTCTCTCTCTCTCCTTATTTTGGCTAACTGCCATAAAAGCTACATAACAGTGCTCAGGGCTTAGCATGAAACTTCTTCAGATATGAGAATACACAAGGCTAGATGTTCTCAAAGGGAAAAAAAAATCATTGAAGAAATTGCTTCAGTTTTGCATTTCAAAGAACTGAACAGTATCTCTCATCCAAAATAACAGCTTCTATTTTGTTGCATCTTTTCTTGGGAACCAGCATAACACAGTGGACTGGGAATAGCTGAATAATTTGTAAGTCAATTCACTTCCTTGGGACATGTAAATCAATTCAACTCCCAGTTTTCTTCTTATCCGTAGGTGAAATTAATTGATTAGAACTAATGGCTCACCTAAGCGTCTCCACCACTTTCTAAGTTGGAAACCAATGAATAAAATTAACATATAACAATGTAGGGCTAAAGGCATCATCACACTGTTGTTGCTCGGGGGGTAATGAGTCTAGCAATCATTGCCTCCTTCCTCTGTCAGCCCCTTTCCTGAATTACAAGCAATTCAAGTAGCCCTGTCAGAGTCTAATTCTGACATGATGTTTGTTCCTCAAGAAGTGATTTTATTGTGTTGTTTTCCTTTCTTTTCACCAAAGGCCTCATCATAACCCATCTCATACTTGCACTTGGCAACTTTAATTTATTGGCACAATATTAGAAACAACTGACTACATTATCTCTAAAGTCCTAACGTAGCTTTAAAATTTCTATGACTGATTATGCTTTCAGACTACAAGCAAGCATCTTTCTTTTGTCCCCTACATTTATTGTTTTCTGGAAATTATACTAAGATACATGTCATATTCTATTCCTCATGTGGATAGCAACTGATTTGGGTTCTCATATTTGCTTATTTTATTAAGTCTATATTTAAAAAAAATTAAAAACTATGTTTACGTTTTTTCCAAACAAATGCAATGTTCGTACCACCCAGGTAGTGTCATCTTCGGTGAATTCAATTTCATAAATAAAACATTTGGCTGGAATGGGTCCTTTAGGCATGCTCCATCTCAGGTTAACTTCCTCTGAATTCTCCACGGTAAGACTAAGGTACTCTGGTGGCAAAGGTTTAACTGAAAAGCGAAAGGAAGCCATTTCAACATGGAAGTCATTAAGTTTAGCAGTAGCTCTTATCAAAAGCTAGGGATACCTAGTAAGAGAAATCTCTAAGATAAATCGGATGGGTCAAGACTAATCTCTACAATGTGAATTAAAATCAAAGTTGCTTGGCAACCAAGACTAGTTTATTGAGAAACTTGGTTATTTTGGAAACTAAATTTTGGTAAGTCACATATTGACAAATATATAAACCCAAAAGAAAACTTAGAAGATCCAAATCATTACAGTCATTATTCCATTTGGTAGCATTAGGAACAACTGCCACAACAATTACCACTACTATTTTTATCAATAGCTAACTCTCATTTAGACCTTATGATGTGTCAGGCACTGAACCAGGGATGTCACATCATAAACTCACTCATGGCGGTGTCTACATGGCTTAGTTGGTTAAGCATCTGTCTTCAGCTCAGGTCATAATCCCAGGGTCCTGAGATCAAACCCTTCTTTGGGCTCCCTGCTCAACAAGGGAGTCTGTTTCTCCTTCTTCCCTCCCCCCACCACTCCGCAATGCTCTCTCTTGCTTGCTCTCCTCTCAAAATCTTTAAAAAAAAAAGACTCACTCATGTCTCACAATAAACCTATGAAGTGTCCTCTATCATCCTCATTTTACTGATAAGGAAATTGAAACAGACATTAAAAGTAACTTGCCCGAAGTTATACAGCTAAAAATTGGTAAATCTAAGATTCAGATCCAGGTATGGCTGACTCTAAAACTTGACATTATTGTAACACTAGAACTAAGAACTCCAACTCAGAATATCCAACCATTTGTGCATTGAGATGTGGGAATAAGGGATTCTATAATTACTCCATCATTAACACTAGACAAAAATACTTTACAGCAGACCAACTCTTTGAAGCTAGGGAATAAATTGTAAATTCTAAATAAAAATTTAAAAAAAATTTCTTGATGCAATGCCTTATTCCTGTACTTTTATATTTAATAAGAGCTTCTTCATATGCTCTCTTGGCCCTCCTTTCTCAGGCTTTGCATTTCCATAACTTTTTCTATATCTTTGTCTCCATCTCTTCTCTTCCATGTGATTGTAAATGGCTTAAACTAGAAACATTTTGAAGTTGTTTAACTCACCTATATTTTGAAGCTGAAAAATAAAATAGCTGGGTTGGATAGGATGGGATTCTGATGATCCATTAACACAGATATAGAAATCTTTATAGTCTGATGACTCCAAATGGGGAAACCTGCAACCTGTATTTTTTCCATTAGCCTTTATGTAATCGGGGCACTGTATTGCATACTTCAAGCCCTCAAACCTGTAAAAAGAGGTATTGTAAGAATTGTGCTTCCCAATATCTTAAAGTATCATGGTATTCAGTTTTCAATTATTTTAAGACACCAAGTGAATAAAAAAATCATTTAATAATATCCAATATTTATTGGGCACCAACTCTGTGCCAAATCCTATGCTATGTGCTAGAGATATAATAATAAAGAAAGCATATTTGATAATTTCATGGAGATTACAATCTGATGGGAGTCTTTACAAAATATCGAGGATAAGGCAAGGATTCTTACTCATGTATTGAAGTGATATTAACTTGCCCACAGGATTTGCGAATCAGAGTAAGATTTCTATTTAAAAAAACTGGGGTTTAAATATATAATGCTGGGTGATACTGCTCTTTTAATATTGTACGGGAGAATTTATATTAGAAGAAAGCACATCTAAAAAGCAGACTTACAAAATACTGCTATGTCTAATAAAATGAATGAAAGGCCTCTGAAGATATCATACACATCAAGAGCTAAGCCTCAGAAAAGCCAACAGAGGGGTCAAGAAGAAAAAAAGCTGTCTGGCAAATAAATATCTAATTTCCCATTCTCTTTGACAAGAAATGTTGCCATATCATTGAAAGTTAACCTCTTTCCAGTAATAAAGCTAATGGGAATTAGGGAGGATTTCCCTACTGATTTTCAAAACAAAAATGCCTGGTGTATTTTCCTAAATTATATTTTGCAATGCAAAATGTGACATCTGTAAAAGCAGCCAAAATCCCTCTTGAAATTAGGCCAAGCTTGCAGCTGATCAGGTGCTGATACAAATAGCCAAACTTTACTGAATTCACTTTTTGCCAAGTAGTCAGTTTGTTTCCATTGTTTGTTTGTTTTTTATCCCAAGTTGTTATGTATTTGCATGAGGGGGGTGGTAAAAGAATTTTATGATAGTGAAAATTACTTTATTTTTTAACAGCAGCTAGAGAGAGGGAAGAAAATACAAGCGTTCTATAATAAGCTTTAATTTCCCTTTTCAAGTAGTCAAATATTTACTTTGGGCAGATTTTGCAAAGTTATCGTCTCTTGGTTAGTTCACCTAATTATGTTTGGGAGACTTGAGTTTTAGGCTTGACTTTACCCAGATTTACTGTGTGCCAATGTGAAGCCTCATGGCAACCTCAGATGTCAATATTTACCCCTGGCTACTAAGATGAAGATAAAGCTATGTTAAATATGAACTACAATGTATAAAAGGACATACTTTTTTATCTAGAACAGTGCCTGGCATTTTATAATTGCTTAATATTTGTTGAATTAATGAACAAATAAATTAGACTGTAGAGATTGACCCAGCCAATTCCAGATGAAGAAACCCCAGAAAGGAAAATGGCTTGCCCAAGACCACCAAACTCAATGAGGTTCTAACGCCAGAGCAGGCGTTAGAACCTAGTTCTCAGTATTCTCAATAGCTTATGGCTTATCAGTTACGTCTTATGATTTGTCTAAAGAAAAAAGCCATGATAATTTGGGCCTGAAACACAAAGAGTAACACTTTGTCCTCTCTTGCTTTTTAACATTATTTAGTAAATGCATAAATTCTGATACATATTTATCAATGTACCAATACTCTCATTTAATGAATATTTTGTGATGATCTATGATAGCCATAGCACAGCACAGACCGTGAAAAGAAATGTAAGACACAGTTCGTGCCCACTAATCACTTAAAAATTTAAGGGACCAGACAAAGCACACATATATGACAAAAATTTAAATGTCATTCGAACAAGAAATTAAGAGCTAAAATAAGTAATAGTTTGGAGAGAAACTGAACAGAAGTTGATGTGATCAGTAAAGAGTTAATGAAACTGAATACCAGATGGGCCTTGAAAGATGGGTGTTGGGTAAGGGTTAGTGAGAAAGCCAGAGGGCATCCCAGATAGTAGTGCACACAAAGGCATAAAAGATCATAACAGAGGTGAGGAAAAAAAAAATGTAGAAATGGGTCTAAATGGAGTGGAACATTCACACCAGTGATAGTAGAAGGTAATGTTGGAAAAGCAGTGATAAAGTGAGGCAGACATTTGAATGCCAGACAAGATTTTTATCCTGGAGCAATGAATAGCCACTGGAAGGTTTTGATATATGAAAATAGCAATATAGGAAGATAAATCTGGCTACACTGTGCAGAATGAATAGGAAGGGAAGAGACTGGAAGCAGAGACCATCATTTGGGAAACTATGGGAGTCATCCAGTTGTGGAACAGAGGTGAGCCTACAGTAGAGTTCTTACAGTAGAGAAGTTAAGAACAGATGTGCAACCTTAGAAAGCAGTGTCAGAATGCAGTGAACAATGTTATCATGAAACAATGAAGGAATGAAGGAGATAGAGGATTCAGATGGCTCTAAGTTTAAAGCCTCAGTGATAGTTAAAAAAGGGAAGTCAGAAAAAGGATTCAGTGTTAATAGGTACCTGTTTTTTAAAAGGAGAGAGTATAGGGCGCCTGGGTGGCCCAGTTGGTTAAGCAACTGCCTTTGGCTCAGGTCATGATCCTGGAGTCCCAGGATCAAGTCCCACATCAGGCTCCCTGCTCAGCAGGGAGTCTGCTTCTTCCTCTGGCCCTTCCCCCTCTCATGTTCTCTCTCTCATTCTCTCTTTCTCAAATAAATAAATAAATAAAATCTTTAAAAATAAATAAATAAAATAAAAGGAGAGAGTATAAAATATGCCAAAACTTTTTAAGTTATAATCCTATATATCTAAAGGATACAAAATTTAATCCAGTACAGGAACAGTGTTGCATTCCTTATACCACCCATAGAGTGACTTCCAGTAGCTACAGCCTAAACCTACTTATTCCCCTTGAAAACTCCAAATAATTGTAAGCAACCTTCATCATAAATGCAACTCTGAAAAATAATAAATTTAATTTAGTAAAAATACAGTTATTCATACTATAATATTTATAGATACTTTCTTAATAAGGAATTCTTATTATAAAAATACTTACCAGTAAAACAATTGGTAATTGGTAACCAAATGGGCACTCACGCCAGGTTTCCAAGAACAGAGTAAATGCTGCCAGTTGTAATATACACAGTCCATTTCCCGAACTTTGGTATCCTCGTTTCCTAAAGAATGAATGAACTATCAATGCTTGAGAGGCATGGTTATGAATAATTTGGGAAATCACTATGCAATTTAATTCATTTCTTTTGATCTCTCCATTTCATTTAGCAATCGATATATAATCAGGAATATTCCAAAAGGAAATTATTAGAAGTCACTTCACTGTAATGGGGCATGTAAAAATCAAAAAACTTTTGAGGGCTCATTTAATGGTACTAGTGTAAGCATATGGAAAGATACTAAATTAATAATTCTAGGATGCAGGGTGCCTGGGTGGCTCAGTTGGTTGGGCAACTGTCTTCGGCTCAGGTCATGGGCCCAGGGTCCTGGAATTGAACGCTGCATCAGGCTCCCTACTCAGCGGGGGCCTGCTTCTCCCTCTCCCTCTGTCTGCTGCTCCCCTTGCCTGTGCTCTCCCACTCTCTGTCAAACAAATAAATAAAAATAAATAAATAAAATCTTTAAAAATAAAAAGAATTAAAAATAAAAATTATTCTAGGATGCTCTGAGCAGTTGAGCAAATACTCATGTACGTATTTACTAATATGACCTCAAAACTGGGAACTATAGGGGCACCTGGGTGGCTCAGTGGGTTAAGCCGCTGCCTTCAGCTCAGGTCATGATCCCAGGGTCCTGGGATCGAGCCCCACATTGGGCTCTCTGCTCAGTGGGAAGACTGCTTCCCTTCCTTTTTTTCTGCCTGCCTGTCTGCCTAGTTGTGATCTCTGTCTGTCAAATAAATAAAATCTTTAAACAAAACAAAACAAAACAAAACAAAACTGGGAACTATATTAACCTAATAAGATGCAGGTTTTGCCAAATTTGTTTGCTGATTTAAAGGATTCAAAAAGGCCAGTCACCCACTCCTAAGAAGAATTCTATCTGCTGCCACACTTTCATTTATACATACAATCTGGTAAATAAGGGTTAAGGGCCTTATGCCCTGTAGGGGTTGTTCTGACAGTATTAAATATGAAAAGAGAGCTTTATATTAACCTCTTGGTGATGTCCAATAAGTAGCTTCTGACCATGAACTTCGAACTTCCAATCCATTTGTGCATTGTGCTGGCACAAGTGTGTGTATCTTTGCTTCAACACCTTTGTTAAGATCAAACCCATCTTTGTAATGTAGATTCTTGGTAATGATGGTCTGTTTGATAAGAAGATGAGACAAAGTCAAACTTACAGTGACAGCATCATGAGCCACATTATTAGGGCTAAGAAGTCACCCTGGAGTGTTCCCAATATCTAAGAAATTCCTAATGATTATCAAATACAATGTCCTAGATATATTCTAGGCAGGCTCATTTCTGCATATTGTATCATTTGAGAATCTTAACATCTTATACAAAATAAACCCAGGGGTGCCTGGCTGGTCTAATGGGTAGACCATGGGACTCTTGATCTTGGGGTCTTGAGTTCAAGCCCCATGCTGGGTGTAGAACCTATTTAAAAACAAACGATGACAACAAACAAAACAAAACCACAAATAACCCCAAAAAAATCTGGAAAAGAAAAGAGTCTCTATGGCAAGATCTTGAGCTATAACGAACTTGAAATCAAGAGATAATTTTCAGATACCATATGCCTATTACATGACAAATGATCTAATCACATTTCAAGTATCATTTGAACTCTTCAGGAACCATATACAGTAAAACCTTGGAGGCAACTGGAGAAAGGCAGACAAACTATGAGCTCCCAGAGGACTACAATCATGTCATTTGTCCTTGTATTCTTGATACCTAGCCAAGTGCCTGGCACAAAATGTTGCTCAATAAATGTTGTACTTGAATTGTCTCTTGAAACTACCTATGAATTGAGGAAGCTATCAGTATGCCTCATACAACAGAAATCTTTGAACATGCTTGACTATGTCCTTAATAAGTCAATAAACTTTCACTGAACACTTACTATAATATATGCAAAGAACTATGCTGTGTTCTGGGAGGCAAGTGCAAAGATAAATAAGGCTTAATTCCTACAAAGAAAAAGCTTACAGTCCAATAGCCTGTATAAGACCCTTATACAGGTATTTACGTAACCATAAAATACAGTAAAATGTGTAAGTATTCTTCAAGTCTACATTCCATGGAATCAAAATTTTTTTTTCCCTACACTTCTAATGGTAGTCTTAATACTGGGTGGGGTAAAAATAGATGTGACGGGATACACAGGCGATAGCAGCAGGCATGGCAGCTTTTTATTTCTTAACAATAACTATTGAGAGGGTGCCTGGATGGCTCAGTCGGTTAAGTGTCTGCCTTTGGCTCAGGTCATGATCCCAGGGTCTTGGGGTGGAGCCCCACACCGGGGTCTCTCTTCAAAGGGGAGCCTGCTTCTCCCTCTGCCTCTGCTGCCACTCTGTCTACTTGTGTTCTCTCTCTCAGTCAAATAAACAGATCTTTTAAAAAAAAATAATAATAGCTATTGAGATACAGGATTCAGAGTGGACACTGACATCAAAAATTACAAGAAAGGTCCTAATAATCACAACAAGTTTGCAAGTGCTTGCTCAACTTACCTTCCAATATTTGCTACCAATGTTTCGGTATTTTAATTCATATTCTATTGGGCAGTCTTGAAAATTATCCAGAAACAGTGGACGTTGCCATTGCAAAGACAGATAACCTAAATATCCAGGGTCCACTATCTCAAAATCCTCAGGAGGATTAACTGAAATAAAATCAATAAAATATTTTTACTTTTTTTCCTGTATCTTATGACAAAATTTGCTAAATCTAGATTACTTCCATATGACCACCAGGTGGTAAATGGATAAATAAACTGTAGTACATCTACACAATGGAATATTATTCAGCCATAAGAATGAAGTACTGAGGGGCGCCTGGGTGGCTCAGTGGGTTAAGCCGCTGCCTTCGGCTCAGGTTATGATCTCAGGGTCCTGGGATCGAGTCCCGCATCGGGCTCTCTGCTCGGCAGGGAGCCTGCTTCCCTCTCTCTCTCTCTCTGCCTGCCTCTCTGTCTACTTGTGATCTCTCTCTGTCAAATAAATAAATAAAATCTTTAAAAAAAAAAAAAGAATGAAGTACTGACCCACGCTACAACATCCAAAGGCCCTGAAAACATTAAGCTAATTTGAAAGAAGTCAATCACAAAAGATCACATAAGACCAATTTATATGAAATATTCATAATAGGCAAATCCGTAGAGACAAAAGTCAATTAGTGGTAGCCAGAAGCTGGAGGAAAGGAAAAATAACACGACTACTGTATAAATATTTTATTTCTTTGGGGAAGGGGATATAAATATTCTGGAATTGAGTAGTTGGGGCTGTTAAACAAGTATATTGTGAAGATACTACAGACCACTCAACAGTACACTTTAAAAGTCTGTGTTTTATGTTATGGAAATCATATCAATAAAGCTGTTAAAAAGTCTAGATTAGGGGCACCTGGGTGGCTCAGTGTATTAAGCCTCTGCCTTCGGGTCGGGTCATGATCTCAGGGTCCTGGGATCGAGCCCCGAATCGGGCTCTCTGCTCAGCGGGGAGCCTGCTTCCCCCTCTCTCTCTGCCTGCCTCTCTAACTGCTTGTGATCTCTGTCAAATAGATAAATAAAATCTTAAAAA
This sequence comes from Enhydra lutris kenyoni, assembly GCF_002288905.1. Taxonomy (NCBI): domain Eukaryota; kingdom Metazoa; phylum Chordata; class Mammalia; order Carnivora; family Mustelidae; genus Enhydra; species Enhydra lutris. The sequence goes on along the minus strand of NW_019154164.1, from coordinate 766,861 downwards.
AAAAAAGTCTAGATTACTGCTATAAGCAAATATGACTTTGCCTACCTAGCTACTAAATTTTCATAGAAGCAGGCAATTGAACATGGAGTTATCTCTGTGGTTATATAGACCAGAATTTGGCCTACGATGGGAACACTTTATTACATAAATCTCTCTAATCAGTATTAATTCAGTGTTTACTATATGCATATAACACAAAAGGGATAGAAAATGTAAAATATGACTACTATGGCTTAATGCCTTAAGGATTAGAACAAGCAGATCTTGTCATTCCATTCTGGTTAACTGAATTCTCCAACTAAAGTTCATTACTATCCCAGGGAAAACCAGGGCCACTCTTCAGAAGGACTTAAGAAAAAGTGTCAGGCAGCTGAGCAGAGTAAAAAGCCCGTTTTATTTGTCGGGAGGAGCAGTGGACGGCAATGGCTGCCCCAACTGGTGGTTTAAAAAGCAAACGAACAAGTAATTCTATAAATTTTCTCACTAGCAAATCTAATAGTACTATAGTACTGCCCTCATGTTGCCTTTCTGCTCATAATTTCCTTTCATTTTTGCCCATTTGTTCATTTTAATGCCTCTCATGATACATATTGCGGTGAAGAAAAGAATCTACAAAAAGATTGTAATTTGCGGTACAAATTATGATTTGATATGGGACCCCCACCAGGTACCAATAAAGAATGTCTCTATTGAGGATAAAATGACAATCCTATTGTTTCAATTCTTATAGTTACAAATCTGTGAAATGAATTGTTCTGATTACCTTCTGCAATAAGGAAAATTCAGTAGGCATTTAATAATTCTGTAATTATGTTTAAATTTTACTTTTTAAAAAATTTTTATTTATTTTTTTTAATTTCTTTTCAGTGTTCCAGAATTCATTGTTTATGCACCACACCCAGTGTTCCATGTAATACGTGCCCTCCACAATACCCACCACCAGGCTCACCCAACCTCCCATCCCTTGACCCTCCAAAACCCTCAGTTAGTACCTCAGAGTCCACAGTCTCTCATGGTTCATCTCCCCCTCCAATTTCCCCCAACTCCCTTTAAATCTCTGCATATTTTTCCATATTTCTAATTATCTCAAAGATTAAGGACCACAAATAAGTTTCCAGTTAGTTGAGTATTAGGCAATGAGATTTCAGATAATTAACCTATTTCTTAGAAGACTATACGAAAAGGTCTAGAAAGTGTCTTTTAGTTTGACTTTTATCCTGCAAAATGTTTGTTACCATTAGTTACCTTAAACATGAGGCTGGCTAGTAAGAACATATCTTTTGTGTATGGACTTCCTAAAATATTTCCAGTAATAATCTATCTACTTGTTATGCACTTCCACAGGGTAGGTTGAAAAGACAGTTAATATCCTAAATTTTAAAACTACTCCATTGTTGGTTTACCTTTTATCTCAGCATTTGAAGGCACAGAGACAAACGTTGTGCAAATAAGCAGGGTACAGAAGTGTCTCACATCCAAATGAACGAAAGCCATTTCTCCAAGATTAAATACCTTGAAATTTCCACTCTAAGAAGGAAAAATACATTTTAACTTTATCTTACTTCAAATAACTAAGACTAAATGTGATTAAAAACACATTTGATAACTCTGTGTGCCTTCAACTAGGAATTAGGAAAACTGTGCCCCTTTGAACCATGGAACAGAAAAATTCAGGTTTGGAACCAATAACCTAGAAAGGGAGGATTCTAGGCTCATTTTCCCCTAACAGTTAAAAAAAAAAAAAAGCAAGACAAACATATAAACATATAACTGCTTGTATCCCTTCATATCGGCCCCCCAACATAGACTTTTCCATACATCACATGCTCTGGCCAGGATAGGATAACTTCAAATAGCCTTCAGCCTAAAGACTGAGTCAGACCCACCAGAGTGTCCTTATTGGATCACAGTGGGAGTTATGACATCATTAATCTCCATAGCAACACTCTCCTGTAGCAATAAGATAAATACACTGATACATATACTCTTTTCTGAGATGAAAAAGCATTTGAAAGTTATCTGATTACCAAGAAATCACAGAACCGACACCAAAGCCTCAGACTTTTTTTGCTCCATAAGTATTAAACCATCATCCTCTACTCTTTATCTGTTTCTGTTTGCTGTATCAGTAAATAGCATTCTCATCTTCTGGTCGCCCAAACCAGAAACCTGGGAGTTCAACTTCTCCCTCTCCCATACAACCTCTCCCATTATCACTACCCCTTCCAAGATGAGGAACTTATCATTAGGATTTCATTATCCAGTCTTTCCTGTCTTCAAACCATCTTCCATACCACATACAGCCAGAATGACCTCTCTAGAAAGCAAATCTTACTTTTCACCTGTTTCTTAAAACAACACTTCACTGTCATAGAATACAACTTAATAGTCTTTACATTCTTGAAGAATATTAGTTGTATGACCAAAATTTAAAGGATTCATGTCTTCACATAACGACTTAATCAAAAACCACTCTTCTTTCAAAGAAAAATCACTACTCCCAATTCTATACTTCTCCTTGAGTCTATACTCCTGGAACCAACAATTTCACAGGAAGTTAAGGAGTAAAGGTCACTATACCAATATTCAGTGATTACCTTTCTTTTCTCTTACATAAATTCATTAAGCAGGGGAGACCCTCTCTCCCTGTACCACCCTCTTCAACCTACCTGGACCGTCTATAACATTCTAATGTTGCTAGGTTTCAATTATTATAACACAGAACCTTGAGATCAAACTATTAAAGCCAGCCATGGGGGCGCCTGGGTGGCTCAGTGGGTTAAAGCCTCTGCCTTCGGCTCAGGTCATGATCCCAGAGTCCTGGGATCGAGCCCCGCATCGGGCTCTCTGCTCTTCGGGGAGCCTGCTTCCTCCTTTCTCTCTCTCTGCCTGCCTCTCTGCCTACTTGTGATCTTTGTCTGTCAAATAAATCAATAAAATCTTTAAAAAAAAAATAAATAAATAAAAAAATAAAGCCAGCCATGTATTTTGGAGGCTATGTTAGCCCAGCCTCATTTATATGTTGGGAAGTAAAACTCAGACTTGCCCAAGATTACACAGCAAGTTACTAACAGAGCTGGAAATAAGACAGAAACATGATCCCTAACCCAGCGTACTTCCACCCTATTCTGGATCCCACACATTTGAGGGTTATGAAACCTTCCTCTGGGACTCCAGCATTTAAGTCTTCCTTCAATTAGCTAGCCAGGCTGAGTCCACACCATGCTCTTGTTTTTCTATGTCTCATAAAATCATAAGAGAATAGCATTTCTCTTACTAATGTTGGGTCCATAGTCAAAGGAGCGAGACTGATACAAAGTGAAGGTCAAGCAAAACTTTATTTCGCACCAAGCATCGAGAATCAAACCGACCGGCCAGGGCCGTCTCTTGCAAAGAGGCGACCTCTCTCTGCCTTATAGACTAGATTTTAAGGGCAAAGGCCATGTGGTTGGTCTTGGCCACGCACAGGTGGCCAATGAAATTGTAACACACAGAGAAAGCTGCACAGTCATGCTAGGTCACACATGGGTGGCCAATTGAATTACAATTTACCCTAGTAGATATTTGACCTAGCCTATCACCTTGGTCAGAATTAGCGCCCAAAAGGCGCCCAGAGGGTGGGGCCCATACTCCTTGGTAGCTAAGGAGACAGTATGGGCCCCCACTGATTGGATACCTCCACCTGGCCTGACCCACCCTTGTATTTGGGCTTTGTTACCTAGGACTGGTTTCTGGGACTTGTGTTTAAGTAAGTTCCCTGGGGGGTGGGGGCAGGGTCAGTTTAAATTTTACTGCATAAACAATAAAATCACTGTTTAACCGGATGGAGCTGCTCTGGCTAAATAGGCCCTTACACTAAGATCGAATAAATCTCCCTCAATTCCTCCCTGCCCACATGCAAACCCATTGCTGTCCTCTAAAGCATCTGTAAGTAGTAGGTAGGCCTGTCAACAGATCTTCCACAGAGCTGCTCTCATGGATTGAGATGAACACTCTGGTTACATTCTCATCTAAGGCAGCACATAGGTCTGACAAAGAGAAATCCTTTCCTATTCCTAATAAGGACAAATCCAATCAGAACTCCCTTAAACTGCTCCCAGAAAGATCTTGAAGTTCTCTCTTCTTTATCAATCTGTCCTTATATATTTTCATAGACCTGTGTCATGTGCAGCACAAATGGTGAGAGTTAAAAATCCCTTGTTTCTGTTCCTTTTATAAACTACTGAAATTTGATTTAGGCTACCAAATCACATATTTCCTACATCGGCCCAACACATTTAAGCAAAGGTAGGAAATGGAATAGTCACTTCCTGAGTCACTTTTCTATAAACCTATGAAAGGAGTCCCCCGAATTTCAATGCACTTAGGGCCCCACCTAGACTTTCTCACACAAATGAATTGAAGACAACTCTTTCTTTAGTTTCCGGGTTACAAGATTGCCACTTGAGCAATGAGGTGCTTTACGTACTATGTGGTTACCAGGAAAGACAGAATTTTTCACAAGAGGGGAAGGAACCTGAAGGCAAAGGGAAAATAGGGGATGAAAACACAGACATACAAAATTTAAAACAGTTTCTGGTAAACTCTCCACCCCAGCCCACAGTTAACAACCACAGTTAACAACAAACCCCATCTGGTCTTAACTCCTTATTTTTAAAAATGAGGACATACCAAGAGAGGTAGATGAACTGTCCAGACTCACACAACTTATTGTTGTGTGCCGGAGGTAGGTCTGAAAACCAGATCTCATGATCCCTTTCCACTGACTAAACAATAAATTTTCTTGTTATAAGGAGTCTGTGCTAAGCCCCTTTTACTAGAAGCCTCCCCTAACCTTGTTCAGCCTACTTTCACCACCCAAACCATCAACCCAGCACACAGTTTTACCATCATGACCTTTCTGGCAGAATAATAACTGAAAAAGCTTTCACTGAGCATTTTTTTTTTTTTTTTTTTTTTGCCAGATGCATTTCCCAGTAAATCTTGTCCAGGATACAATGTATAAGTAACAAGTCATAATATCCATAATAATAGCAATCCTCCTATTATTTATTCAGCATTCACAGCATTCCAGGCACTACTCTGTGCTAAGCACCATACATACATTATATCATATAATACTCATAGTCAGCCTTGGATGCACATACTATTTTCATTCCCATTTTAAAGACCAGAAGGTGAGTCACAGAGAAATTAAACAACTTCCTGTAAGTCACGCGGACCATAAATGATGAAGCTTGGATTTGAATCCAGACAGTTTAGTACCAGAGTCCTTGATGACAACCACTAGGCTAGACATTTTCCACTGTTAAGATTAATGTGGAGGGCAGCTTCCTGTTTCTACCCACTCAGTTTCACACAACACTATTGCTTAAACAATTTCCCGCTGAGAATCTCCTTTGGAATGGCAAGCCTAAACTATTTCCTGTTTTCAGCCTCACTTCCCCACCTCTTCAAAGCCATGCTACATAATTCACTTGTTCTAGGAGTTGGGCGAAGATAATCCTTGCATGATTGGAGAAACTCCAGGTGCTTACCAATAATATGGTTTCTCAAGAAATGAATTATCATAGGCAATTATCACAGGTCCTTCTTTTTTTCTCTTCTTCACTTTGGAGACATTAATTAGAATCTCTAACACTTCCCTTCCTGTTTGATGAACAAGCACACTGGGGAAAAAAAAAAAAAAGATAGTGTTCCTGAAATAGCCAGCAGGCCAGGATATGGATTCTGCAATTCACAAGACAGGGAGGTTATGGGTGGGGCTAAAAGCATCTAAAACAAATTTAGAATTACAGCAGGGAATGTAAAAGCTGACAGGACTAATTAATCTTTGGATAAACAAACAGATATATAGCTGAGGAACTTGTTAAAACAAAAGGCACAATGGTCTAAGTATCAACTGGGATTTCAGCACTGCCTCAACCACTAATGTTCCTGGAAGCAAATTATAATTCAATTCCCATTTATACAACAGAGATAATGACACCAGCCTGGCAGATTCCTGCTGAAGACTAAAGGAAACAATGTATATGAAAGGACTATAAGAAGACTTAAATTGCTCTGTATGCTTAGGAGGAGTCTGCTTCTGAGCACCTTACTACTAATCACAATTTTGAAAATAACTTGCTGTAACCCTACACATTTGCTCCTACTAATTCAGGAAAATTGATCCGTCCACAGTTGATAAGTAGACAGTTATCAACCTCCAACTTCTACTACCCTTACTGATCATCAGTTGCCTTTACTGATACTTGTCTTAATAACAAAAACTTCACACATTCTGCTTATCTTTTACAATTTACAAAGAACTGCTTAAATTATTCTAACAAATCTGCAGGTGTATAAGGTTGGTATTACATATTTGTAGTCAGTAACATTGCAGTTTAGAGAAGAGATATGACTGGCGCAAGATCCCACAGCTGATACAATCTTTATGGAAAGGCAAGGTAAAAGAAGTAAGGGACAGAAATGTTGCAAGCCTAAGAATGCAGTCACTTACATAATAGGGTTTTGTGGAAAAGTTCCATTTCTGCCTTGACAAAGAAATACAAAAAGACTATTCCAAAGTATCTGAAATGACCACAGCTTCTTGTTTCATTTATAAAGGCAGTGAGCAAGTTGCAGAATTAAATAATAATGGAGTTTTGTAATGCCACTAAAGTGATCTCTAAAAAAACACATAAAGTATGGCCATGTCATTTATGTTGCCGTTAGACTGAGAAACCAGTGTTACAAAATTTGAGACTTTCCATTCACATTATTTAAGGTATCTAAAAAAAATCAGCCAAAGCAGTAAGTAAGAATAGGGCTTGGAGAAAAAGAAAATATGGAAAATGGGAAGTACAGCTTGAGGAGAGAAAAATAGCAAAGTGGGGTGATGGCAAAGGCTTAAATCTTATCTGCGGACAAAACAATTTATGTGGTCTTAAGTGAGAAGGCACACCGACTAGGAGATCTGGGCTCTAGTACCAACTTTATCAGGGGATTTAGAAAATAATAATAACAGGAACTATAGTTTTTTAAACTCTCACCAGGTGTCAGGCTCTGTGCCAGATGCTTGATATGTGATGAGGGAACAGAAGGCTAGCTGAAGAGAAACGTGTAAAATGACACCCTGCAGCCTCCCCCTCCCCCCCACTCCAGGGTGGGACAAGTGTGACATTCTTCCAGGAATCTCCCAAAAATCTTAAAGTTAATACCTTGCCAGAGGTAAAAACAACCTTAGCTTGATAATAGCCAGGCCTCCAGTATCCTGAGGTTCTTCTTTAACATATAAATATCCTTTTGTAACCTCTTTTGCCTTACTTCTCCCAACTCCAGAGTATCAAATCAGCCACCCCTCAAGATCCTGCTTCAGCTCTTTCTGCCCAGGGATCCTGTCCCCATGCTTTAATAAAACACCTTTCTGCACCAAAGACCTCCCAAGAATTCTTCCTTGGTCATTGTCTCCAGACTTAACTCCACTGAACCTCACCTATATTCTAAAACCACATCAATATGGATTAGCTCACTTAGGTCTCACAAACATTGATAGTTACTGTATTATTATTTTTTAAAAAGATTTCATTTATTTATTTGACAGACAAAGATTACAAGCAGGCAGAGAGGCAGGCAGAGAGAGAGGGGGAAGCAGGCTCCCTGCTGAGCAGAGAGCCCGATGCGGGACTCGATCCCAGGCCTCTGGGATCATGACCTGAGCCGAAGGCAGAGGCCCAACCCACTGAGCCCCCCAGGCGCCTGATAGTTACTGTATTATTATCCCAATATTACAAATGAGTCATTTGAGGCTCAGAAAAGTTAAAGTACTCAAGGTCATATAATTTAAGCAAGAGAAGATGTGTATATCTGATTCTTAAAGACTGTGTTCCTTTTAACATATAATTCTGCCTTTCAACTAATCTCACTTTAGTGAAGCTAAATTTCCTCTCAAACAAGTTCTCCCTGGGATATCATTCTGTTTCATTAGTTAATCTGCTGTGTATCCATGCATGGTTTCAGGATGTCACTCAAAAGTACTAGCTTCCCAAATAACTGACCTCCTTTCCAGGAGACCACCCGACGTGCACAAATGTCTAGTCACAGCTTCTGGCCTATGGCCATGACTCGGCATTATAATCAGCACCTCTGGAACCTGCCAGATCCTGAGGCCTGACAACATGCTGAGATCAATACGTGGATCAATCAGCATATGAACTAGTGGTGAGTCAAATTCAATTTACGTTTCACTGGAGTAATTAATAAAGAATGCTGAAGATGACTGTGTACTTTCAAACACACACACACACACACACACACACAACTTTGAATCAGGCAGATTCCTCATACTTGCCACTAGTCAAGTGTAAGTCACCTCCCACAAAAATACACAAAAATGTTAGGCACATGCTGAATGATAAAAATCACTGTAGAGCAATGAAATACAGGTAGGATCTCTTTTCAACACATACCACTTTAACAACTGGTTGTCTATAATACGATTATATTTGTGCCCTTGACAACATTACATTCTAACACTGTATACAAAAAAAACATTCTTTCTGTAGATGATTTCCTGTATGACACCCTGAGTTCATCCAGCGAACAAGTTTCCGAAAGCATGCACAAAGCCAGTGAATTCAGTTTTGAGCTACAATAGCCACTGCCAGTTTTACAGTGTTAATTCATGAAGCAGTTTGCACATTTCAGAATCAGTCCCTAATCTGAGACGATCAGAGCTTTATTAGTTTATAACCCCACCCCACAAAAACACCAACAGGCTTTTAGAACCCTTTAAGAAAAGCCCCCGCTTCATCCACTTCCTAGAACAGGACAAATTGTTATTATGAAATATACCTTACGGCTCTATTCAAGTTAAGTCACAGCTGTAAAGTAATGCAGCATCTTGAAAGGCACCACTTCTCTGGAGCTGGCAAAACAATCTCTTTTGTTCAACACCCTTCTCCCCACTACCAGATGCTCCCAAATACTTGTCAGCAAGCAAACACTGTGTACTCAAAACATTCACTTCGGGTTACTTCGTGTAACAACTTCAAAAGTAAATAATACAGTGTGCCCCACCCCCTCCAATTAAGTAAAAACAGAATACAAAATGTACCACACCAGGGGTTTTTTTGGTTTTTTTTTTTTTTTAAGATTTTACTTATTTATTTGACAGAGAGCACAAGCAGGGGGAGAGGCAGGCAGAGGGAGAGGGAGAAGCAGACTCCCTGCTGAGCAAGGAGCCAGGTGCAGCAGATCCCAGGACCCTGGGATCATGACCTGAGCCGAAGACAAATGCTTAACCGATTGAGCCACCCAGGAGTCCCACCACAGCAGGGTTTATATGACTTTGAGGTTATTCTACCAGTATATTTCTTCATGTCCATGAGGAATAAACTGCAAATTCATGAAAATATGGTATTATATTACATATAATACCATCAATTACAGTAAGGAATGCTAGGAAAACATATGAATATTTCTATCATGTATTCATTATTTAATAATTAGTTTTGAAAGCCTACTACATGCCAGGCCCTCTTCCAGGCATGAGGGATATAACAGTGTACAAGACAAAAAAAACCTGCCCTCCTAGAATTTTCTAGTATGGGACAGAGACAATAAACATATCAGATAATTATAATTTCTAATTTTGATTTTTATAAAGAAAAATAAGGCAAGATAATATGAAAGAGAGTAATGAGGGCTCCTTTTAGATAGGGTGGTCAGGGAATGTCTCTCTGAAAAAGTGGCATAAAGGACCTCAATGAAGTGAGGAAATGAATCAGGTAAAGGATTCTTGGAGAAGAGTCTCCCAGATAGAAGGAACAGTCCATTCAAAAGCCCAGAGGTGGGAATCAGCTTAGCAGTTCTAGAAGTAGCAAGACCAGTAGGATAGGAAAGGGAAAAGTTTATACCATCTCATAAAGATAGGCAGGCTGTAGACCATGGTAATGAGTTTCTCATTTATTTTAGTAAAATGGGAGACAACTGGGCAGTTGTGAGTATAGTAACACCGTGTGTGGAAGGAAAGGGTAGAAGCAATAATACAGGCTAAAGCTGATGGTGATGGGGATCAAGTTGATAGCAGTGGAGATGCTGATAGGATCTACTGATGGATTAAGTACAGACAATCAGAGGATGATGTCTCTATTTTTGTCGTGGGCAACTGGGTAATTATTTATGTAGCCTGGGGATGATGGACAAGGGATCAGCTTTTTATGTTTCAATTTAAGCTGCCTAACTAAACATCCAAAGGAGGAAGATGAATAGTTGGATATTTGACTCTGTTAGGGGAAAGAGCAGAGCTATAGATAAATATTTGACAGTCACCCATATATAGACAGTATTTAAAGACACAGGAACAACTGAAGTCCCCCGGGGTATAAAAGAAATGAAATAAAGAAAAGAGGACCAAGAACTGAGATCTGGGACCCTCCAATATATTGAGGTCAAAAAAAATGAGGATGTACCAACAAGGGAGACTAAGGAGAGGCCTGGGAGATAAGAGGAAAATCTAGAGCTTATAATGCCCTAGAAACCAAGTAAAGAAAATATTTCAAAGAGTGATAGATAATGTCAAAAGTTGCTGATTGGACAAGATGAGACCTGAAAAAAATCTAATGAATTTGGCAAATAGGAAATAGTTGGTGACATTGATAAGGGAACAGGTGGAATATCTGGAGCAAAACTCAGATGAAAGTGGGTTCAGGAAAGAATGGATGAGCCAATGGAGACAATGAGTACAGTTAACTCTGCTAAAAGTTTGCTATAAAGGAACATGGGTCCCTTTAGGGAGATCATAGGTGCTCCTGCTAGGAGGCAATCACACATTTCTTCCCTCTTAAAAACATAAATGGAGAACATCTCACATGAAGGTTTGATCCTACTTTTTCCTGGATTTTTTTTTTTTTTTAAGATTTTATTTTTTTATATGAGAGAGAGAGAGCACACCCAGAGGGTAGGGCAGAGGGAGAGAGAATCCTTCTTTTTTTTTTTTTTTAAGATTTATTTATTTTAGGGGCGCCTGGGTGGCTCAGTGGGTTAAAACCTCTGCCTTCGGCTCAGGTCATGATCCCGGGGTCCTGGGATCGAGCCCCACATCGGGTTCTCTGCTCAGCAGGGAGCCTGCTTCCTCCTCTCTCTGCCTGCCTCTCTGCCTACTTGCAAACTCTGTCTGTCAAATAAATAAATAAAATCTTAAAAAAAAAAAAAGATTTATTTATTTTAGTTCAGAGAGAGAGCGTGTGTGCACGAGCCGGGGGGATGGGCAGAGGAAGAAGGGAAGCAGATTTCCTGCTGAGTGGGGACCCTGAGGCTGGGCTCAAACTCTGGACTCTAAGATCACAACCTGAGAAGGATCCAAGAGTAGGACACTCAACCACTGAGCCACCCAGGTGCCCTGAGGGAGAAAGAACCCTTAAGCAGACTACATGCTAAGTATGGAGCCCAACTTGGGGCTCAATCTCACAACCCCGAGATTACAACCCGAGCCAAAACCAAGAGTCAGATGCACAACTTGCTGCACCACCCAAGTGTGCCTCCTTGGATTTTTGCCATACCTGTTCAGGAATGGCAGGTGTTCTTATTTGAGGGATGCAGGCCAGAGTAGTTTAGAATTGTAATATGAAAGGGTATCATACCAAGGCAGAACATTTTTTCTAGGGCAACTAGAACCTAACAAAATTTAGTTTCACCAGTGATTACTTTAACAAATAGTTTCCATCTGCTCAAATTATTTTGCAAAGCTATCGCCAACTTCTTGCATTTCTAATGAAATAATATTTTTTAAAAGTACCATTTCTCAGGCGCCTGGGTGGCTCAGTGGGTTAGGCCGCTGCCTTCGGCTCAGGTCATGATCTCAGGGTCCTGGGATCGAGTCCCGCATCGGGCTCTCTGCTCAGCCAAGAGCCTGCTTCCCTCTCTCTCTTCTCTCTCTCTCTCTCTCTGTCTGCCTCTCTGCCTACTTGTGATCTCTGTCAAATAAATAAATAAAATATTAAAAAAAAAAAAGTACCATTTCTCCAGACTATAGAACATCTTTACTTTCTATGAGCAATAAGAGATTTCATTTTTTTTCCCTCTAAATTTGTCTTTTGCAGCAAAAGTCATCAGAAACAATTTTATTTTTATAAGGCACATACAAAATTCAGCTGTTAGTCTAGAAAGATAATTGAAGATCTGAATTGAGAAATATCAGAGATTCTGGTTCCTGTCCCAATTTCAAAGTGCAAAATAGGAACATATAGTCTTTATCATATGTTGAAAACTTTGAAATTGAGGGATAACAATACAACTGGACATACTCCCAGAGTTCCAGTAAGTGCATCTCTCTAGGCAAGAGGATTTATATTCTGGGTTACAGAATATCTGAGACTCAGACCATAGATGGTAGCTAATCCATCATTTCAGGCTCTTGCTGTTTGCTTCTTCTCCCTCATGCCCCTCTGCTACCTGCTCCCATTTTCTTTTCTCTTCTGATTCTGTTTTTTTCCCTCTTTTCCTTTTTTTTTTTTAAAGGATTTTATTTATTTATTTGACAGACAGAGATCACAAGTAGGCAGAGAGGCAGGCAGAGAGAGAGGGGGAAGCAGGCTCCCCGCTGAGCAGAGATCCCAATGCGGGGCTCGATCCCAGGACCCCGGGAGCATGATCTGAGCCAAAGGCAGAGGCTTTAACCCACTGAGCCACCCAGGCGCCCCCCTCTTTTCCTTTGTCTGACTGATGTTTCTCTTTTCCATTAAGTAGAAATTAATATATTTTTGGATCACTAGCTGTCCTCATTTTTAAACACTGGAGCATTCTTTCTTGTCAATGCATTTTCATTAGTTCTTTGGCTTCAGAATAATCACTTGATCACTTAAAGATTAAACCAGTTTTTATTTATTTATTTATTTATTTATCAATATTTTTTTATTTTTTTTAAGATTTTATTTATTTACTTGACAGAGAGATCATAAGTAGGCAGAGAAGCAGGCAGAGAGAGGGGGAAGCAGGCTCCCCGCTGAGCAGAGATCCCGATGTGGGGCTCGATCCCAAGACCCTGAGATCATGACCCGAGCCAAAGGCAGAGGCCTAACCCACTGAGCCATCCAGGCGTCCCAGTTTTGTTTTTTTTTTTAATTAACATATAATGTATTATTTGTTTCAGAGGTACAGGTCTGTGATTCATCAGTCTTACACATTTCACAGCACTTACCATAGCACATACCCTCCCCAATGTCCATAGTCCAGCCATGCTATCCCTCCTACCCTCCGTCCCCTCCAGCAACCTTCAGAAGATTAAACCAATTTTGTAACCTTGTAAGCTTACTTTTTAAAAGTGCTTATGATAGGGGCGCCTGGGTGTCTTAGTCAGTTGAGCATCTGATTCCTAGTTTCATGATCAGGTTTCATGACCTGACACGATCCGGTCATGATCTCGGTTGTGAGATTGAGCCCAGCGTCAATCTCTGTGCTCAGCAGGGAGTCTGCTTGAGATTCTCTCTCCCTCTCTCTTTGCCCCCCTCCAAAATAAATAAATCTTTTTTAGAAAAGTACTTTTCTAAAGTGACCCAAAAAAGAGTTATTTTTTTACTTGTATGTAGGCAGAGATTTCTTGTTCTTCAGTGGACTTACTGCCCTTCATAAAAATGCATTCCCTTCTTTAAGAGAACTGGTTTTTATAATCATATCTGCTTAAAGGTTCGAAATCCACTTCATAATCCTAAGTGATAGGTTTGCCTACCTACCCAGTTTCTCACTGTTTTTGATAGCTGCTTTTGAGCTTCAGTGAGACAATATTTCCTAAGTGACTTTAGAGCCCTCTCATCAAAATGCAACCTCAAAATTTCTATTTTTTCAGCCTGACCTTTGACTGTTGTATTGGTGCTGACACAGTCATAGGCATCCATCCAGATCTTCATTTCACAGACATTTCCTGAGTATCCATTTTGCACTCAAGGCTACAGATACGAAAACAAGCAAGATATAGTGTTCCCTACCCTAAAGTCTACTGAGGGAGCAGTTAAAAAAAAAAAAAAATTACTACACATCTATTAGAATGGCCCAAATCTGGAACACTGACAACAACTGAGAAAGAGGATGTGGAGCAACAGGAATGACCATTCATTGCTGGTGGTAATGCAAAGTAGTACATCCAGTTTGGAAGACAGTTGGGTGATTTCTTAAAAGCTAAACACATTCTTACTATACCATCCAGCAAACATACTCATTGGTATTTACCCAAAGAAGTAAAAAACTTAGGTCTACACAAAAATCAGAGCATAGATCTTTCTAGCAGTTTTATTTTAACTACTAAAATTTAGAAGCAACCCAAGATGTCTTTCAAGTAGGTGAACAGATAAACTATGGCATATCCAGACAATAGAATATCATTTAGTGCTAAGAAGAAATGAGTTATCAAGCCATAAAAAGACATGGAAGAACCTTAAGTGCCTATTACTAAGTGAAAGAAGCCAATCTGAAAAGGCTGCATACTATGTGATTCCAATTATATGACATCCTGGAAAAGCCAAAAGTATGAAGACAATAAGCAGATCAATGGTTGCCAGGGATTGGGGTGATGAAGAGGGATGAATAGGTAGAGCAAAGGATATTTAGGGCAGCAACAACACTGTATGTGATACCATAATAGTGTATACATGCCATTATACATTTGTTTAAATACATAGAATGTACAATCATCAAGAGTAAACCTTAATGTAAGCTATGGACTTTGAGTGATAAGGACAGGTCAACATAGGCTCATCAATTGTAACAAATGAACCACAGTCATGTGGGATATTGAAAATGGGAAGGCTACACATGTGCGGGAGCAGAGGGCATATGGGAAATTTCCGTACCTTCCTTTTTATTTTCCTATGAACCTAAAGTTGCTCTAAAATTAATCTTTTAAAAATAAATTCTATAAACTTAGAGTTAAATAAATTATAATTCAAGCAAAATTAATAAAGTGTGAGCCTTCTCTCAGGCTACTGGTAGAAATACAAATTGGTATAATAATTTTTGGAGGTGGTGCAGCTAACATTACTGTTTCATAATATTCATCTTCTTCAATAGTAATGGAGCCCCCAGGGTTTAGCAGGACACATGGCCACACAAAATGGAGACTACATTTCTGAACATCTTCTCAGCTACATGTGAAATGTACTGAAGTTCTGGCCCAAGACATATAAATGGAAGTGTCATCTCCAATCTCTGGGTCATATCTTTTTTTTTTTTTTTTTAATTTAAATTCAATTTAGTAGGGTGCCTTGGTGGCTCAGTCGGTTAAGTGGCTGCTTTTGGCTCAGGTCATGATCCCAGAGTCTTGGGATCAAGCTCCACATTGGGCTCCCTGGGAGCCCACTTCTCCCTCTCCTATTCGCTTATGTTCTCTCACGCTATCTCTGTTGCTATCTCTGTCTCTTTCTTTTTCAAATAAATAAATAAATTCTTTAAAAATTAATTAATTAATTAATTAATTCAATTTCATCAACATATACTGTATTATTAGTTTCAGGGGTAGAATTTAGTGAGTCATCAGTTACATACAACACCCAGTGCTCATTCCATCACGTTCCCTCTTTAATGCCCATCATTCAGTTACCTCATTCCCCCTGCCACCACCTCTCTAGGTCTTACCTTTAAAAAGAATGAATGTTTTCTCCTCTTCCCCTTTCTTCCTTTCTCTATCCTGCTGCTTAGAATATGGTTTTGGTAGGGGCGCCTGAGTGGCTCAGTTGGTAAAGTGTCTGACTTTGGCTCAGGTCATGATCTCAGGATCCTGGGACCGAGCCCCAATGTCAGTGTCAGGCTCTGCACTCAGTGGGGAGTCTGCTTCGACCTCTGCCCCTCCCCCTGTTCATTCCCTCTCTCTCTCAAATAAATACATAAAATCTTTAAAAAATATATTTTTAAAAAAGAATATGATCTTGGTAGTGAGCCACCTTTGATCAAGTAGATGAGGGAATCATCCTAGGTGTGGTAGAACAACGAGTTAGGGGTAGCCCAGCGCTCTTAACCTGACGCAATAAAGCTGAATATTCTTCATGCAGCCTTAGATTAGCCAACTCAAGACATTCAGGTGAGAGCAAAATAAACTACTTTCTTATTTAAGCAGAACCTGTAACCTAATTAGAGGAGTATGTAGCATTGTGTATTAAAATACTTTAAAAGTTCATAACCTTTCAAGCACAAATTTCCATGAAATGAAAGATGTTTGCACTTACACAGTCCAACCCCTCGTTTTCTACATAGCCTGAGTCAAAAGCTCATTCCTGTAAAGGGCCACATTTAAACTATGTAGCACTTCCTTTGGCAAAAACCTGCAACCAGATACCTGGGGCTGGGGAGGGTGGGGACATACTTGAACCACCCCACTTGCGAATATAATCACAAAATGCTGAAGTAGAAGCTTCTTACAGTGACCAAAAAAACATTTCTTGATTCCCCCCTCTGAGGCCTTTGAAGTCCTTATAGCAACAGACAAGAGGATACAGGTGCTGGAGGACTCTATGGCCCTCTGGAGGTTCTGCTAGTAATAACTGCTCTTGTGAACCACAGCACTTCTTCCCACCACCACAAGCTGCTGCCTCGGTGTTCTGAGATGTTGTGGTGATGCACTCACATATCTTTAATCAGACCTAATTTCTCCTTTTCCAGATATTGACAGTTCACCCCACATGCTTTGGCTATTATCAGGATACCCTGGAGTTCAAGTTTACTCTCAATAAATCAGTACTGATTCCATCAACAATGTACATTGTTCTTCCTGCAAAAGTGCTAGACAAAGCAAATGGCTGATGCCATTATTAGTGATTAGTCACTGCTGGATGAGCAAAGTCAAACACGCCTAGGGGAAGGAACACTACTTGTAATAGAATTACACCTTTAGAACATGGTTTTGTCTTCCTTTACCTTAACATCCATGGGAAAGTTAGAATGACGAATACCTCCTACCCCCTAACTCCACTTCATTCCTTAGAAGTGGGTAGGGTGCTCCTCAGGAGTTCCTAGGCCCATCCCAGTCTATTGATACTTACTACCAAAACACAACAAGATATGTGTAGAAATTAGTTTCCACCATCTATCACCCTGGCTTAAAAATAAATGAGAAAACAGAGGCCAGAGAAATTGAATGATTTTCCCATAATCTCATTTCATTCTAGCTTAGGTCTTTAAGTACTGCCACTCTGTTTATTTTTCTGCTTTGCAAAGACTTGACTATTTTTTCCCAAATTCATCCATCAGATTTGGTCTTGTTTCCCTTCTTTATGTCATCTAGATTGGCTTCCCTATCCCAAAATAAATTTGCCTCTCTGCTTTTGTATCATAACTTCCTAACAAAATCCCAACCCTAAATGAATTTAACTCTCAAGTCCCCCCTGTGCCTCTCACTGAGCAGGTAAGTGCTGATGGAACAAGTCCCACGCTCAATTATTCCATGATAAAATCCTAACATTCCATTTTATATAAATCCACCCTACTACTCAAAAACATTATTATATGTCTCTGTTCAACTTCTTTTTTTTAATTAACATATTATGTAGGGGCGCCTGGGTGGCTTAGTCCTTAGGCGTCTGCCTTCAGCTCAGGTCATGAACTCAGGGTCCTGATATCAAGCACCACCGGCATCAGGCTCCCTGCTCAGTGAGGAGTCTGCTTCTCCCGCTCCCTCCTCCCCTGCTTGTGTTTCTTCTCTCACTGTCTCTTTCAAATAAATAAACAAAATCATTTTATATATATATATATATATATATAATGTATTATTTACCCCAGGGGTACAGGTCTGTGAACCATCAGGCTTACACATTTCATAGCACCCACCATAGCACATATTTTCCCCAATGTCCATAACCCAGCTACCCTATCCGTACCCCCACCCACCAGCAACCCTCAGTTTGTTTCCTGAGATTAAGAGTGCTTTATGGTTTGTCTCCCTCCCGATCCCATCTTGTTCCATTTTTTCCTTCCCTACCCCCCATAACACGCCACTTTGGCTCTCAAATTCCTCATATCAAGGAGATCATATGATAATTGTCTCTCTCTGATTGGCTTATTTCGTTCAGCCTAATACCCTCTAGTTCCATCCACATTGTTGCAAATGGCAAGGTTTTGTTTCTTTTGATGGTTGCATAGTATTCCATTATATATATGTATACCACATCTTCTTTATCCATCCATCTGTTGATGGACATCTAGGTTCTGTCCATAGATTGGCTATTGTGGGCATTGCTGCTATAAACATTTGGGTGCACGTGCCCCTTTGGATCACTACATTTGGATCTTTATGGTAAATACCCAGTAGTGCGACTGCTGGGTCATAGGGTAGCTCTATTTTTTTTTTTTTAAGATTTTATTTATTTATTTGACAGAGATCACAAATAGGCAGAGAGATAGGCAGAGACAGAGGCGGAAGCGGGCTCCCTGCTGAGTAGAGAGCCCGACATGGGGCTCGATCCCAGGACCCTGAGACCATGACCCGAGCCAAAGGCAGTGACTTAACCCACTGAGTCACCCAGGTGCCCCAGGGTAGCTCTATTTTGAATTTTTAAAGGAATCTCCATACTGTTTTCCAGAGTGGCTGTACCAGCTTGCATTCCCACCAACAGTGGAAGAGAGTTCTCCTTTCTCCACATCCTCACCAATATCTGTTATTTCCTGACTTGTTAATTTTAGCCATTTTGACTGGTGTGAAAAGCCTTTTTCTAACATCTTCAATCCTTTCCTACCCTCTCCTCCAACCTTAGCACATGACCTTACCTCTTTAAAAACAAAATTAAGTCATCAGATGGAAATTCCTTAATTTTCCTGAATCCATATTTCCCCCACATCCTCCCTTCCTTCCCTCCTACTATAATAAAGGAAGTATATTTTCTACTATTGAAGATAAAACACCTCTTGTGTGTTTTGAATTCCTACCCTGCTCAGATTATCAGAAACCTTCAATTTAATTTTTTCCTTCTCTTTAATATCTTCAACATAAATAAGATATATATATGGATATAGCCAGATACATCCCATTAGCATTCAAACATGCTCATCTCTCCCAAGGCTTAAAAAACATAAACTACCTTGCCCACATATTTGCCTCCAGCTACTGCTCCAATACTTCTTTATAACCAAGCTTCAAGAAAGAGTTGTCTATATTTACTATATTCTCCACATGCCCCCACCCACTCTTTATCACTTCATTTTCTTCTAGTTTTTTTCCTTCATCCCACAAGTCCATGACTCTCTTAAAACAGGTCTCACCAGAATAACCTTAACCTTGACCAGAATAACCAATGACCTTCATATTGCTGAATCAATAGTTTTCATTCCAATCTTGTTTCTCTCTTAGCAACATTCATCTGTTTACCACCATCCTTAAAACACTATTCTTTGGGGGGCACCTGGGTGGCTCAGTGGGTTAAAGCCTCTGCCTTTGGCTCAGGTCAAGATCCCAGGGTCCTGGGATCGAGCCCCACATCTGGCTCTCTGCTCAGCGGGGAGCCTGCTTCCTCCTCTCTCTCTCTCTGCCTGCCTCTCTGCCTACTTGTGATCTCTGTCTGTCAAAGAAATAACTAAATAAAATCTTTAAAAAAAAAAAACACTATTCTTTTGGCTTTTCTGACAACAGCTTCCCAGTTTTCCTTCTATCTCTCTGGCTACTCATTTTACTTCATTTTTAGGCTTATGCCTTATACATTAGAGTTCTTTGGTCCTCATTTCTTCTGACTCTATGTTCTCCCTAGGTAATTTTATCCATTCCTACACCTTCCATTACCATCACTATGACAAATTTAATATGACTTTCAAACGTATATCTCTTATCCAAACTAGTGCTCTAAGCTCCAGACTTATATATCTAATTGTTTTCTTAAAATCTTCACTTGGAAGTCTCAAACACACCTCAAAGGCAAAATGCCAAAAACCAAAATCATGATCTTCCATCTGAAAATGGGTCTTCTTGCCAGAGATGTAGTTTCAAGGTATAGTAGTTCCATCTTACTAGTTATCAGTGGTGTCCATTCCACAGTACAAGCCAGAAACCAGGCACCCTAGACACCTGACATTACATCTCCCATGTCCAATCCATAATCAAATTCAATTCAGTTTTCAAATATCCCTTGAAACTACTTATATCCATCTATACCCCTCCAATACTAGTCCAAACCAAATCACCATCATAATTTGCCTGGACTTACTATAATAGTTTCTTTAAAACAAAACAAAACAAAACAAAAAAAACAATCTGGGGGCACCTGGGTGGCTCAGGCTAAAAGAGTCTGCTTTCAGCTCAGGTCATGATCTCAGGGTCCTGGGATTGGGCCCCACACTGGGCTCCCTGCTCAGTGGAAAGAGGCCTGCTTCTCCCTCTCTTACTCCTCCTGCTTGTGTTCCTTCTCTCGCTGTGTCTCTCTCTGTCAAATAAATAAATAAAATCTAAAAAAAAAACTGAATTCAACTTTTAATCATCACCAATGGGCACCAGCAATCATTTTTTTAAGTAATGTCTACACCTAATATGGGGCTTGAACTCATGACCCCGAGATCAAGAGTCACATGCTCTTCCAGCCAGCGGCCCCTATAATAGCTTCTTAATACATTTCCTTGAATTTACTCTGGTCCCTGTAATTTCTACAGTCAGGGTACCTGTCTTCTGTTCTCCAAGAGCAAATCTGATTATACAACTGCCCTGTTAAAAATTCTCCATGGCTTCCTCTTTATCTTGGGACACTTGATCTTCAAGGTCCTAAACATTGTGGCATCTGACTAATTCTATAGACATTTCTTATACACTCTCCTATTTTGTGCTCTGCGCTCTCACCACAGGGCTTGTGCACATGTTGCTCCATCTGGCTGAAAAAATCATCTCGTATAGTTAATCATAAGGCCCATGAGAGTAAGAACTGCTTCTGCTTTTACATCACCATAATGCCTATTACCTAGTAGGCAGTAAGTTTTTGGTTAATAAATGAATGCACTGATATGGTTTTAAGGCTTTAAACTAGTTATCTCCAAAGGTCCTCTTATTTTGGAAAGCTGACAGACTCCTGATCCAAAATAAATTTACCAGAGCTCTGTTATGGTACCTTGATACTTCTACAACATGAGTCACCAAAGGATTCTTCTCAATAATATTTTTGAGCTATGCAAATAACAAACCAGTACTTGTCAAAGAACAGCATGTATATCTTCCCTAGAACAAGTATATCTTCCCTAGAACAGTGATAAATTCCACTTATGCAAATGACCTTAAAATATCCAGATAATCCTTCCATACGTGATTTCAAAACTGATAGACAATGTAACAGTTTTGAAATAGTTTTCTCTGTTTCAAAGAACATGAATACACATGGGAACTATGAATACTCAAAATATTAATGTAACTTATCATCACTTTCCTTTCCTCTATTTCCAGTACCAAACAGTAGTGTGACTTCTCAAGCAGTGCCCTAAAATAGAAACATAGGAGTCATCCTAGATTCTTTTTTCTCATTTATCTTCAATCACCATTTCATACACACACATACACACAATATGAAGATTCCATTCTCTAAATACCTTAGAGGTCCATCCATAATCGCTTCATCTTCACTGACACGACCCTAATCTTAGCCCTTAACATCTCTTGACTGATCAACTACAATAAGCTCCTGATGCATTTCCATCTTCTAACAGGACAGATTCATGTCATTTTCCATGCTGTAGTCAGTGTGACATTTTCAAAACACAAATATGCCCATTCAAACTCCTTCACTAACTTCACATTGCCCTACAGAATAATTTATAATAGCAGCTCATAATTCAATTGTGCTCATATTGTGCCAGCGCTTCTGAAGAGGTTTTCCTATATTAATTCACTTAATCCTCATCACAGCGTTATGAGACAGGTACTGGTGTCATCACATTTTACAAATAAGGAAACTGAGGCACAGAAACACTAAAAGATTATTGCAGGGTCTCATAGCTGGTAAGTAATGGGGCCAGATTCAGAGCCAGGCAAATGTCATTCCCAAGTTGGTGCCCTAACCTCTATGCTGTATTGCCTCTCATAAAATGAAGAATAAACTCTTTAGCATGGCAGTCAATACTTTTCATTACCTGGACCTTACCAGCACTTTCAGTCTCATTTCCTACATGTAGATCTTAAAAAGTAGGGTCTTATTTTATCTCTAAACTTTTGTCTATACAGGTCTCCCGAGACTAATATTGTTTTATCTAGCCTAGTCATGGATTACTCCTCGTCACTGAGATTTAGCTCAGGTAGCAACACTTCCCTCTCTATGCTTTCTGAGTACACCTTCTCCCAGACTAAACTGTGAATTATGTCTACACTCTCTATTGAAATACTAGGAAATGAAATTCCACAACACATTAAAAGGCACTTGCAATTTAATGAAGGGAAGAGACTCATAAACAGACAAGTATACGGCAACATATTTTGAGATAATTATTTGTATTTGTATGCTCAAAGCTTTTTTTCTTCTCCCTCTCTTTTCAAGAAGATAACCAGTCTTTTTTTTATTTTCCTTACCTCACCTAAGGGGTTTCCTCCTCCCCTGTTACCAAGACTAAAAGCAGAAGTTGTGCACACAGACTTACCCTCCTAGCTTTTGTATTGCCAAAAATCAAGCTCATAGGAGAGATTATGCTTAGGAGTGCCAATGCAAGTCTTAAGAAGACAAATGAAATTCCTTTTAGGGTACTCAGGAGGGAAAGGAACAAATACTTTTTCTTTTTAAAGACTTTATTTATTTATTTGACAGAGAAAGTGAGAGAGCACAAGCAGGGAGAGCAGTAGGCAAAGCAGGCAGAGGGAGAAGCAGGCTCCGTGCTGAGGGAGCCTGATTTGGGGCTTTGATCCAGGACCCTGGGATCATAACCTGAGCCAAAGGCAGAAGCTTAACCATCTGAGACACCCAGGCACCCCGGAAAGAACAAATACTTTAGAAAAAAAGAAGTCAAGGGTCTGGCAGAGAGAACAGCTCAGCATTCAATGGTAGCAGGCAAACCTGAAAGGAGCATCCTTGGTTGAGACAAAATAGTATCTCAAAGACTGTATCAGAGAATTGACAGAAAAGTAAAGATCAGTGACCAAAAGGGCCTCTCTAGTATTTTGGTGTTGCCTAAGGCCTCAGAATATTTGCTTAATGTGGTAGGAGGATCAAATATTAACTGAAATTGCATATCTTACTTTCTTGGCAGAACGCTGAATACAGGGTAGCTTAAAGAACATATTAAAATGCGAAATTTCTTGGATACCAAAGTTGCAGACTAACTTCATACTACCTTCAGTTATAATAAGGTGTGGTAAATTCTAAGACAGAGACAAGCACTTAGAAGCACAGAGGACAGGTACCTAAACTGGTCTGGGGAAATGAAAGTGGTCAAGTAGGAATCCTTAGAGGAAGTAGTACCTAAACTATCTCATATATCCGGAGTACATTTTTGCAGGGGCAGGGAATATGAGGGAAGGATTCCTCCTCAATGGAAACTGATTAGGAAAAAGCAGAGAAGTGAGAAAGCTTAATGAATTCAAACATCTACAAGTGGTTTGATTTGGTTGCAGTGTAAGATGTACTTAGGCATGCTTTCTGAGCCATGTTAAAAGACTCTGACTTAGTACTGATGGTAATAACTGGTATTGACAGGAAACGGTACTGAGGAAAACTACTGAAGTAGAAGATTTCAAGGAAAAGGTATTAAAACCTCAGATGCCAACAGGGATGGCATGGGGGAAAGTAAGACAAAACTGCAATGGTTTTGTTGTACTTGGAAATAAGTAAGGAATGCCTGGGTGGCTGAGTGGGTTAAGTATCTGCCTTTATCTTAGGTCATGATCCCAAGGGTCTTGTGGTCTTGATCTCTACTCAGCAGGGAGTCTGCTTCTCCCACTCCCTCTCCCTCCTCCCTGCTCATGCTCTCTCTCTTGCTATCTCTCTCTCAAATGAATAAAATCTTTTAGGAAAAAAAAAAAAAGGAAATAAGCAGTGACTTTGATAAAGGTAGTTATATGTATGGACCACTTTTTACCGAAGTTTAGTTGTATGGATTGTGCTGGTCTTGGTTGTACAGAGAAAGGTTAAGAAAAGGTATCTTGGGGTGCCTGGGTGGCTCAGTCGTTGGGCATCAGCCTTTCGTCAGGTCATGATCCCAGTGTTCCTGGGGTCAAGCCCCGCATCAGGCTCCGTGCTCACTGGAAGGCCTGCTTCTCCCTCTCCCACTCCCCCTGCTTGTGTTCCTTCTTTTGCTGTCTCTCTCTTTCTCTGTCAAATAAATAAATAAAATCTTTTAAAAAAGAAAGAAAGAAAGAAAGAAAAAAAGGTATCTCGGGGTGCCTGGATGGCTCAGTCGTTAAGCGTCTGCCTTGGGCTCAGGTCACGATCCGAGGCTCCTGGGACGGAGCCCTGCATAGGGCTCTCTGCTTAGTAGGAAACCTGTTTCTCCCTCTCCTATGCCCTCTTCTTGTGTTTCCTCTCTCTCTGTCTCTCCAATAAATAAAAATCTTTTTTTTTATTTTTAAAGATTTTATTTATTTATTTGACAGACAGAGACCACAAGTAGGCAGAGAGGCAGAGAGAGGAGGGGAAGCAGGCTCCCTGCTGAGCAGAGAACCCTATGCGGGGCTCGATCCCAGGACCCTGAGATCATGACCTGAGCCGAAGGCAGAGGCTTAACCCACTGAGCCACCCAGGTGCCCCAATAAATAAAAATCTTAAAAAAAAAAAAAAGGTATTCTTTTTTCTTTGCTGAGAAAGAGGAAGAGACTAAAAGAAGAGAAAGAGAATAATTACATAAAGAAATCCCTGAAAAAGCAAGAGGCCAGCATGTCATCTAAAACAAAAGTGGAAAAATTGAATTTGGACTGACAGAGGGCTCTGAGACAAGACAAAAGCATGGATGAAGACGAAAATTGATGTGTTTATAAAAGACAGTGAGGTTGGTGGATAAGAGGTTCAGGCACACCTGATGGCATTTATTTTCTGTGTGAAATAGGAGAAAAGCTTACCTCCTGAGAATAAATATGTAGTAGCTGAGTAGAAGGCTCAAAAGCAGAGGAGAAAGTTTGCAACAGCCACCAAGGAGGATGTAAAAGAACTGAGGAGAATCCAGAAGACTCTGAGTAAAGACATGTAGAAGGATAACCTGGCTAATACCTGTTCATTCTTCAGATTTCAGCTCAGATGTCACTTGCTGAGAGAAGTTGAAATGAGGCCCCTGTTGAAGTTGAAATGAGGCCCCCCTGCTTTATGAGCGCTATGTTTCCTTTAAAGACTTGTAATGGTTTTAATCTTATACTAATTTGTGGGATTATCAGATTAATTTCTACTCCATTAGACTATAAACTCAGTGAGATCAGGGATCATATTCATTTTGCTCACCACTATATGTATTTTGCTCAAAATGTAACCCTTAGTTTCCAATCCCTAAAATGTGAAGAATATTAATACTGTTCTGCATGACCAGAATATGGATATAGTTAGGTTAGCAACAAGCTAGAATTTAAGATATAAGGAAGTAATAACTTGAAATGGTTTATGTTGTACCCTCAGTGCCTAGCACAGTGCAAGACACATAGTAGATACTCAATACTTACCTGAATAAATGAAACAAATGTGGCAGAACACCAAGTCTCCTGAATTCCATTCCAGTGCTCTTCCCACTCTATCACAGCAACCCATACCAGATGGTCAACATATTGATTACTATAATAAGGGCCTATGCATATGCATTATTATCTCTGTTTTTTTAAAGATGTATTTATTTATGTTAGAGAGAGAGAGTGGGGGTAGGGTTGGTGGAGCAGAGGGAGAGAGAGTCTTAAGCAGGCTCCATGCTTAGCATGGAGCCTAACACGAGGCTCAATGTCACCACCTATGAGATTACAACCTGAGACGCAACTAAGAGCTGGACGCTTAACCGACTGTGCACAGGAACTCCTATCTCTGTTTTACTCAAGAAGAAGATGAGAGCTCTGAAAGATGCAGTATCATATGCAAGTTAAACAGCTAGGATGTGGTGGAATCAGAATTCAATTGCCAGTTTCTCTGGCTCTAAAATATGAGTTATTTCTTCTATTCCATGCTCCCTGCTAAGGTATTATGTGATAAAAGACTTAATCTATGAACCTTCCTAGGGACATGTGCATTTGAAAGTCCCCTCAATATCCCCACTGGCAAAGAAAAACAGAACAAACAAAACACTTCCATATCCAAAGTAGTGACTTCCATGGTAAAATCTTAGGCAAAGGGACTGAGACAGGTCAATGAAGAGAACATTTGTGGGCAGGCACCTGTCAGCCATCTCCTAAATCATCCCAGGTAGGCACCTGTAGTGTGACTGGTCATACTCTATGATCCTGGACATTATCCATCTACCCAGCATAAGTCTTGATTATAAAGTGAGAATGAAAGAAATAAATTCCAAACAGCTTATCTTCTCAGCTTTGCTTCAGTGGGACCCTAGACTAGAAGCAGCATGGAATGATGGAAACAGCATGGCTATTGCAGCCACAGAGATCTGGGCAAGACACTTCAGCTCTCTATGCCTCAATTTTCTTATCTATAAAATGAAGGCAACAATATTTGCCATCATAGGGTTTAGGAAATGATTAAATGAGATAGTGCATGTAAATGCCTGCAACATAGTGGGCATTACTCAATTGTTATTACTTGCCTTCCACTTCTTCCACATGCAACAGTCACCCCCTTTTAATTCCTCAAAGACACCCAGAAAAATACATCAAAACGAATAAGCAACCCTCTCCACCCCTACTCCTTTTGTTTAATCCTACCACTTAAATAATAGTTTTTAACAGTTCTTTTAAAAAAAAAAAAAGATTTATTTATTTATTTGAGAGACAGAGAGTATGTGAGTGGGAGGAGGGGCAGAGGAAGAGGGAGAGAGAGAAGATAAGCAGACTCCCTGCTGAGCACGGAGACCTATGCAGGGCTTGCAGGACCCAAGATCATGACCTGAGCTGAAATCAAGAGCTGGCCACTTAACAGACTGAGCCACTCAGGTGCCCCCGTTTTTAACATTTCTATTGCCTTTCACAACATGAGTCCTCATCAGGACATTTGGCTCATTTCACAATTAAAGAAACTAACATGTACAGATAAAGAAACTAAGATGAAGACCACTTAGTCCTTACTTTATTATTCTCTGCTCAAAATAATAATAATAGGAGGTGCCTGGGTGGCTCAGTCGTTAAGCACTTGCCTTCCACTCAGGTCATGATCCCAGGGTCCTGGGATTGAGCCTCACATGGGGCTCCCTGCTCAGCAGGAGCCTGCTTCTCCCTCTTCCACTCCCCCTGCTTCTGTTCCCTCTCTCACTGTCTCTGTCAAATAAATAAATAAAATCTTTTTTTTTTTTTTAAAGATTTTATTTATTTGACAGACAGAGACACGAGTAGGCAGACAGGCAGGCAGAGAGAGGGGGAAGCAGGCTCCCTGCTTAGCAGAGAGCCCGATGTGGGGCTCGATCCCAGGACTCTGGGATTATGACCTGAGCCGAAGGCAGAGGCTTTAACCCACTGAGCCACCCAGGCGCCCCAGTAAATAAAATCTTTAAAAAATAATAATTTTATGCAACTTACTTAAGTCTTAAACTCTCTAAAACATTTCATACTTTAATAAAATTTGTATCAAAAAACAGCTGCTAGGGGTGCCTGGGTGGCTCAGTGGGTTAAAGCCTCTGCCTTCAGCTCAGGTCATGATCCCAGGGTTCTGGAATCAAGCCCCATATAGAGAGCTCTCTGCTCAGCAGGGAGCCTGCTTCCCCCTTTCTCTTTCTGCCTGCCTCTCTACCTACGTGTGATCTCTGTCTGTCAAATAAATAAAATCTTAGGAAAAAAAAAAAAAAAGCTGCTAAATCCCCGGTATTCATGTCATGATTTCATATTCTCTCTTACATGTTAAACAAAGAAAATGAATCTGGAAATATCCAAAGTGAGTACAATGTGTAAAAGTGATGGTCAGATTTAAGTGTTAACTATGTATTTTTTTCAGAAGAAAACAAGCATCAAATGTATGTTAGTTCATTTCAGAACAAAAACAGTGAAAATTGGAATTTTTATTTTAATAACTCTACTATATATGTGTTTAACCATACTACACAAATAAATGAAATCATCACATACAGAAGATATGCAAGTTCCATAAATAAAATCAAACATCATATAAAATATATTAAGTCATTCATTTTAGAGGAGCTGTATGGTTATTTCTGAACAAAATAGAGAAAAGTTGCAGCAAAGTAGAGAATTCTCATTTATAGGGGGGAAAAAAAATCACATAGAAAATAATTTCAGAAAACTTAATTCTAAAATGCAATTATCCTTACCATTTCCAAAGGACCAGTTTTGCTTATAAGAGGTATGATTTTTTTATAGGAAATAAAGGCCAATAAAAGAACAACTAGAAATTAAGCAATAGTGTTATTCATATTGATTATCCAGCACCTATTAATTAGTTGCATGCAAAAAAGCAGTATTTCCTCAAATGAATATATATCATTTCAAACGATTTTTGCTATAAAAAGATTTCTAAGCCCATTTTTTATTAAAATTTTTAAAATTATTTCTAAGTTACCTTTCATTCCCACACTCCTCAGAAACTTCAGTTTCAGACTTACTGTGAGTGAATAATGTGTCCAGTTATATTCAAATTCTTCTGAAATACCACTGAAATCTGTCTCAATGAACAGCTTCTTAGATTAATGGATTTTAAATGACCTAAGAAATGAAGACTTTATGTAGGAGGAGCTCTGGTTGATCCACTGAATGTACTGTCATGAGAAAATTTGCATTCAAAGCAGGTCAGCATTCAAGGTTACATTTGTCAAAAGTTTCAGAGGAAATCACGAAGTTCATCTGAGTGATTTTCTTTCCCTTTTAATTAGTTCCTGATATGGCATTTCAGTATGCCAATATGATTTTACTATGTGACTCACCACATCGGGAATTAAAAGATAATCCAAAGGTAAGTATGTGATTGCCAGGTCTATGCTGTTTCCTCAGAGTGTACAATCCAAAGTACTTCACTGTTTTGAGTTTCAAATACCTTAAGTATGAAAAAGAGTCATAAATGGACAAGGAATCTGGAAACCTAGGTTCTACTCTAGGGTATCCCTCCCATAATCAACTAGGTGTAGGTGACCTTGGACAATTTCCTTAAATTATTTAAGACTTAGTTTCAGAAAAAATAAAATATTAAATGGAACCTCAGAAGTCATCTAGTTTAACCTTCAATTCCAAGTAAAGATTGCCTCTGCATTTCACCAAAAAGGTGGTCAGTTTCTCATATGTAAAATTAGCAGTTGGAACTAAATGATGTCCTAAGTTTCTGATTTCTAAAATCTTTGGTGCTATAATTAAAATTCATTGTCATGTATATGTTTTTTTCCTCCACTGAAAGTTTATCAAATATATTTTCATATAACCAAACAAGATTTTATTTCAGCCCAGGTAAAAGTAAATAAAGAAACTTAGATTGTCACCAAATTGTCCCTCAACCTTTAAGTCTCCAAATTGCCCCTCAACCTTTAAGTCTCCAAAGTAATTGCCATGTCCGGGAACCATGCAAAGTCATAAGAAGATGGAAACTTTGGATGCTTTTCTAAAGTATGTCAGGTACTTATTCCAAAATACAAGTAAATTGAGATTGAATCCAATCCATATAATATCACCTAATTTCCACTGGTTATAAAGTGTCTTCCTTGGTTCAGAACACAGGTTCACACTTGATAAATTCTCTCATATACCAAAGATACATTTTACAATAAATATGTGAACAAATAAAAGGCAAGGAATCTGAATGAAGAGAAGACCGTGGGTAGAGCCTTCTCTCTATCACTAACTTTATCTTTTACTCTAAGATTTTTTTTTCTTTTTTATTCACTGCATAGTCGATACTTCACCCTAAATTGAAACTGGGAGGTGGGAAGATATTGAGCATTGTTTAGGGAGTTCAGTATGTGTTTTACAGATGTCAGCTAGTTTGTCTATTTCACAATCAGTTTTTCAAAAATCATTTATCAGACCTACATGAGGAATATAACAATCAGAATTTGCTGACTTGGGGGCACCTGGGTGGCTCAGTGGGTTAAGCCTCTGCCTTCGGTTCAAGTCATGATCTCAGAGTCCTGGGGTTGAGCTCCGCATCAGGCTCTCTGTTCAACAGGGAGCCTGCTTCCCCCTCTCTCTCTGCCTGCCTCTCTTCTCACCTGTGATCTCTCTGTGCCAAATAAATAAATAAAATCTTAAAAAAAAAAATTTGCTGACATGATGGTAAGAAAAAGACCAAGATTCAAAATCTTCTTTCCTTTTCCTGTGATTGCAACTTCAATTAACTGTTTATTTATATTCTTCCATTAAAAAAACTCTCCATGAAGTTTTCTTCAAGCTTCCTGTTTTCCCCAAATCTTCTGGCCCTTGCAAACATTTCATTACCCTATACTTTATAGTTTTAATGGAAAGGTACAATTCAATGCAAGTATAATCATATCTTGGAATGATACAGTGCATTTATTCATGCTAACTTATTCATAAGCTAAATATAGGTAATAAAATACAGTTGGGAAAATTTTTAAAAAATAAAATAAAATACAGTTGAAAGCAATAATGTACCATGCCTCAGATGTTAAATTTCATTAAATATGAACTTCTATCTTGAATTTATAGCATAATCATAAAAACATAGGCAAATCTTTGCTTCATGGTGTGAAGAGAAAGAAATTAAAAAGACAATCCGAGGCACCTGGGTGGCTCAGTCGTTTAGGCATCTGACTCTTGGTGTCAGCTCAGGTCATAATTTCAGGGTCATGAGATTGAGCCCTGTGTCAAGCTCTGTGCTCAGTAAGTAATTTACTTGTCCCTCTCTCTCACCCTCTGCCCCTACCTCTCTTTGCCATACTTTCTCTCCCTCTTTCTCTCTCTCTCAAATAAATAATCTTTAAAAAAAAAAGAACTTATTTTAATATACTACAAGTCCTATTTGATGGCTTTCTACTGATATCAATAGAAGTTGCCAATGATAATTGTGTGCTTGTACCTTAGCATTCATTACTCCGCCCCAAATACATGACATGTTGCAACTCCTAATAAAGAGAATTTGGAAGTAAACCTGATTGGTGCAGAGAAAGGAGGCTAGATAAGACTAATTGGAACAGTCCCTCCCTAGCTGGAAGTTAGTCCAAAATCAAGAGACTATAAACCAACATTTGATGCAGGGCAGGGTCAGTGTCACCCAGAAGGGATGAAATGAAGAGGTACATCAAAGCCTCGGGGTGGGGAAGTTCTTCAAGATAGTGGGGATCAAGTCACATTTCTGGGAGAATTGAGCAAGATAATACAAGAAATTCTGCAAGCAATCAACATTCAGTTCTGGAAGGGGGCCAGCAGAAACTAGGCAAGAAGATTTAGGCCTGGGCCCTCCTTTCATCAGAGACACACAGAACTGAGCTTTCATAAGGGAACCAAAGTCCAATTAAACACCCAACAGCAGATGGTGGGGTAAGAAACAAAGTCTAAAGCCTGATGCTTACATAGTTTCCCAGGGGCCCAAATCAATTCTAGAAGCAAAGCACACACTAGGCTACTTCCAGACTTCTACCTGGTAAAAGAGAATGGCTCTCACTGGGCCAGAGCTGTGTAAGAACTGAGACTTCCTAGCCTGACACCATGAAGTGAAACTAGGACAGAAGAAGGGTACCCAAGTACTATCCCTGGCCTTTCCAGCAGGAACAAAGTACTTCATTTTATCGCTTCTCGGCCTTTTGGCTAAGATCAAGTGTAGTACTTCATTTTACCCACTGTCCCCCTGGGATAGCTAAGTAGATACTGTGTAGTTTTACAAATGGATATCACTCAAGTTTCAATAGGTTGTTACTTTCCAGAAGTCAAAAATTCAAGAGTAATTCAATAAAATCTAGGTGGGCCTGACACCTACCCCAGTGCTTTCCCTGCACAGTCACACTATTGCTAGAATTCTCTCTGATAACTCAGTTGCTGAACTAGTTGACTAGCAAGGATCTTGATATCTCTTTTGCTGTGTAAAGCTGTAGAACTCCTATTCTGTAAACCATCAAAACAGGAAATGGGTATTCCTGAACTGCTGCTCAAATGAAGTAATCAGCAAAGTCAGAATTTAGTGCCCCAAAGTGTTACTTCCTTTGTAAGTTTAAAAGACACTAAATAAGCAAAAACAAAACAAAACAAAATACTAAAAAAATAAAATAACCACTGACTCTTTAGTTTATGTGTACACACACACACACACACACACACACACCTCTCTTAATAAAATTCCTGGATTTGAGAACAGTTTTTAAACATTCAGGCAAATGTCAAACTTACAATGTCCAGAGAGCTTTTCTTTTCACATGACACCCCTGGAAAAGTGACCTGAAGATTACTTGGTAGGCTTGGCATATTGCACAGAAAAGCAGTGTCTTACAAAGAACAAACTCTGTGAGACAAAAGGCATCTAGACAGCCTGCTTTCCCTGAATTCCAGTCTTTTTATTCTGAAACCAACTGATTTATGAGTCTTGAATTCCCCTCCAGACTACCATAGTTTCAACAGCAGAATACCAGAGCTGAGATTCTCAGAAAACCCACATGAGCTGAAAAATACAAATAGCAACAGTATGATCCAGTCCGCAGATTAACACCAAACAGGCTTAAACACAGACCCACAGACCACAGGGGTCAGCAGTGGCAGACTCTGCTTTCCATTCACTCACATTCATTCAACCATTTACAGAGCAGCAATGTGTCAAGCACTGTGCTAGATGCTGGGGGTTCAAAGGTGAGCTTAAGACTACCTCATGTAGGTCAATTTTAGTTAAAGCTATGGAAGCTAGAAGCTACTGAATAATTATAGTACTGTGTGATAAGAACAGCATACTCTGACACAATCTACAGAATCTTTGTCAGCTAAGGAGCTCAGAGAAGAGAACAACTCATTCGATCTGCTTTGTGATGAGAAGGATATCTTCAGGCAGAAATGGTTTTGGGGGTCACTCTTGCTCCTGATGTCAAATTGTGGTATAGTAAAAAAATATATTTGGTCTTTGTCTCCAGTTTCTGGCACAGAGCTCCTAAAACCCTTAGAAATTCCTGAGTGACAGAAGTATCTTTTGTTATTCATAATGAGTCCCTTTCAACCATACCTGAGCTTATGCTGAGGTGACTATTGGTGAGCTCCTAGATAGCTTCAAGATGGGGGTCAGTTGCCAGAGGAAGCCACCATGTGATTAGAGGGTAAGAACTATCAGCCCCACCCCCAACCACCCACACCACTGACCTCCTGGGCGGGGTGAGGAACTGGAAGTTGATTTCAATCACCAATGGTAAATGATTTAATCAGCTGGAATGGACCTAAGGTAGACAAGTGCTATCCCTGACCTCTCTAGCAGGAACATAGGTATTACTTTATTTTATCCATTTATCTCCCTGAGATAGCTAAATAGATACTATTTCAGTTTTACAAATGGATATCATTCAAGTTCCAATAGGTTAAGTCACCTTCCAGAAGTCAAAAATTCAAGAGAGGGTGCCTGGGTGGCTCAAATGGAGACGCGTCTGCCTTTGGCTCAGGTCATGATGAGATTGAGTCCCTCATCAGGCTCCCTGCTCAGTGGGGAGCCTGCTTCTTCCTTTCCCTCTGCTGCTCCCCCTGCTTGTACTCTTTTGCCCTCTCTCCCAAATAAATAAATAAAATCTTTAAAAGATTCAAGAGAAATAAAATCTAGGTGGACCTGACATCCAGGTCCATGCCTTAGTAATGAAGCATCCATAAAATGCCTAAACAGCCATGTTCACGGAGCTTTCGCATTGGTGAACACACGGAGGTACTAGGAAGGTGACATGCCTGGAAAGAAAAATGGAAGCTCCTCAAGATGCATCACCCCTACACACACACACGTGTGCGCCCCTTGCCCTAAGCATCTTTTCCATTTGGAGTTGTATCCTTTATAATAAACATGTAAAAGTTAGTAAAGTATGTTCCTGAGTTGTTCTAGTGAGTTATCAAACCTGAGAAGGGTCATGGGAACTTCTGAATTTATTACTGGTTAGTCAGAAGTACCATGACTTTCAGTTGGCATCTGAAGTGTGGATAGTCTTTGTGGGACTGGGTCCTTATCCTGTGGGGTATTTGTTAATTACATGTATAATGTACTATATAGCATGTGTAATATAACTACATGTATCATGTCGGAATTGAACTGAATGATAGGATACCCAGTTGGGGTCAGAGAATCCGAGCCTGGATAATTGCTTGATGTCAGAAAACATCCTTGACAAGTCAACCTTCTTTATAACTGTTTCTTTATGCATCAAATAGCCACCTATTTGGAAAGGCCTAGGTCTTTCAGGAAGCTTATCAAGATAAATTTGTCTGATAAACTGTGGTAAAGACTGCTAATTTTTTCTCAGTATCCATTCTCCCCTTCTTTCTTTTGGTAACTGAAACTCATGAACTTTAGCTGGGTACACAGCCTCCCAATCAAAGACTGTATTTTCCAGACAGCTTTGCAGTTTGATATGAAGATATGACAGAAATTTAGAGGATGATATGCAAACACAGCAATATGTGCAACCTTTTGACAAGAAAATCTCTCATCCTCTTCCTTCTCTCCCCTCACTCAACCAGTAGGCTATTCCACAGACATGACAGTAAGGACCATATCTGACCACAAAGTCAACACACTAGGAAATGGCAAAGCAACAGGGTAGAAGGATTCTGGGCCACGAATGGCCTGCTGCAGAGCTGCCTGCTCACCTTTGGTCTGTTACTTGAGCCATAATATTTTGAGGTGTCTTGATTATGGCAACTTACCTTGTACCCTAAATAATATAGAAATAAATTTTCATTAAAGTGCAAGTGATATTACTTAATGTGTTATTCTTCCCAAAGTCACTTGTACCTGGAACCCCAAATCAAAGAATGTATAAAGTCCAAAGGAAAAATATCTTAATGATATTTCAGGCCTAGTCACAGGCCAGAGGTTTTTGGTTTGGGTTTTGGTTCATTTTTGTTTCCCTTTGAATCTCAGCATACTAATCATTGCCTACTCTGCCACTCCTTTAAGTTTGGCCCTGACTCTAAGCTCTCACATATCGGGTTCTCTCCTTAGTAGGTGATTTCCTTAAGAACAGGAAGTATGCCTTACTTGTCTCTATACAACTAGTTCCTAGAATATAGCATATGTTCAGTAAATATGTATTGAATGCTTCTAGCGAAGGTAACCACAACAGCCATATTTCCTTTAAAAAAAAAAATTCCTCCACATATAACTTTTATTCTAATAGTGCAAATAAGTAAATGACCAAAAAATAATGACAGAATAGGCTGACATTGTTGGTTGAAACTTGTCAGGCTGTATGTTTAATGATTACCCATGGTCTTTAGTTGTCATAATGATCCCATGATGTATATACTACCATTGACATTCCCATTTTATGGAAAAGATAACTGAGGCTCAAAGAAGTAAAAAAAAAAAAAAAGAAGAAGAAATTAAAAAAAAACTTTCTCAAGATGTTACATTTAGGAAATAGCTGAAATAGGGATTTTTTTTAATATAAAGTTTTTTTATTTATTTGAGGGAGAAAGAGAACAGGCAGTGGGGAGGGGCAGAGGGGGGAGAAAGAGAGAGAGAGAAGCAGACTCCCTGCTGAGCAGGAAGCTCAACTCAGGGCTCTATCCCAGAACCTGGAGATCATGGCCTGGGCCCAGGGTAGACGCTTTACTGACTGAGCCACCAGGCACCCCTGAAATAGGGATTTGAACAGAGGATTGCTTAACATTAAAAGACACTTTCTTAGCTACAATGTAGTCTACCATATTAACCTCCACAAATGGCCTGGTAATGTGTAGGGTGGCAAGGGAAAAAAAAATCAGCCTGGTTTACGAATGAGTTACAGATAATTAAGCTAATCTAGATTAGGTGTTATGAGAGAGCCAAATTAATATAAATTATATCATACTTGTAAAAACTTTTGCTAGTTTCCTGATCAATGAATATTTTTACCTTGAAAATCTGTTCATGGGGAATTTTTTTAATCTAGTCTAACCCTGGGGCGCCTGGGTGGCTCAGAGGGTTAGGCCTCTGCCTTCAGCTCATCATGGTCTCAGGGTCCTGGGATCAAGCCCCTCATTGGGCTCTCTGCTTAGCAGGAAGCCTGCTTCCCCCTTTCTCTCTGCCTGCTGCTCTGCCTATTTGTGATCTCTGTGTGTCAAATAAATGAATAAAACCTTTGAAAAAAAAAAATCTGATCTAACCCTTAGCACAGTTATTTAAAAACTGAAGAAAACTGCCTGCCCTGGAATGTTCATAAAGACTGCTATTTTGCATAAATATTTCAGAGAAAAATGGAAAAAAACAGCATAGGCAGAAAATAGACTTCATAGGGCCAGTTTGAATGTAGTATCTGCTATCAAGCATTTTGTTAATCAATTATATTTCTAAATTTGCTATTTTATAAAAATATTCAAACCTACATAAAAGTAGAAATAGCTAAATGAAATCAAATGTACCCATTATTCAGATTCAACAGTTATCAAGCTAATATTTATTAATCATATCATGAGAACTGACATTCCTATTCCCAGACATCAGTAAGTATGTTCACAGAAACTGAAACTGGTAATGCTGAAACAAATCTAAAAACTCGAGTCTAACACTCTCTATTTATAGCCAAGAAAATCAAGGACCTGAATGAAGAGATGATCTAATCAAGGTCATTCATAAGCCTTTATAACAATCAGTTTTCTGGGATGCCTGGGTGGCTCAATCAGTTAAGTATCTATCTTCAGCTCAGGTCATGATCCCAGGGTCCTGGGATCGAGTCCCGCGCCAGGCCCCTTGCTCATCGGGGAGCCTGTTTCTCACTCTGCCTGCTGCTCCCCCTGTTTGCATTATCTCTCTTTTTGACAAACAAGTAAATAAAATCTTTTAAAAGTTTTTTTTTAAATATCAGTTTTCTAATTCATATTGCTATTTAGTGTTAAACACATTTTAATTTACTAGAATCCTTTGAAAACAAGTAATGAACTTCAGTAAAAGCCTTTTCTCTATAAATCCGTTAATACAGACTAGGTTAGTCTCCAAATATAAGTCTTTTCTACCTAAATATTTTCCATAAATATAAGTTACAAAAAAACTCTCCCATTTATCCCCTTTCAAATATAAATGAATTATAAAATAAACAGTTCTTCAATCAAAAGAATTCAGAGAAACAATCATATGGAATTTTACCATAACATCATGATCTTTTCCAATTTGTCTCTTGATAATGCTGAGATAGTAACAACCACATAATGAACTTGTTAATTAACTATTAACAGGAAACCAGAGTGTACACATGTGTGTCCTCAGATTGAGGCTTAATAAAATTAGGAAGTTAAGCTCTAGCTGGAGACCAGACAACCAGCAGAAAATTCCTTACAGCCAGGGCACATCATACTTTCAGGAAAAATAAAGATCAACAACCCATATTAATTTCCTCAAGTTGTCACTCTATTAGTGGCAGGCATATGGGTTCTCAAATGCTTAAGCAGGCTACTAAACAGGGTTTCAAAATCATCTCATCTATTATTCTTTACATTTAATTTAGAAAAAAACCACAGATCGTATGGGTCATAGTCACTGCATATTAACATGTGACTTTAAAGTGGCTATACTGCCTGAAAAGAGAAGAGCTAGATCTTTTACACTAATACTGAGATGATCTTGTGAGTGGTATTTCAGATTGGCAGCACATCTTTGAAGAAATGTTTTCTTTCTTTCCTCAGACCATGACCTACTTTCTCCCTAGGTTACTGCCATTTAGTGATTCATTGATTCATCCAGTCGGTTACTAATTCAGCAAATAGTTACTGAGTTTGTGTTAGGTCACGGGGCTATAGCAATGAGTGAACAAACTCCTGCTCTCATTGAATTGACTTTCCAGTAATGGAGATAGATCATAGATAAAGAATCAGAAATACATTAGGTCATGATAAATGTCATTAAAAAAGAGCAGGGTAAGATGTTAGATAATGATGGGTGAAGTGAGGGAAAGAGGCTATTTTAGAAAGGAAGATGAGGAAGGCCTCTGTAGGAAGAACCTGAATAAAGGATGGAGAGAGTCATGAAGACGACTAAGTGAAGAGTGTTTCAGGCAGGTGGAATAGCAAGTGCAAATGCCCTGAAGAGGGACCCTGTCTGGTGGGCGGATGCTAGGAGGCCTGTGTTGCTGGAGCAGAGTAAGCAGGAAAGAAAGGAGGATAAGTCAAAGAGGTAGAGGGGACAGTTTGTGTGCTGCCTCCTAGGCTAGTTTAGTTTGACATTTTGTTCTGAATGAGATAGGGAGCCACTGGAAGGGTCTGATGTTTGATCAGGGAAATATATACAATTAGTTCTGTTTTAAAGATAACTCTGGGGACGCCTGGGTGGCTCAGTGGGTTGGGCATCTACCTTCGGCTCAGGTCATGGTCCCAGGGTCTTGGGATCGAGCCTTGCATCAGGCTCCCTGCTCAGAGGGGAGCCTGCTTCTTCCTCCATACCTACCCCCACTCCAGTTCTCTCTCGCTATCATTCTCAAATAAATAAATAAATAATCTTAAAAAAAAAAGATAACTCTGGCTGCTGATCCCAGGACTCTGGGCAGATGCTTAACCCCCATCCAGGGGCCCCTTTATACCTGAAACTTATAACACTGTGTATCAACTATACTCAAATAAAAAAGAAACTTGGAGGGGCACTTGGGTAGCTCAGCCGTTAAGAATTTGTCTTCAGCTCAGGTCATGATCTCAGGGTCCTTGGATCAAGGCCTGCATTGGGCTCCCTGCTCGGCAGGAGCCCTGCCTCTCCCCCTGCTGTGTACCCTCTCTCACTGCATCTCTCTCTGTCAAATGAATAAATAAAATCTTTTTATAAATAAATAAATAAAATATATGTTTTAAAAAAAATTTGGAGCACCTGGTAGAGCATGAAATGCTTGCTTTCAGAGTTGTGAGTTTGAGCCCTGTGTTGGACAGAGAGATTACAAAAGGAAAAAAGGAAGGAAGGAAGGAAAGAAGGAAAGAAGAAAGGAAGGTGCTTAAATAAATAAATAATGTGGAGGGAGTTTTTTTGGCAATCCTTCTTTCTTGTGTCACCAAATTGTTGTGTGATATCCAGTTACTGCTAGTTTTGGGTGCTCTTTTTGGTACATTTCCCCCTTATTTGTTGTATACTGGGTTTAAAAGTTGAGAGCAAAGTTACGTACAATTTTCTTTTGTTCTGAGCTACTCTCTAGCATACATATATGACATATAGAAGAAGACACAGAATAGCTAAAAGAAAATGAACATATACATACTAAATTGATCATACTAGTTCCATATCTGAATATAGTATCTAAGGGCATTAATCTGGAATCATATTGCCTGGGTTCAAATCTCAAAAACATCATTTACTAGCTATGCGACCCTGGAAAATGTACTGAACGGGGCGCCTGGGTGGCTCAGTGGGTTAAAGCCTCTGCCTCCAGCTCAGGTCACGATCCTGGGGTCCTGGGATTGAGCCCCACATCAGGCTCTCTGCTCAGCAGGGGAGCCTGCTTCCTCCTCTCTCTCTCTCTGCCTGCCTCTCTGCCTACTTGTGATCTCTGTCAAATAAATAAATTCTTTTAAAAAAATGTATTGAACATCTCTATGCTTCAGTTTCCTCATCTTTAAAATGGGGAATAGTAATAGGGTTTACATCATAGTAAGAGTTAAATGAATTTATATGTATAAAGCATCTACTATATGCCTGACACACACACAGGTAGCCTCTGTATGAATTAGGTGATGGAAGATTTTGATCAGAAAGTAATTAAAGCTCCAGGATACCAGGACGGCTCGGTTGGTTAAGCATCTGCCTTCGGCTCAGGTCATGATCCCAGGGACGGAGCCCCACATCAGGCTCCTTGCTTGGCAGGGAACCTGCTTCTCCCTCTACCTGCCGATCCCCCTGCTTGTGCTCACTCTCTCTCCATGAAATAAATAAGTAAAATCTTAAAAAAAAGGGTAAAGCTCCATCTGTCATTTACTTGTCAGTATTTCCCCTTGCTACCTACTGGGTTTAAGTCTCAATATTAGCACCACTCTTTTGAGACAAGCTCCCAAAGCAGGAATTATTTTCTCTAAAAACCCCATTGATATTTACCTAAAGTACTCAACAGGTCTGTGTGGGAAAGAAGCAGTGTTAGTTTTTCACATTTGTACTGCATGACTAATTCTTATCTTGAGTATTCTGCAAAGTACAGGGACTAGGACTGGTAAACTTTAGTGATGTATAAGGAATGAATATGTGAATATGTGGATGCATGCATAAATGAAATAAAAAATTCTAGAAGAGGGAGGATAAACATAATGAAAAAGTATCAAAAGGGAGGGAAATGAGAAAGCAAAAACTGCTAAGCCACCAAAGATCTCATTCCCCACTCAGCAACTGTTCCTAAGCCTTGTGCATTTTTTTTTTAAAGATTTTATTTATTTATTTGTTAGAGAGAGAGAGAGAGAGAGAGCACGAGCACAGGCAGAGTGGCAGGCAGAGGCAGAGGGAGAAGCAGGCTCCCCGCCAAGCAAGGAGCCCGATGTGGGACTCGATCCCAGGACGCTGGGACCATGACCTGAGCCGAAGGCAGCCGCTTAACCAACTGAGCCACCCAGGCGTCCCTGCATTTTTTTTTAAAGAGGAACCGTTTTCTGTAAATGCTTAACAGAAATCTCTTAAGTTACTGTTGATACAAAAGAGGCCCCTCCTTTGGAAAAAATGAAGTTCAGAATGTCTCAGGATACAATATCCACAAATAATTGTAAATGCCCTAACATGAAACAACAATAACCAGATCCCTTCCCTGGCTTATCAATTCCATATGCCAAATTGGGTTACAGAAACTCAGGGACTCAGATGACAGAATAAAGGATTGTGAGGAAGCCAATGTAGAAAAACTGTTAACATTTTCACTTCTCGCTAAAGGTTGGAAAACTTAAATTAGGGGCAAGGGGCAATGGAAAATATCTTACAAATCTTTCAAGTAAAATTGGTCACACATGTAAAATTGATTTGTAATAACTATTAAAAAGTGTCATTTTTTTTTCCTGAATAACCTCTGTGATGAGGTAGCCATGCAAATCTCTACAAGCTTTTATAAAGACCTCACTTATGCCCAAAAGTCAGATAAGCATTGCAAAAGATACAGATGGGTATACAATACCTGAAAAGTACATGAAAATGAGAGAAACTAAAGGACAGGTCCAGGATGGTATGGAATCAAGGGTTAAACTACTGAGGATGGATTCTAAGGGCATTCAGAAGAGGCAGAAAAGGGTGAGTACAGACTACTCTCCTGAGCTCCAGACCATCATATCAAATTGCTTAGTAGAAATTTTTACCTGGATATTTCACAGGTGAGTCAAGCTCAACATGTCCAAGTATGAATTGATCATCATCCTCCCCCACGCAGAACTGGTCTTCCTCCTCTGTTTCAGATTTCATAGAATGGCACTGCTAACCAGTTGCTAATGCCAGATAAGATAATCCTAGTTCTCTCCCCTCATTTCATCCACCACAATCAATCTAACAACAAATTCTGTCAACAGCAATTCCTAACTACTTCTCAAATCTGTGCATCTTCCTGTATTCCCACCACCATTGCTCTAGTTCCATTATCTTCTTCATGATGCCTCTCAACTGGGCTTCCTGCCACCGTGCTTACCCTCCCTCCAAAGCATTCTCTACTTAGCAGTCACAAGATCAAAATGCAGATTGGACTGGGTTATTCTTCCATTTGCAACATATTCTACTGCTCTTCAATTTCAACACTATAGGGTTCATGACATACAAGGCACCCCATGGTTGAGCCACTGCTTATCTTCTTGACTTGGATTTTTCACCTCTCAGTAAAACCATACCAAACATTTGGAATTTCCCCAAATACACCGTGAATTTCTTATGCTTCATTGCCTTTCAACTGGGAGCTCCATCAAAATGTAGTAGGGCAAGCATGTCGGCAAGACTTTCAGTTAGGGAATACTTTCAATAATCCAAAGAGAAGATAATGAGATCTTCCGATTTATCATTCAAAACTCCACTCAAACATCATCCCCTCACTGAAACACATAGCCTGAGTTTCCATAGACACATATGGAAAAATTCTTCCTGATATCACAGCATTAAGTAGAATGCATCATAATTGTCTCTATTTCTCTACCTCCGTGAACTGGGCTGTGAGCTTCTTGAGGAAATGAAATATATTTTTATTTATCTCTATGTCCTTGGACTCTAACATACAGTGCATAGCTAGTGGGGCCAGAGAGATGGGTCTCAGGAAGGGAATTATGAGGGAGGACTTGAATTGTCTGGGAAAGCAAAACCTGATATGGTCCAGCAAATGTGGTTTTTATTTGGGACAAAGTATCTTGATTGTGTATAAATTTGGGCTGCTTTTCCCTTCATTTAATAGATTAGTGATATTGGCCTTCCACATCACCATGACCCTTTTACACTGCCACATTGCTTGACAATTCTTATTTGTTATGTCACTCAAATATTTAATGACACAGACAGAATCTAATTCCAAGCTACATAGATACTGCTTACTATGGACACCTTGGGGAAAAAAACTGGATAGCTATGAACATTCTATTATATAAAGTTTAGTGGGATTTTCTTGTGACCAATACATGCCACATTTAATTTCTTAACTACTGTCTATGATATTTAATATGAGGAAAATTCCCATGATGCCAACCATTTGTTTGTATTTCCATAAATGTCAAATTAGTACCTCTCCCTTCTCCTCACCCTTTATTCTAGAAGAGCCCAAAAAGAAAAATATCATCTCTAAAATCATAAGACATATCTTTTGTATGAGTCTCTGTCTACAATGGCACTCTTCCTGTGTCTCTCCTCTTTAAAGAATGTACTCTTTTGGGAGGAGGAAGATGACATTGGAGTAGGAGGACCCTAGGCTTACCTTATCCTATGAATATAACTAGATAACTATCAAATCATCCTAAATACCTCAGAAATCAACCTGAGGACTACAGAACAAACTCCACAAATAAAGGGAGAGAAAAGACCACATCAAACAAGGTAAGGCAGAGAGGTGGTTTAGGGGAGAAATGGATTCTGGCTGCTGTGGAAGAGAGGGAGCCATGGTTACAGAGAAGAGCAAGAGAGAGAGGAATACATAGGGAAATGCTCAAAGAGAACATTTCCACATAGCTATTGGCTTGGAAAATGAGAGGGTTTGAATTTCATGAGTTCTTTCAACTAGCAGGGCTTAACGCTGGGGGTTTTAAAGTTTAGTGAAGTTGATTGGGATGGAGCCCAGAGGGAATAGTGCTGCTCTTGGAGAGAAGGCAAGAAAAACAAGCCAGGGGCACACAGACTGGAAACAGCAATTAGAGGAGTGTCTGGGGCACACAGTGGGGAGATTATTTGTTCTTTTATGAGCATGTCCCTGACAGGCAGTGTTCAGAGAAACCTCTCCCAGAACAAAGGAGTTGGCATGTGCCATTTCCCTCCTCCCACCCTTCAGCATAAACACAGAGCCACCTGCGGGAAACAGCAAAGCACAGACACCGGCTGCTGAAATTGCTTACACTAAGCCCCACCTTCTTGTGCTCCAGGGAAACTACCTTTCTGAGTTACACTTTGTCCCAGCCAGGCAGCCCCCTCACCCAGAAGATCAGCACAAACT
This sequence comes from Enhydra lutris kenyoni, assembly GCF_002288905.1. NCBI lineage: Eukaryota > Metazoa > Chordata > Mammalia > Carnivora > Mustelidae > Enhydra > Enhydra lutris. The sequence continues at coordinate 723,184 of NW_019154164.1, read as the reverse complement.
CCTGCTCATATCACAACTCCCAACCAGAGAGTTTTGTAGGGCGTCAGTTCCAGTGGAGGTGGTGTCAGGTCTCATTTCAAAAGCAGACCAGAGAGCACCTAGTTAAAACTCACCACGTGCAGGCCCTGGGAACAAATATTGCTCAACCAGGTGAGGAGAGCCTCTGTAGACAACTGGTCTGAAGGATAGAACAGCCAGAACACAACAGCAGAGCTGAAGCAGATACACTGAAGACAAACTGTGAAGTGTCAGGCCTATGGTACTACACGATCTCTTCTTCAAAAGGCCATTACTTTGAGGAACAAGAGACATAACTAGCTTCTCTAATACAGAGAGGAAGGCAGAGACTTAAACAAAAAGAGAAAAACAAAGAAATTTATCCCAAATGAAAGAACAAGATAAGGTCAAGCCAGAGATCTAACCAAAACAGATATAAGTAACATGCCTGATGGAGAATTTAAAGCAACTATCAAAAGGATACTAAATGGACTTGAGAAGACTAGAAGACAACAGTGAAATCCTTACCCCAGAGACAAAAAAAAGTTTAAAAAGAATCAGAGATTTTTTTTAAAAGATTTTATTTATTTATTTGAGAGAGAGAGCATGAGTGGGGGTGAGGAGCAGAGGGAGAGGGACAAGCAGACTCCCCACTGAGCAGGGAGCCCAATATGAGGCTCCATCCCAGGACCCTGAGATCATGACCTGAGCTGAAGGCAGACACTCCACTGACCGAGGCACCTAGGCACCCCAAGCAGGACATTTTTAAACAGAATCTTTCCAAACCAGAAGGGAGTGGCATGATATATTCAAAATGCTGAATGAAACAAATCTGCAGCCAAGAATGCTCTATCCAACAAGACTATCATTCAGAATAGAAGTAGAGAGAAAGAGTTTCCCAGGAAAACAAAAACTAAAGGAGTTCATGACCACTAAACCAGTCCTGCAAGAAATATTCAAAGGCACTTTGAGTGGAAAAGAGAGACCAAAAGTGACAGTATAAAAGCAGGAAACACAAAAGCAGTAAAAATTAACATTTCTATAAAGAAAACATCCAAAGAACTCACAAAAAGGACATAAAATATAAAAACGTGTGTCGAAAATATAGGGAGAAGTAAGGAATGAGTTCAAGCTGAAAGACCATTAACTTAATATAGACTGTTACATGCATAACAGGTTACATATAAACATAATGGTAACCATATATTAAAAACCAGTAATAAATATGCAAAGAATAAAGAGAAAGAATTCCAGGCATATCACTAAAGAGGTGAAAAACCTACACTCTGAAAACTATAAAATATTAATGAAAAAAACTGAAGATGACACAAAGAAATGGAAAGATATTCCATGCTCATGGATTAGAAGAACAAATCATTAAAATGTCTATACTACCCAAAGCAAACTATACATTTAATGCAATCTGCATCAAAATACCAACAATATTCTTTTGCAGAGCAGAACAAACAATCCTAACATTTGTATGGAACCATAAAGACACCAAATAGCAGAAGCAATTTTGAAAAAAAAAAAAAAAAAAGCAAAGCTGGGGCATCTGGGTGGCTCAGTGGGTTAAAGCCTCTGCCTTCAGCTCAGGTCATGATCCCAGGATCCTAGGATTGAGCCCCGCATTGAGACTCTCTGCCTCAGAGAAAGAGAGGGAAGTAGGCTCAGCAGAGAGCCTACTTCCCCCTCTCTCTTTGCCTGCCTCTCGGCCTACTTGTGATCTCCATCTGTCAGATAAATAAATAAAATATTAAAAAAAAGAAAGAAAGAAAGAAAAAAAAAAGCTAGAGGCATCATAATTCCAGACTTCAAGTAACATTACAAAGCTACAATAAACAAAACAGTATGGTACTGGCAAATAGATCAATGGAACACAACAGAAAACTCAAAAATAACCCCAAAATTATGTGGTCAATTGATCTTCAACAAAGCAGGAAAGAATATCTATAGGAAAAAGAGAGTCTTTTCAACAAATGATGTTGGGAAAACTGGATATCAACATGCAAAAGAATGAACTGGACCACTCTCTTACCCCATACACAAAAATAAACTCAAAATGAATTAAAGACCTAAATGTGAGACCTGAAGCCATAAAACTCATAGAAGAGAACACAGGCAGTAACTTCTTTGACTTTGGCCATAGCAACTTCTTTCTAGATATGTCTCCTGAGGCAGGGGAAACAAAAGCAAAAATGAACTATTGGGACTACCTCAAAATAAAAATCTTCTGTACAGTGAAGGAAACAATCAACAAAACTAAAAGGCAACCTACAGAATGGGAGAATATATTTGCAAAGGACAATACATAAAGAACTGAGGGGCGCCTGGGTGGCTCAGTCGGTCTACCATCTGACTTTGGCTCAGGTCATGATCTTGGGGTCAAGGGACCAAGTCCCATGTTGGGCTCCATGTTCAGTGGGTAGTCTGCTTTTCCCTCCCATTCTCCCCCTGCCCTCTTCCCACTCATTCTTCCTCACTCTCTGTCTCTCTCTCTCTCTCAAATAAATAAATAAAATCTTTTTACAAAAAAGAAGAAAAAATAATTGATACCACTCAATACCCAAAAAGCAAATAATCCAATTAAAAAATGGGCAGGAGACATGAAGAGACATTTCTCCAAAGAGGATATACAGATGGCCAACACATGAAAAAGATGCTCAACATCATTCATCATCAAGGAAATGCAAATCAAAACTACCATGAGATATTACTTCACACCTGTCAGAATGGCTAAAATCAACAATGCAAGAAACAAGATGTATGGGCAAGAATGTAGAGAAAGGAGAACTCTCTTGTACTGTTGGTGGGGATGCAATCTAGTGCAGCCAGTGTGGAAAACAATAAGAAGGTTAAAAGTAGAACTACCCTATAATCTAGCAATTGCACTACAGGTTATAAGAGATACACCCCAATGGTTATGGCAGCATTATTAACACTAGCCAAATCATGGAAACAGCCAAGTGTCCATCAACTGATCAATGGATAAAGAAGATATATTGAAGTATATATGAATATTACTCAGCCATAAAAAATTAATTAAATCTTGCCATTTGCAAGGACATGATAGTGCTAGACAGTATAATGCTAAGTGAAATAAGTCAATCAGAGAAAGGCAAATACCTTATGACCTCACTTATATGTGGGATTTAAGAAACAAAACAAAGGAGCAATGGGAAAAAAAGAAAGGCAAACCAGGAAACAGACTCTTAACTAAAGAGAATAAACTGATTGTCACCAGAGGGGAGATGGGTGAGGGATGGGGAAATAGGTGATGGGGATTAAGGAGTGCACTTGTGATGAACACTGGGTATTATACAGAAGTGTTGACTTACTATATTGTAAACGTGAACTAATATTACATTGTATGTTAATTAATTTAAATAAAAACTTTTAAAAAAAGAACAAATTCTTTTGAATTGTCTCCCACTTTGGAAGTGAAACAGAACTTGTCACCTTAAAATATGCTTCTTTGGTATAAGGATTTATTTTAGGCTAATTTTTTTTTTTTAACCTGCAGATTTAGGAAAAGCCTTTTACTCTCCATCAACTGTCTAAATTCTCATTTGAAAGGGAGCCTAAACCAGGAGAAGAACTATTAGCAGAGATACCTTTTTTCCTAAGAAACTTACCTGCATAACAGGGCAAACTTTGTTTTCCAAAAATCTCTCACCTTCTTGTGAATGGCCTTCCTCCGTTTTGTATTCCCAGAACCCTATCCCTTTCCTTGGCTCAGTACGTCTTATAAGCCTCAATTATCCGGCTGCCCTTTAGGTCTTATATTTTTATGGGACACCCATACATATGAAATTTGGGTTTTTTTCCTGTCAATCTTCTTCTTTTTTTAGATTTTATTTATTTATTTGAGAGAGAGAGAGTGTGTGTGAAAGAAAGATCACAGGTGAGGGTTGGAGCAGAGCGAGAAGCAGACTCCCCAATGAGCAGGGAGCATTACAAAGGCCTCAATTCCAATCATGGCTTGAGTCTAAGGCAGAGCTTTAACTGACTGAGCCACCCAGGCACCCCTCTTCTTTTAATCTTTGGTCAATTTGATTATTAGACCAAAGAACCTAGAAGGGATGAAAGGAAAATTATTCCACCCCTACAGTAGGCAACAACAAAGGAATCTTCAGTTGCTGGACACTGCTCTCTCTGGGGCTGTTGCAGTTGTGAGATCCTGGGACCTATGACAAAAGCCAGCAGAAGTTATGAATTCTTACCATCTCAGTCTCCCAGATCTCTGCCTACAGGGTCTGATCGAAGTGAGAGTAATGAGAGTTCTTTTCTTTTTCTAAATTTAGATTAGCAGAAGAAAATAGTTGGGTGAACTAGTTCCTTGGGTATCGACACTTTGGTAAAAATGTGTTACAATGACTTTGTTTTCTATTAATGCTTTTCCTCCCAAAGATGGTCACTGTTTTCTTTTTTTCTCTGTTATAAAATTTGGCCAGAAAAATGTGGGTTGTATCTCACTTGCAGCTAGATATGGCTGGACAGAAATGTGGCTTGTACCCCATTTGTGGCTAGATATGTGTCTTTGTCTTTTTTTATTATTATTATTTTTGGAACTAAAATTTTTGGATTATGAGGACTGCATTGTTTTCACTCTCCTTTGGAAGTGTCTCTTTCTTAAAGACTTATTGGTTTGGTCCACTACTGAGATTAATACAAAATCATACTTGGCAATGGCCGATGATGGATCCTTGGAATTGGACAGATTCAAAAGAAAAAAAAAAGTAGAGAGCGCTCATCCTAAACAAATGTCATATGGGTACCTATGGAGAGACCGGGTTGAAATGAATACAAAGGAGTAGCAAGCCTTAGGGACTTCTTTAATAAGATGAAAGAACATAAATTGGATTTAAAACAAAAATTGAAGTCTACTCTAATGTAAATTCCTTCTCTGTGCTCTTATGTACACTTTTAAAATCCCCTATTCCCTGTTCCTGATACTTCAAGAGAACTCCTGTATCTCTGGACCCCTGGTCTAAAATCCCTACTCTCAAAATCCAGCCTCATTACCTCGACAAATTCCCTTAAATCCCCAAATTTCTACAGCTTCCCCAGAAAACCCCTTAAATTCCCAGCTGCCTGTTTGACTTTCCTCTCTTCATTAAGATTTACAGAGAGCACTCCAGCCTGATCTCCAGGCCCAGAGTACAAAGATCACTCACGTAAATACCAAAAGCCAGGAAATGTATGAAGCAGAAGCACCAGAGACAAGAGGTAAGACTTGCTTTGTTGCCCTTTACAACAAGGCCAGCTTCAGGCCTTCATATGCAAAGTCGTTTATGAATGCATCCTGGTTACCCACCACAAAGAATTCACATCCTCTAGACATCAGCCTAAGTGCTTCATCTTAATGGAAATTTACAGAAAGGACTCTGGCAAGCACATGTTTCTGATAATTTTTAGGTCATAAAACTGAACTGGATAAGAATTTTCCAAAACTAATGGAAAAAAGTGGATTCAAGCAGAACAAGAATTAATTACATGGGCCCAAATGAACTGATGATGATTACAATTTGTATGACTTTTTGTTTGAAATATTGCTGGTTCTTCAATGTTTTGTTTTTCCAGATTTAAGAAAACTTTTTCTCCTAAGGTACCTAAGACTTAGAGCAAATTGGTCGAGTGTACATTTGTAAACAAAAATAAAACAATTACTTGTTCTCTCTACCTGATCTCTCCAGATTTTGGAAACTCTTAGTGAGTCTTATTTTCATGTTAATATATTTATCTGCAAAAGTTCAATGAGAATCTGTTCTCTTTGTCACAGGACACAACTGGGAAACATTGGTTATATTACCAAGGCTTTGACTACAATGTCAGATTTGAGAATATACATAGAACAAGATATTCTAAACAGCTTTAAGGAACTAAGGTTGACTTTATAGCCAAAAAGGCCCTGTGAAAAACAGCCTGCTACTTGCTCACAGGGTTGCCAACAGCCTAACTAGGGAAGTAAGGAAAATCACTTTCTGGCAGCTGCAGAAGACTCAGGATATTCGGGGGACCTAAAAAAGAGAGAAGTTTACCCAAATCTATAGGCATTGCAGGTGGATTCTGATGGCAAGTCTTTGGCTTGGCTTACTAGCCTCAAGAGGCTTTTAGAAGTTCATTCGGAGAGTCCTTATGAAAAGTTCCAGCAAAGCTGATTTAAAAGAGCCTATAATGATCAATCATTATTCTTGATGTACTTACATAATCAGGCCAAATTTAATAAAATTAGACTTATCTTAGCAAATTAGTTATGCCATTATTTTCTTGGGTAGAAATGGGAGTATTTGTAGAGAGAAAAAATTTGTTTCAATAGAAACTATAGTACATACATATAGATTCTAGTTCTATTGTCTTTGAAATTTTATTATTTATCTTTAAACTGGACTAGATCCTGAATTCTAGTTTCTTTAAATATCTAATATCTAATTTCTTTAAATATCATATATGCTAACTAATATTTGTGATTTTTTTTTTTCTCATCCTTTTGACCTGGAACGATTGGGAACTAAAACTGCTACTTTTCCTAAAGCCCTCACACTGAAACTAGATGACTTGATATAAACTTCAGAGAAATCACCACAATAACTCATGATTAGACAATCTTCCTTATGCCTGTTGCTGTGTGCAGGACTCAGAAAGATTCCCGGAAAACATCATTAAGACATTCGAACTGCAAACCAGGAACATCTATCAGATTGCCACGGCCTGCCCTCACTCATTCTGAAGATGCTTTGAGCCAGACATCTAGAAATCCTGCCTGGCAGCTTTCAGGACTGACAATGACACTGGGTTTATAATTGACTTTAACCATTAATCTTTTTATTTTCTTTCTATAGAAATTCCTCTGATTAATTGTCTCACTGCTTACACAATTTAAACCTAATCTTGAGAGCCCAACTGCAAGACCACCTCCTGAATTAAAACAAAACCTTTTAACTGACCTATTCTCAAGACTGAGACCGGTATAATGAGATATACAACAATCTATCAACTGAACTTCTAGATGGCAAAATTCCTTATTTGAAGTTTCAAAGACTGGACTAAAGGGGAGCAGAATTTACTACCCCCAAATTTGTCACTTTGGCATGAGGATTATGTTGAGGTGAAGACAATCAAAACCCAGCAGATTCAGGTGAAGTTCTTACCTCTCCCCAACAACTGCCTTAATTTACACTGTAAAGGGGGCCTATGCCAGGAAAGAGTGCTATTAACAGAGATAACCAAGAAACTTTGCATAAGAAGGCAACCTTTGTTTTACAAACATTTCATCTGCCTTCTTGTGAATGGCCTTCCTTACCTGCTTGTTCCCAGACCTCTGCTTCATTCCTTAGCTCAGCATGTTATATAGAAGCCTTAATAACCTCACGGCCTTCTGGGCTTCAGATTTTAATGGAGCCCCAGTACAAATGAAATTTACTTTTCTCCTGTTAACCTGTCTTATGTCGATTTGATTATTAGACCAGCCAAAGGAAGAAGGGAAATTTTTCCACTCCTACACTTCCAAATGGCTGTCACACTTCTGTGGACCACAGATTCTTAACCCTAACAGACATGCACATACTCATTCCACCAAATAACCACTAAATAAGCACCAAAACAGAGGAAGATTTAGTGATGTGTGTTGCAAAAAGCACTAGACTGTGAGTTACAGGACCAGAGATTTGGCCTTTATGTTATCACTGTTACACTGGATACAAACTTCCTTTTCTCAGAATTTGTTTCCTCGACAGTAAAATAAGCTTGATGACCTTCAAAATTATATCCAGTTCTAACTCGTCTGAAAATTAGTTTAAAATAAAATTTGTTTCATTACAAATAAATTTATTTTATGCAACTTTTTAAAACAAGTTTTAAGAAAATTAAAACTTACCTTTCCAAATGTGTGTGAGATCCAGCCACTTCTTGTGAACTGTCTTACAAGCCCTATGTAAGGAGAGTAATATGGGTTAAAAGAAAATGACCTTACAGGAAAAGAACATTAAATGTGGTAACCTCCTGATGATATCTGTGGAAAGGAAATATTTCAAATAAATATTCTACTCTTTTACAAAATGTTTCAGGTAACAACTTGAGTAGACTGGCATAGTTCACATTATTTTCCCTCTTTTCAGGAAGAATGGGTAATAGTAATACAAGTCGTCACTGAAATAATTATTACTGACAGGATAAAGAAACATACTGAGATATTACTCAGACTGTCATGATAGAATGTTTAGAAATGAGAGGAAACCACTAAAGGTTTGTTTATAGAAAATATATATTTCTAATATTAGTTAACCTATAGTTTAAATGCAAATCATGCCAGTACACTCCAACATTATATACAGACAACATGATTCCAATAAATATGATGTACCAAATGTAAAATACCACAGAAAAAACCTTAGGATTACTAGGTCTTGCTGCTACACTCAACCATCAGACAAATGAGACTTTATCCTATTTATAAACCTCTCTAGAGAAGATTCCACAGCTTTCCTTAGGAACCATTTCCAGTGTTTCACAATCTTGATTCCTCAAGTCTAACCAAAATCTCCCATGGCCTCTTTTAAGTCTACTTAGTCATCTAAGAATAAAGAGAATATTTATTGACTATCCTCTGCAACTAAGTCATTGACAATTATTAAATTATCCACAAGGCTTCTCTTCTGGGTTAATGGATACTATCTCTTCAACATTCCCCAAAGAGCACATTTCTTTCTTATATCCTGTGATGTATTTGCTTTTCAGGATTATCGTAAGTTCTGCCTGGATTTGAGGTTTTGTTTTTGTTTTGTTGTTGTTGTTTTTTAAAATTTTATTTCTTGGGGCCCCTGGGTGGCTCAGTGGGTTAAAGCCTCTGCCTTCAGCTCAGGTCATGATCCCAGGGTCCTGGGATCAAGCCCCCCCCATCGGGCTCCTCAGAAGCCTGCTTCCCCCTTTCTCCCTCTGTCTGCCTCTCTGCCTACTTGTGTTCTCTGCCTGTCAAATAAAGAAATAAAATCTTAAAAAAAAATTATTTCTTTATTTGAGAGACAGAGAGATAGTGAGATAGAGCAAGAGCAGGGGAGAGGGAGAAGCAGGCTCCCTGCTCAGCAGGGGCTTGATCCCAGGACCCTGGGACCAGACCCAAGCAGAAGGCAGGCACCCAACCAACTGAGCCACCCAGGCACCCATGAGTTTCTCTTTTTGTTTTGTACTCTGAAACTCTTTAGAATGTATTCAGAATTCCCATGGGACCTATAGAATCTGCTTCTTCCCTAAAATTTTTATCTCCCAAAATAATATTCAGCATTTTTACTCAGATGATCCAAAATATAGCTTTATTATCACAGTGCAAATACAAATTAAAAAAAAATTAAAGTCTTGACTCTAGCTCATAAAATAAAATAAGGGCAATGAAATTTTATCTTTGTAGTATTCCTGTCCAGAAGCCAAGAAATTATTCAAGTGGTATTTCTCAGGAAACAAATGTTTAGACTCCTGGGAGGAAGCCAGAAATCTGGAGCGGGTGATGCGGTTCTTGGCTCCCCAATTCTTATGTCACCAGAGAAATATTTTGGCTGAGCATTAGAGACTCATCCTCATTTCCAGACCACTTCATTTAGTGAAGCTTTACATAGTGCATCCCAAGGTGCATTTTTATGTTCTAATTGCCATGTGCTATATATCTGAAACTTGAACTCTTGGAATGTATGAAGGTATTGCCAATATAAAAAGCTGTCTTCCTATATATTACACAATAGCATGAGACTAATGTCTCTCTAACGTTTCTGTCTTGTATTACTGAATCAGACTCCCAACGAGAGAAGGGAATGGCGCCCTCTGAATTTAACCCTGGTGTGGCTTACAATTGGGACCAACCCCATACATAGACAGAATACATATCACCTTTGTAATAAGATTTGAGGAACCCTAAAAAAAATATCAATGTGGTTGAGTATGTGACTGGCTCCTTCAGGTTCTCAAATGTCTCCTTGGTAAGACCTACACCATGGCCACTTTATTTGGAATTTCAATCTGTACCAATCCATACCTTCCAGTATAACTACTATTTCTGTATTTTACAAAGCATTTTTTCCTTCTAATATACAGTATCATGTACTTATTTAGTTATATAGTTGGTTATTTTGTCATTTATTGCTTGTCTCCTTCCTCTAGACTGTAAGCCCTATGCAGAATATATTTTTGTCTATTTCATTCACTGATGACACCTAAGTACCTGACATACATTAAGTGCTTAATAAATATATTTTAAATGAATGAATGTGTTGAATAATCCATATGAAGGATAGCCAGTATACACACTGGCACTCTGACATGCTATTTTAACATAGTAATGAAGGCATCAATTGTCAGTTAAATCACTAAGTTGACAATAGCCAGTATCATTCATCCAACCGTGATTATTAGATGTTGCTTTTGTTTATTTATGTCAAGACATCTATTCAGTGCTCAGAAGTTGTACTTTATCATAATTTATATAAAGATAGATAATCATATACAAATTACATGTAGTGTTTATAAACACTTAGACAAGAGCACACATGCAAGAAGCAAAAAGAGTAAAGGAGAAGAGCAGAATTAATGCAAAAATAAAATGGAGACAACCATGGACTGATTTGTGAGGTGGTAGGACAGCAAGTGGTTTATGCAGAACTGAAGAGAATACAAAAATGTTCAGGAAAAAATCCAAAGGTGGTATCAGAGCACCATCTCTTTTTTGTTTTTTTTTAAGATTTTATTTATTCATTTGACAGATAGAGATCACAAGTAGGCAGAGGGGCAGGCAGAGAGAGAGGAGGAAGCAGGCTCCCTGCCCAGCAGAGAGCCTGATGTGGGGCTCGATCCCAAGACTCTGGGATCATGACCTGAGCCGAAGGCAGAGGCCTTAACCCACTGAGCCCCACAGGCGCCCCAGAGCACCATCATTAGGAAATATCTCAATTGGATCTTTCATGAACCTTAACTTTTTTTTTTTTAAGAGATTTTATTTATCTATTTGAGAGACAGTGAGCAAGACAGAGAAGGAGCAGAAGAGGGCAGAAGGAGAGGAGGAAGAATACTCCATATAATACCTTATTATACTCCATATATACCTTACTCCTTTTATTCTTGTTTCTGGGATCCCCACCTATTAAAAACCCGATATTTTATTTATTTTTTAAAGATTTTTATTTATTTGACAGAGAGAGACTCAACAAGAGAGGAAACACAAGCAAGAGAAGTGGGAGAGGGAGAAGCAGGCTTCCCACCGAGCAGGGAGCCCTATGTGGGGCTCAATCCCAGGACCTCGGGATCATGACCCGGGCCGAAGGCAGTCACTTAACAACTGAGCCACTCAGGGACCCCAAATCCTGAGATTTTAATAGGAAATTCCTTTCTCCCAAGGTGTAACATCTCCCTGGTTTTATTAAAGAGCTATAGTGCTTTTCTCACACAAGCACAAAATGTATTTGGTTACCTTAGTTGACAAAATAGAAGTCAAGTATTAGACTTGCTTCTCCTGTGGTTGTACCTTCATATTCTCAGGAAATGAATTCTCAAACAGAACAGGGAAGCTGCCCCAGGATTTCTCTTTCGTACTTTCCACTTGCATTTCTTATCTCTACAAGAGTTATTTTTAAGTGGAATTGACTGAAAACAAGAACAAAGGTAATGTTGACACTACCTCAACTATAGGAAGCATTTGGAAATGGTAGGCAAGGTAATGCTTACATCTCCTTTTCTCCTTACCAAAACTTCTGTAACTTTAACAGCGTGTTCATTGAAACAATTCATTTGAACAATTGGAGGAAAGTGTCAGCATTCCAAGGGCTAAACACACTAAAAGGCATTTGTTTTAATTTTCAAGACCTAGTTAACATTTTTCTTCTGTCATTTCCTTTTCTTAGTTTTTTCATAATACCAAGCTTCCAAAGTAATTTATATTTGAAAAATAATATGAGCACATCAGAGGTACACATGGCTTTAAAATTTATCATTATTTTTTATTTTTTTTTAAATATTTTATTTATTTATTTATTTGTCAGAGAGAAAAAGAGAGAGAGCACAAGCAGGGGGAGTGCATGGAAGAGGGTGAAGCAGGCTCCCTGTGAGCAAGGAGCCTGATGCAGAACTTTATCCCAGGAACCTGGGATCATGATCTGAGCCAAAAGGCAGATGCTTAACTGACTAAGCCACCCAGGCATCCCTCTCTTTATTTTTGCATGTGAGTCCCATAAGAAACCATAGAGATAGGTAGAACTGGAAGTAGTCACCCCATTTTCTAGGGGGAAAAAATAAAAATAGCATATTCCAAGATCATAGGGTCAAAAACTATGTATTTAGTAAAAGAACTCAGGCTGTTTTCGTTCTTGCTGTCATTTCATGTTGGGTGCAAATTTCTATTTCCATTTAACAGATATTGAGCACCTACCACTGCAAAACCAAGAGCTACATACTGCAGATAATAAACATAATACACAACCCCTCTTCCCTCAAGGAAATTAGTATTTAGTTTAGAAAACAGATTTGCCAATGCAGTAAGATAAGGGATTATGTTAAGACACTGGTCTCCCAAGTTTGTAAACAATAAACTCTATGGTGTTTTCTTATTTTGAATGTACCCTCTCAGTAGAAGTGTTTATTTGCAAATTAAACCTGTATAGTGTTATAATTAGCTAATATCTTAAGGCATGGAACATATTTAGGGAAAAGCTTACTGATACTATATAGGATATAAATTGTTATGTCAAAGTCTTCTTGTTAATTTTGAACTTTGTAGGACAACATTTTAGCAGGTCTAATTAGATCATCATGGTTTTTTAATTTGTTTTGTTTGTATTTATTTATTTTTCTTTTGTTTTGTATTCAAAATAATAGTGTGGTTGAAAAAGAATACTGTCAATTTCTTTTTCACTTGCAGTAATCTCACAAAATGATGGTTAGTTTATTGGAAAAAAACTTGATAATCTGAGAAATTTAACTGGAAATGTATAAATTGCAACATCTTGCAAGACGATGAAAATAAAGTAATAAATGAGCGTTTCTGTCCAATATTTCACAGTTTTGCTCCAGACGACTCATAAATATATGACATTACATATGACCTTCTGTTATCAAACACATTAAGTGATAACATTGTTTTTATATGTATGTATGAGTGTTTATGTGCAGTTATATTTATTTTTTAATATTTTATATAATTATTTTATACACTAACATTATTTTGTTTTTTTAATTTAATTTATTTTCAGTGTTCCAAAATTCACTGTTCATGCACCACACCCAGCACTCCACACAATACGTGCCCTTCATAATACCCACCACTAGGCTCACCCAATCCTCTACCCCCGTCCCCTCCAAAACCCTCAGTTTGTTTTTTTTAAAGAAATAGCTCTTTTTTTGCTCTTTTTTTTTTTTAAGATTTTTAATTTATTTTTGTGAGAGATAGAGAACAAGTGGAGGGAGGGGCATAGAGAAGCAGACTATCTTGCCAAGCAGGGAGCCTAATGTGGGACTTGATCCCAGGACCCTGGGATTGTGACCTGATCTGAAGGCAGACACTTAACCAACTGAGCCACTCAGGCACCCTCTTTCTTTTCTCTTTTTTAATAATTTTATTCATTTAGTTTAGAAAGAGAGAGAGAAGGAAGAAGGGCAGTGGGAGAAGGAGAGAATCCCAGACTCCCCACCAAGACAAAGCCTGAAGTGGGGCTCTATGGCACCACCCCGGGATCACAACCTGAGCTGAAATCAAGAGTCAGACATTCAAATGACTGAGTCACCCAGAGGCCCCTATTATTTTTGATTAATGAAACACAGATATTCTTTTTTTTTTTTTTAAGATTTTATTTATTTGACAGACAGAGATCACAAGTAGGCAGAAAGGCAGGCAGAGAGAAAGGAAGGGAAGCAGGCTCCCTGCTGAGCAGAGAGCCCTACGCGGGGCTTGAGCCCAGGATCCTGGGATCATGACCTGAGCCAAAGGCAGAGGCTTTAACCCACTGAGCCACCCAGGCACCCAACACAGATATTCTTATATGTATACTCAACCCCAATATCCATCTAAAAAAAAAATCCCTAGAGTATATCTCTCTAGTTTGGGATACCATGGCACCAGTCTATTCAACAGACTGAATTTCCAAATTTTGAAAGATTTTCTAGAAAGGACTAAAATGAAAAATGTTTTCTATTGCTTTCTGATCCTTAACCAGAAAATCATTTAACCATGGTGTCTCAAATTCAATCTCCATTTCTTGTAGCTGAGCTTTTACTATATTTACTCTGTAATTTTAAAGATCACTTAGGGAGAAAGAGTATAAATGGTGATCATAAAATAATTACCAGACAAATCAAATGGTTTTATTAAGTGGCCAAGATTACATAGCCCACGTGTTATTATTTTATTCAGAGATTTACTGAATTCCAAATGATTACACTTGGCTCTGAATCATATTAATATTCTCAAGATTACAAATCTAAACAACAAATATGGTGTATTAAACGAAACATATTGAAGGAAGCATAATGTAATGCAAAGAGTTTTGAAGTCAGATACGCTTAAATTTGAATCCCAGCTCAGCCATTTGGGAGCTGGGAAATGCTTCACCGACTGAGCCACCCAAGTGCCTCAGACTTTTCATTTTCAACATGTAGATTGCAGTGTTGTTTTGCTTACCATCATTTCTTCTTATGGGGAAGCAAATGAAGCTTGGAAGTACATGTGTGGAGACTGTATGGAAAAGTCCTGGAATTGACACCTGTAACTTCTGCTCCCATTCCACTGGAGAGAGCTTAGTCAGATGGCCTAACCGAACTGCAAGAAAAGCTCGGAAATGTAATATAGCTGCGTACACAGAAAGAAGGGGGAGAACAGAGATTGGTAAACAGCTATCAGCCTGCAACTGATTTTTAAAGAGACATAAGAAAGACAACAATATCGCAATGCATAGGGAATCAAGTTTAAGAAAGGCTGGGGGAACATACTCATACTCTTGCTATTAGAGAAAAGATTCACAACCAGATCACTGTGTTTACTCTTTTCCAAAGGGATCTTAGAGTATCATACTGAAACAGACGATTTACTCATGAATTAGCAAGGTTTATATATATATATACATATATATATATTTTTTCCCTAGTCCATATTTAAGATCAGGGTGGTATTAAAAGAATTAAGACTCTATGTGTCCTCTTTTCCCTCCCATATTCCCCAAGATCATCTTGGCTCCCTCCTACAGTTCCCTAGAACAATAAAGCATAAATATCTGTCCCTACACATAAGGCTCCCCAGAAAGAGGAGAAAAGCCAATTCAAAGGGAATACACACACATCACACACATAGAGATATATATATAGAGAGAGAGAGAAACGGAGACTTACCAGTTTCTGAATAACTAAGAAAAAAAAAAAAGCTTCTTTTCAAACCCGTACTGCAGATCTAACAATTGTATTTCACTGGAAGACAATCCAATAAGCTAACAACTAAATGGTCATAGGTAAAAGAAGAGTTTCCTGAAATAAGTAAAATCCTCTTTTTCTGAAGGCAGCGGTCAAGCAGATGTCCCCTGTGAGAGAACTTCCTTTGTTATCATTTGCATTGACAGTCTTCATTCCTCATACACTGGAATTATAGCTGTCAATCCAGTTTCCAAACCTATCCATACATATATTTGTATGTATGTGTACATTTAGGGATTGTCCACTCTCCTCCTCATACACATATCCGACAGCATCCTGGGAAAAGTACTAATATTTCCTGAGAACGGAACATATAGAAAGCCTGGGCAGACTGGGGTAGCTGGAGGAAAAAGAGATTTGGGAGGGAAGCAGATATATAAGTGAGAAGTACGGAAGTAGTGCCACAAAGAACACACTTACACAAATGGTAAAGCCAATTCCATTAAACCATTAGGAATTCATTCTTGGGCCTAGAATTAATTCTAGTTTGTAATAGCCTTTTAGTAAAACGCAAATGCCTGTGAGAATAATACTTTTAGATGTGTTCATTGATCTTTGAGGAAATAACTGAAAAGAAGGGCAAGGCCTTACAGAAAGGAAAATCAGGCTAGGCAGGAAGAGGATGAAAGAACAAAAAGGATGGTGGTGGTGGGGAGAAAGGCTGAACGAGAATAATAGAAGGTAAGTATTTGTTTGCTTCATAAGTTTTATTAAGTCCCTTTCCAGATGTTCTAGGTTCCCTTTGTTATTCTTTTCCTGCAAATTCCTCATTCTATTTTATACTTCATTCCTAATCTCTGTTCTTTAATTCTTAATCCAGACACAGTTGATCTAGCTGATGGAAAGATAAAGAATCAGTGTGCAATTCCTGAATTTCACACAAAATAGAGGAGGTAGTCAGAGTAGAAAGCCAAGTAAAAAGAAAATATGAAGTACAGGCAAACAGGTATATGGTTTTCTCTTTTACCCATCAGAGTGCTTTGATTTCAGTTTGTTTTCTCACCTCAAGTAACATTCAGCATCAAAATTATGTTAAACAATCTTGACACCAGAAAAAAAAGAGGAGACAGTGGAGAGAGAGAACACCAAAACAAAATATATCTGGGAAGACTGAGTTATAAACCCTGACCATTACACAATATAACCTAAATTAAACAAAGAGGAAATTAGCAGTGTTATTTCCAAAAGAGAGAACTTCCTTTGGATTAGAGGGGAAAATAACACCCATGCCTTGAAACTGCTGAGCATCCTAGAAATCTTGACGTTTTATTTAAAATGTCATAAATTTATCATTTTTGTTTAAAAATATTTTCAAAATTATCATACTTTTGATAAAGAGTTTAAAGATTTCTTATCATATTTTCCTGGGAATATATAAGACAAACATCTTTGTTTACATGTCATGACTGAAAAACTAATGAAAATAGAGACCATGTTACCACTGTGTTCTCTACTGTTGTTAAAATACTGCACATATTATTCTTGGAGGGCACGGATTATGACCATAATGAGGGAAATGTTCTTAAGAACCCAGTCTTTTGGATGTTGTTTATGAGTACACAGCCAGCTGTGCATGCAGCTCCACGTCATGTTGTTGGCCTATTTTCTCTCTTTGTTCAGTATTTCTCCTCCTCTAGGGGATTTATTTTTAGCATCTACTGAAATTAGAGAGTTCAGTGGAATTGGGTATAATAAATAAAAACAGCTTTGTCAGAAAAACAAAGAAATTCAAGAAAAAGAAAATACTTGATTTCTCTTGATTGAGACTAGTGTAACAAATCCTTGGCTTCTAACGGAAGAGAGAAATGTTTTATCCAATTAAACCTTATAGATCTTTAAAGAGTCAGTCTGTGGGTTGATTTTTCTCATTTCACTAAACAATTAAATGGCTCAAATTATTTCATAAAGCATATCAATGAGCAGGTACACAATCCTTTGAGAATGGTTCCTTCCCTTGGGTTTCAATCCAAATTTTTTCAGATTTCAGAAAGTCAGACTGCCAGTGCATAGCCCAGAGAAGAAATGATGGATTCCTTCCCGGTTATCTTTAGGTCAAAGGACATATTTTGCTCTATGTCATGCCTACCTGGAATGTGCGTTGTTCATATTAGTCCAGTTTACTCTCTGTGATCCAAGTAGGAATATGGGATTAAAATGGAAAAAAAAAAAAGCTTCACAAAAAAGGAAGAAAAAGTCAAATGAAATTACAATAAGAAATAATACACTTTGGGGCGCCTGGGTGACTCAGTGGGTTGAGCCTCTGCCTTCGGCTCAGGTCACGATCTCGGGGTCCTGGGATCGAGCCCCACAGCATTGGGCTCTCTGCTTGGCAGGGAGCCTGCTCCCCCCCCCCTCTGCCCGCTGCTCTGCCTACTTGTGACCTCTCTCTCTCTCTCTCTGTTAAATATAAATAAATAAATAAATAAATAAATAAATAAATAAATAAAATCTTTAAAAAAATAGTACACTTCAAGTAATGAAAAGTCAATATATGCAGAATTTATTTTTCCTATTCTACATCTGCTTCTACTATCTTCTTTATACTGGTAATGACATCACCATCAATACGATTCAAGTCAGAAAGCCTACAATAGCCTTTATTTCTCCAATGTCCATATGTAGCCACTCATCAACTTCCGTTGCTTTCACCCTAAAAAACTCTCTAATCAGTCCTTTCTTCTACTACTCCACTGCCACTGACCTAGTCTTTGTCCTCATCATTTCTCACAAAAACCTATCTCCAGACTTCTTGCCAATGTTCCCTCTTATCTGCCACAGTCATCCACACATACCTCTAAAAGGTCAATCTGAATATTCCTTTGCTTAGAAACCTTAATTAACATTCAACACTAAAAGAATTATGGCTAAATTCCTTAGCATGGAGTCCACAGTCTTTCACAGCCTATCCTCATCAACCTTTCTAACCTCATCTCCAGCCACTCATTTCCATACATCTTATATGCTAACAGTAGAGATGGATGGATAGATTTATTTTATTGATTGATTGATTTTTTCATTTTGTTTACTTTTCACCCTGCTGAGCCATGTAATTTCAGGCCCCCATTTTCAGTTTTTGTTCCCTTATATTTATTCTCTCTTCCTGGGATACCCTCACCACCTTCAACCACCAACTGACTCATCTTTAAAGACTGAACTCTCCAATATCACCTTTGTTCCACAGCTTTCCCTTTATTTCCTCCACAAACATCACCCCCACTCTAGAAATACAGAAATAAGTGCACCCTCATTTATGTTCCTATAAGCACTTCTCTTACAGCTCTTAACAATTTATATGATACGTGGATTATATGTGTATGCTAGTCCTTGCTTATAATCCATTTCTCACATCTCTGCTGACTGAGTAAAACCAAGGTCTATACCATATGACCCTCTCCACCCTCAAGCTATGGTTGATTGGATCAAAGGGGAAACAGTACTTTGCAATGGAGATATGGTGGCTACCACATTAATCAAGAGGTCAAGCTTAAGCACGACAAGAGTAGAATGGCTTGATATGATGTGCCTCCCGATGTGCTGCTATGGGAATTATACACACCACTCAGATGATCTTCTTGCTAGATATTTTACCTGAAACTTATCATAAGGAAACATTCAAGTAAATCCAGAATGGGGGCCATTCTGTAGAACATCTAGCCTGGACTCTTCGAAAGACTCAATGAAATGACAAAAAGGTTGTTATTATCTACTCTGTGAATCTTTGGAGCCATGACCCAGATCCCCAAGAATTCAAGCCAGATTATAACTTCCTCCCTTAAATCCAGCAAATACGCAACTCCTCTCAGGAAGTTTAATGGACCTACACCTATTCACTGCCATCCACTAGAGAAACCAGGATTTCTTGTAACTGTCAAGCAGCTTATCTACACATCCTTGATCCACTCTCAGAATGTAAATTCATTCAGCTGTCTGTTCTCCTTCTAACGATTGTTTCTTTCTCCCTGGCTAAATCTACCACCGATCTCATCTCTTACCTCTCTATTATATCTTTTAAACCTCCATTACATTTTAACAAACTGTGCTACAATTTAGTTCCTTTTACTGACTGTAACTTTCTCTAACCTTAATTTAAACAGGTTTATCTCCGGAATTGCTTCTCTTGCCATTCATTCAAGTAGAAGCTATTTCTCCCATATTAAATGTAGCTCTGGATCAAGTAATGAGATCAGTGTCCTCTTCATTTCA
Organism: Enhydra lutris kenyoni; assembly: GCF_002288905.1. Lineage (NCBI taxonomy): Eukaryota > Metazoa > Chordata > Mammalia > Carnivora > Mustelidae > Enhydra > Enhydra lutris. Next base: position 703,555 of record NW_019154164.1, on the reverse strand, counting down.
TACTACTTTCGGAGCCACACACATCTGTAAAAACCTTATTTTATTGCCTATGAAAACATCAGCTTATGCTATCCAGATCTAACCATACCTTCCTTGGTAGCAGAACTACCAGTTCTTGCTAATATTCCTCCATTCAATACATCTAACTCACAGTTAGTTCAGTATTCTTTTCCACTCATGTCATGACATCCTAAGGTATTTCAAATCTATGTTAATAATATATCATCATTCTGGACTTTTAATACCTTAATCTCCATCTCCTATGACTTCTACCTCATTTCAGCCAGACACTTCCATGGCAACACTCTGAACCTTGTAGTCACACAGGAATAATTACCTCTTAACTAAATTTGGTCATGATGCCATTTGATGATGTTTTCAGAATTCTTACTCTACCAATCTCAAGTTATCAGTTCTTTAACCACTGTCTCGCAAGCCCATCTGCTTCATCCATATCAACCTTCCATTATCTTTGCTTTTATTCCCTATTAAATTTAGATTTAGATTCTCTATTAAATTTTATTCCCTATTAAATCTATCACCTCAACCCTCTGTTGTCAACATCAACTCACATATTTTCTGGGTTAACCGTGCTTAGGGCAATATATTTAGTTTTTACGTAAAAGTGTATTTAATCAAATACATTAATTGTGCTGTTATAATCTTTATCCTTACTGTTTTTTTGTTTTCTTAATGAATTATACACTGAAAAAGACATACTAAAGTATAACAATGATTTGGGGAACCTGGGTGGCTCGATTGTTAGGCATCTGTCTTCAGTTTGGGTCATGATACCAGTGTCCTGGGACTGAGCCCCACATTGGGCTCCCTACTCATCAGGGAGCCTGCTTCTCCCTCTCTTTCTGCCACTCCCCCTCTTTATGCTCTCTTGTTCTCTCTCTGTCAAATATATAAATAAAATCTTTTTAAAATAATAAATAAATATTGATGATATATTTGTTAATTTTTAATTTTCTTTCTATGGATTTTGCTTTATGTATATTAAGGCTAAGATATTGAGTGCATGCAAGTCTGGAATTATTATATCTTCATAATGAGTTGAAACTTTCATTATATAACTGGTTCTAGGAATGTGTCATGTTTATTTTCCATTTTGCCTCAGTATAATACATAGCTCTTTTTTAAATTTTTATTTACTTATTTGACAGAAAGACAGTGAGAGAACACAAGCAGGGGGAGGGGCAGAGGGAAAGGGAGAAGCAGACACCCCACCTAGCAGAAAGCCCGACATGTGGCATGATCCAGGACCCTAAGATCACTACCTGAGAAAAGGAAGATGTTTAACTAATTGAACCAGCCAGGTACCCCAATACATAAGCTCTTTGTTGTTATACTTTGCTAACTTCACCATGAATTTATATTCTACCATTCAACATATGTTGTAAACAGCAGATATTTGTATATTTTTTGTTTTTTATATGTTGATTCAGTATAACAATCTGTGTTTATAACTAGAAATTTAGCTTTGTTTACATTTATTTTCTGAAATTATTTTATATTTTTTGTCGTGCTTTTCTCTATATTTTATTACTTTTATAAATAATAGCTTTGAGATATAATTCACATATAATAAAATCTACCCTTTTAAAGTGTACAAATAGATTTTAGTATAAATCCAGAATTGTGCAAACAGTAATACTAGCAATTCTAGAATATTTTCATCACCACAGAAAGAAATCTCATTTGTATGCACACCCACACATACACCTGCCCCCACCCTATCAAACATAGGAACTACTAATCTGGAATGCATGGACAGCTCAGTCTGTTAAGTGTCTGCCTTCAGCTCAGGTCGGGATCCCAGGGTCCTGGGATCGAGTTCCACTTCGGAGTCCTTGCTTATAGGGCAGCCTGCTTCTCCCTCTCCCTCTGCCTGCCGCTCCCATTGCTTGTGTTCTCTCTCTGGCAAATAAATAAATAAAATCTTTTTTAAAAAATCAGTGTATCTTTAAATAAAGGAACTACTAATCTATGTTCTCTCTATATAGATTTACGTATTTTGATACAGAAAAAGCACTTGACAAAACACAATATCCATTCACAATAAAAACCCTCAACAAAATAGGGATAGAGGGAACATACCTAAACATCATAAAGGCCATCTATGAAAAAAGCACAGTTAATACGATCCTCACTGGGGAAAAATTAAGAGCTTTTTCTCTATGGTCAGGAACAAGACAAGGATGTCCACTCTCACCAGTTATTTAGCATAGCACTGGAAGTCCTACCCCCAGCAATCAGACAACAACAACAACAACAAAATAAGAGGCATCCAAATCAGCAAAGAAGTCAAACTTTCACTATTTGCAGGTAACATGATACTCTGTATAGAAAACCCAAGGACTCTACCAAAAAGTTGCTACAACTGATACACAAATTCACTAAAGTTGCTGGATATAAAGTCAATGTACAAAAATCTCTTGCATTTCTATACCCGAATAATGAAGAAGCAGAAAGAGAAATTGGAAAAATAATCCCATTTAGAATTGCATCCAAAATCATAAGATTCCTGCGAATAAACCTAACCAAAGAGGTAAAAGACCTATACTCATACTGACAACTATAAAACACTAATGAAAGAAATTGAAGATGACACAAAGAAATCGAAAAATATTCTGTACTCATGGATTGGAAGAACAAATATTGTTAAAATGTCTATACTACCCAAAGGAATCTACACATTTAATGCAATCCCTATCAAAATACAACCAGCATTTTTTCACAGAGCAAAAACAAACAATTCTAAAATCTGTATGGAACCACAAAACACCCTGAATAACCAAAGCAATCTTGAAAAAGAAAATCAGGGGTGCCTGGGTGGCTCAGTGGGTTAAAGCCTCTGCCTTCGGCTCAGGTCATGATCCCAGGGTCCTGGGATTGAGCCCCACATTGGGCTTTCTGCTCAGCGGGGAGCCTGCTTCCTCTTCTCTCTGCCTGCCTCTCTGCCTACTTGTGATCTCTGTCAAATAAATAAAGAAAATCTTAAAAAAAAAAAAAAAGGAAGTAAGGAAGGGAAGGAAGAAGGGAGGAAAGAAGGGAGAAAGAGAAAAGCAAAGCTGTAGGCATCACAATTCCAGATTTCAAGTTATATTACAAACCTGTAGTGATCAAGATATTATGGTACTGGCACAAAAATAGACATGTAGATCAATGGAACAGAACAGAAAATCCAGAAATGAACCCACAACTATATGATTAACTAACCTTAAACAAAGCAAGACAGTGGGGGAAAAAAGTCCCTTCAACAAAAGATCTAAATGTGGGACAAGAAACCATCAAAATCCTAGAGAACATAGGCAGTAATTGCTCTGACATTGGCCATAGAAACTTTTTTCTAGATATGACTCCTGAGGCAAGGGAAACAAAAGCAAAAATGAACTATTGGGACTTCATCAAGATAAAAAGTTCTGCACATTGAAGGAAATAATCAACAAAACTAAAAGACAACCTACGGAATGGGAGAAAATATTTGCAAATGGCCTATCTGATAAAGGGTTAGTATCCAAAATCTATAAAGGACTTATCAAACTCAACAGCCAAAAAACAAATAATCCAGTTAAAAGTGGACAGAAGACATGAATAGACATTTTTCCAAAGGATACATCTAGATAGCCAGCAGACACATGAAAAGATCTTCAACATCACTCATCATTGGGGAAATGCAAATCAATACTACAATGAGATACCACCTCACACCTCTCAGAATCTAAAATCAACAACGCAAGAAACAGTAGCTGTTACTGAGGATGTGGAAAAGGGGAACCCTTTTACACTGTTGGTAAGCATAAAAACTGGTGCAGCCACTCTGTAAAACAGTATGGGGGTTCTTCAAAAAGTTAAAAATAGAACTACCCTATGATCCAGCAATTGCACTACTAGGTATTTATCAAAAGGTTAAAAAAATTACAGATTCAAAGGGATACATGCACACAATGTTTATAGCAGCATTATCAACAATAGGCAAATTATGGAAACAGCCTAAATGTCCATCCCCTGATGAATGGATAAAGAAGATATATGTACAATGGAATATTACTCAGCCATCAAAAAGAATGAAACCTTGCCCACTGCAACAATAGGGATAGAGCAAGATAGTATAACACTAAGTGAAATAAGTCAATCAGAGAAAGACAAATAACATAAATTTCCATTCATATGTGGAATTTCAGAAACAAAACAGATGAATATGGGGGGTGTGTGTGCAAGGCAAACCAGGAAACAGAGTTAACTATAGAGAACAAACTGAGGGTTACCTGAGGGGAGATGGATGGGAGGATGGTTTAAATAGGTGATGGGGATTAAGGGTGCTTGTTGTGATGAGCACTGGGTGTTTTATGAAAGTGGTGAATCACTAAATCTATACTTTAAACCAATATTACACTGTATATTAACTAACTGGAATTTAAATTAAAACTTGGAGAAAAAAGCCATTTACCTATTCTTCCCATTTCATATAATTGGAATGATATAATGTTTGATCTTTTGTGACTGCCTTCTTGACATGTTTTCTGTTTCTTTTTCTTTCTTTTTTTTTTTTTTAAGATTTTATTTATTTATTTGACAGATAAAAGAGATAGCAAGAGCAGTAACACAAGCAGGGGGAATGGGAGAGGGAGAAGCAGGCTTCCCGCCGAGCAGGGAACATGATGTGGGGATCGATCCCAGGACCCCAGGACCATGACCTGAACGAAAGGCAGATGCTTAACTGACTGAGCCACACAGGCACCCCTCTTGACATGTTTTTGAGATTTATCCATGCTGTGGGATATATGAGTTCATTTCTTTTCATTGACTAATAACATTACACTGTAGGAATATGTAACCATTTGCTTAATCATTCATCTTTGAATGTACCTCTGGATTGCTTCTGCTTTGGGGTTATTACAAATGATGCCGCTATAAACATCCATGTGCAAGGTTTTGTGTGGACATGTTTTCATTTTTCTTGGGTGTATATTTAAGAGTGGAACTTCTGGGTCATATAGTAATTCTATGTTTAGCCATTTAAAGATCTGTCAGACTGTTTTCCAAAGCATCTTCAGTACTTAACATTCCAGCCAGCAAATATACAAGGGTTCTAATTTCTCCACATCTGCACTAATACTTGTTATTGTCTGTCCTTTAGGTTTTAGCCATCCTAGTGGGTATGAAGGGAAATCCTGTGCTTTTGTATTTATGAATACAAATCAAATGTTTTCCATGCCTTATGTCTTTCTGGTTCTTCTATTCCTCACTTTTTTTTTTTTTAACTGTTCCACATTTTCTAGTGTATCATTTTAATTCCCTTGTTTCATCTATTTTCTTAGTGGTTGGCATGGGAGTTAACAATTAACATCATACCTTTAAACAACCTAGTTCTGATGAATACCAACTTAAATTCAATAGTATTCACAAACTTTGCTCCAATATTGTCTTCTCCCCCAGCCTTTGTTCTATTGTTGTAATACAAATCACGTCTTTATAGATTATAAGCCCATCAGTGTAGTTTTGTAATAATTGCTTTACGTGTGAGTCTTTAAAATCAGAAAGAAGAGTTACAAACAAAATTGCATTTACACTAACTTTTATATATCCATGTAGTTATCTTTACAGGTACTTTTCAGATGGATTCAAGCTCTTGTCCACGTTGGACTCCGTGCTCAGCAGGGAGCTTACTTCTCTGCCTGCCTGCTCTGTCTACCACTCACCCTGCTTGTACTCTCTCTCTCTGACAAATAAATAAATAAAATCTTTTTTTTAAAGATTTTTATTTATTTATTTGACAGACAGATATCACAAGTAGGCAGAGAGGCAAGCAGAGAGAGAGAGAGGAGGAAGCAGGCTCCCTGCGGAGCAGAGAGCCTGATGCGGGGCTCGATCCCAGGACCCTGGGATCATGACCCTAGCCGAAGGCAGAGGCGTTAACCCACTGAGCCACCCAAGCGCCCCAATAAATAAAATCTTTTTAAAAATTAAAAAAAAAATAAAAAGAGATCCACACTTACAAACCTTGTGGTAATATATAGAACACCAAAGGAAAAGCAAAAGAGAAAACACCTAGAGTGAAAAGAGCTACAAAGCATCAGGGATTAGGTTTATTATAATACAACAATGAAAGCTAGAATGCAGTAGAATAATATCTTCAGTATCTGATAGAAAATCATTATCAGCTAAGAACTATATAGTCAATGGGACCAACTTTTATTTATTTATGTATTTATTTATTTTTTTAAAAGATTTTATTTATTTATTTGACAGAGATCACAAGTAGGCAGAGAGGCAGGCAGAGGGAGAGAGGGAGAAGCAGGCTCCCTGCTGAGCAGAGAGCCCGATGCGGGGCTCCATCCCAGGACCCTGAGATCATGACCTGAGCCGAAGGCAGAGGCTTAACCCACTGAGCCACCCAGGTGCCCGGGTACCAACTTTTAAAAGACTAAGACAAAATAGTATTTGTAGACATAACAACTAAGATTATTTACCATCCATTGAGTCATGTTAATGAAAATTTTAAAGGAAATACTTTTGGCAGAAGGAAAATGACCTGATCTCTAGCCTCACTTTTCCTCCCTCATTTTGAGTTCTTTTTAAGTGGAATTTATTTATTTGAGAGAGAGAGAGAGAGAGCACATGCAGGAGGAGGAGCAGAGGGAGAGGGAGAAGCAGGGCCCCCAAAGAGCAGGGCTAGGATCATGTCATGAGCCGAAGGCAGACACTTAACCTACTGAGCCACCCATGCATCCCTGATCTCTTTTTATTTTAATTGAGATGTTCCCTCTCTTTGAAAAATGCCCGTGGAACTTTGATCCAGATGGCATTGAAAGTATAGATGGCTCTAGACAGTATAGACATTTTAACAATGTTTATTCTTCCGATCCATGAGCATGGAATGTTCTTCCATCTTTTTGTGTCTTCTTCAATTTCCTTCATGAGTGTTCTGTAGTTCCTTGAGTACAGATCCTTTACATCTTTGGTTAGATTTATTCCCAGGTATCTTACGGTTCTTGGTGCTATAGTAAATGGAATCAATTCTCTAATTTCCCTTTCTGTATGTTCATTGTTAGTGTATAAGAAAGCAACTGATTTCTGTACATTGATTTTGCACCCTGCCACATTACTGAATTACTCTATGAGTTCTAGAGGTTTGGGGGTGAAGTATTTTGGGTTTTCCATATAAAGTATCATGTCATCTGTGAAGAGAAAGAATTTGACTTCTTCTTTGCCAATTTGAATACCTTTTATTTCTTTTTGTTGTCTGATTGCTATTGCTAGGACTTCTAGTACTATGTTGAATAACAGTGTCGAGAGTGGACATCCTTGTCACGTTCCTGATCTCAAAGGGAAGGCTGCCAGCTTTTCCCCATTAAGGATGATATTCACTGTGGGTTTTTCATAGATAGATTTTATGAAGTTGAGGAATGTTCCCTCTATCCCTATACTTTGATGCGTTTTAATCAGGAACGGATGCTGTATCTTGTCAAATGCCTTTTCTGCATCAATTTAGAGGACCATGTAGTTCTTCTCTCACCTCTTATTGATTTGTTTTATCACACTGATTGATTTGCCAATGTTGAACCACCCTTGCATCCCATGGATAAATCCCACCTGGTCATGGTGGATAATCTTTTTAATGTACTGTTGGATCCTATTAGCTAGGATCTTGTTGAGAATCTTGGCATACATATTCATCAGGGATATTGGTCTGAAATTCCCCTTTTTGGTGGAGTCTTTGCCTGGTTTCGGGATCAGGGTAATGCTGGCTTCATAAAAAGAGTCTGGAAGTTTTCCTTCTGTTTCTATTTTAATTGAGATGTACTGGGCTCTTTAAGAATTATTGTCTTTTTTCCATTTTGCAAAATTTCAGGTTTCATCTATTCAAATGTTTCTTCCTCTCACCCAGTTTCTTATACCTCTCCTTTTGAAAATGCCATTACACTAATATCAGATGTTCTCCCTTTTATCTTCCATTTCTTAATTTCTCTTTGTCTCACTATGATGAATTTAGGGTAATATCTTCATTAATTCTCTCTTCAGATGTTCCAATATGCTCCAAAATCTGATCACTAAATTTTTAAATTTGGTTATTATGACTTTAATTTCTAGGTAATTTTATTTTTTAAAAAAAGTATGCTTCATCTTATTTATAGCCTGTTGTCCTTCACTTTAACTGTGCATTCTGTTTTTGATTTTTTAACATTCTCAAATATTTTATTTTTAGTCTATGTCTAAAGTCTTTTCATATCCTTGGGGCACCTGAGTGGCTCTGTTGGTTTAGCGTCTGACTCTTGGTTTCTGCTCAGGTCATGAACTCAGGGTGATGAGAACATGCCATGTGAGACTCCATGTTTACCAGGGAGTCTGCTTGGGATTCTGTTTTTCCCTTGCCCTCTGTACCTTCCCAACCATCTCTAAAATAAATAAATAAAAAGATCTTTAGAAATAATAATAAAGTCTTTTCATGTCTTAGTCTGTTTTCTATTATCTCTGCAGAGCCTTTGGTTTCTGTGGGATGTTTGAAATTTAATGGTGAGCTCACAGTCTACAAAATCCTATCTATGGGAGTTTGAGGTTGAAGATGCACTCTTCCAAAGGAGATATGCTCTTGCTTTGTTCAATCAGCTGGAAACACTACCAATCTGGGTATACTTTCATTAAATTCTATGTGTGAGGGGCGCCTGGGTGGCTCAGTGGGTTAAGCCTCTGCCTTCGGCTCAGGTCACAGTCCCAGGGTCCTGGGATCGAGCCCCGCATCGGGCTCTCTGCTCGGTGGGGAGCCTGCTTCCTCCTCTCTCTCTGCCTGCCTCTCTGCCTCCTTGTGATCTCTCTCTCTGTCAAGTAAATAAATAAAAAATCTTTTAAAAAAAAAATTCTATGTGCGAGGTTTGTAAAATACACACACACAAAAAATATGTAGTAAGTAATAAACCCATGCAGGAGATGGTTAATGTGATGTTATACTTAGAGGAGTTTTTTTGTTTTTTGTGTTTTTTTTCTCCTGCGTTTCACTAAATGTCAAAGTCAAGCAAGGCAAGTTTCCTTGTCCTCTTTTATACATCGAAAAACCCTCTGAAGTCCTAGTTTCATGTCACATTATCTTTTCCAATGAGTTGAAACTTATCAGGTTTTAGTTGAAAAGTTCAGGTTTTATCTCCTGTCTCCAAGTCCTATGCAACTGTCAAAATAAATTTTGCCAGAAACACTCAGGCTGGTTAGTACCTATGGCTTCCTAATTATCAGCTCAGTAGTGTCTTTAGCAATATATATGTGTTTTAACTGAGCACTCTTAATTACTTTCAGGAGGTGGGTGGTTCTCATGTCATTTCATTTATAATAACATAGGAAACAGATATCTTTTTTCAGAGGGGTCAGGGGCGGAGGAAGAGAGAGAATATTAAGCAGGCTCCACACCTAATCCAGAGTCCAACAAGGGGCTTGATCTCACAACCCTGGGATCATGATTTGAGCCAAAATTAAGAGTGGAATGCTACCAACTGAGCCACCCAGGTGCCTCAGAAACAGGTCTCTTGAAGCACTGTTCTAAACACTTAAATCTCAATAAAATATCTGGATCGCACTGATACTAACATGCCAGACAAAATTTTGCCTGTTCTGTTATTTTCTTAACAAATATTTTTTCATAAATACTTGATATAAATTAAGCTACGTAAAAATAACTCTGCGTGGAATGTCTATAAGTACCCTAAAACACTTCAGAAGCACGTACTTACCATTATCTAGAAGATTTTTAATCAATGCTATCTGTATATCAAGCATTCCTCCACATTTCCATCATAACCAGGAGCCTAGAAACATGCAGGTAAATAGATGGGAAGAAGTGAATGAGAGTTTCTAAGTATTTTGTTCTAATTTGAGAGTATGTTGAAAACCTGGCAGAAACCATGCTGGTCCAAAATAAGACTCGTTAATACTATCAATGTTAACGAAAATTGCATCTTCAAAACAGTGTTTTCAGGAGACTGGCAACATATAGAGACTAGCAGGCAGCTTGTTCTGGTGGGTTAATTTATTTTTTTAATTTATTTTTATTGGTTTTACCAAGTAGGGAAATCAGGGAAAAAACCCTATTCATAATATATCTTTTTCCTGAAAAAGTTATTTGTAGACCTGTTTATGACCATTTTCACTGAGATTGAAAAATGTGCCTAGGTCCTCACTGTTCAAAACATGTTCCGTGGACCACCAGCATCAGACTCACATAAAAGCTTGTTAGGAATGCAAAATTTCAGGTTCCTCCCCAGACCTACTGAATCAGAATCTGCATTTATCAAGATTCCTAAGGACTTTGTGTGCACATTAAAGTTTGAGAAGCACAGGCCTGGATGATTTTGGAACTGTTCACAGCTAGTTCACAAACTACTTTGATAGTGTGTCAGTAGTGAATAAGGCCTCAACAAGAATACATTGATAAAATTCTGAAGAACCTCATTTTTAGAGTAAAGACTGAGATGGAGACAAAAATGGTATGCTTATGAATTTTGGAGGAGATAACTATTAATATGCTAGATTGCAGAATCAAGACCCAAAAATATTTCGGAAACGTCTGACAAGTAACAAGATTAAATATGTTGAGAAAAACCATAAAGTTTCAAAAACTAAATTGTACAAATACAGAGAAAGAGACTCTGGCTCAATAGCAGTTTATATATAAATACCTAAGCAAGATTTCCAAAGATTCTGTCACTGATATAGAACTAGCCCAATTACTAACTTCTTCCCTGAAATTAATTCTAGAGAAATGAAAGAAGAAAACACAGGCACGGAAAACTAATTTAAAAATCCCCAAGGGACGTCTGGGTGGCTCAGTCAGTTAAGCGTCTGCCTTCAGCCCAGGTCATAATCCCAGGGTCCTGGGATGGAGCCCCACATAGGGCTCCCTGCTCAGCAGGGAGCTTGCTTCTCCACTTGCCCCGTTCCTCCCTCTCCCTGTGCTCCTCCCCCTGCTTTAGCTCTCTTTCTCTGTGAAATACATAAAATCTTTAAAAAGAAATAAACAAATAAATAATAAAGATCCTTAAAAATCCACTGTGAAGACAGAAACTGATATATGTGGGAGGGGTCATGGAGTTGGAGACTAGTACAAAAGTTACTTGGAAGCAACAGTAGAAGGAATAGTTAGGGAAAAAAAGAGGTTTATGTTTTGGTTTTGCCTCTACTCTGCATCTCCTTAAGATAATAATACTGCAGTAATGAGAGCAAGTATATATGACCATAGTTAATATCAGGGCAGCCAAATGAAATATGAGGTACTAAAACAATTGTTATCAGAAAGGACTTATGCCATCACTACAAGATTGAATCAACATGAGAAAATCTATTAATGTAAATTACCATATTTACCATATCCAATACCATACTATTGGATTATATTACAATTGATGCAAAAAAATATTCAGTAAGGTTGGACATCTATTCATGACTATCATTAGAAGTCCAGAAAACTAGAATACTTGATAAATGTTCAAAAAGTTACAGAAAATATTATACTTAATGGAATAACATTAATTCATTTCTGGTAAGACCAGCTATCACCACAGTATAACATAGTATTGCAGGTCCTGGCCAATGTTACAAAGAAATAAGAGGTTTAAGGATTAGAGACAGATCTTAAACTATTATTTGAAAATGATATGACCATTTCCATAAGATTATCAGTAGAATAAGCAAGTCATTGAGACTAAGAAGACTTAAGCAAGATTTCCAGATACAAAATGAATAGCATTTTAACATGTCAGCAATAACCAAGTAAAAATATAATTTTTTAAAAATAGCATTCTGGAGCACCTGGGTGGCTCAGTGGGTTAAGCCTCTGCCTTCGGCTCAGGTCATGATCTCAGGGTCCTGGGATCAAGCCCCACATCGGGCTCTCTGCTCAGCAGGGCACCTGCTTCCCCCTCTCTCTCTGCCTGCTGCTCTGCCTATTTGTGATCTCTCTTTCTCTGTCAAATAAATAAATAAAATATTTAAAAAAATAGCATTCTAATATTTAGATTCTATATAATCTCAACTAAAATGGTAGTTTATTTTTTAAGAAAGTAAAGGTACTAAAAATGTACACATTATAATAAATCCACAAATTGATATTTCAACCTTAAAAAAGATGAACAAAGTGCCATAATAACTTTTTTTACTTTAAAAAAAAAACATAATATTGCTGCAGCAGTCAAATAAACCCTATATAACAAAACAGAAAGCTCAGAACTGGACACACCTTTATATGATAATTAAAAAAATAAAGATGGCACCACAAATCAAAGGAAAAACAATGGATTACTTAGTAGATGCTATTGAAAAAAATCCTCTCTATATGAAGGAAATTAAATGACTATTGCCATTGTGTTACAATGATAAATTTTCTGCCTCCCAAGTGTGTCCCTGTAATCAAACGCAGGTCTGAGAACTCCATTTTGATTAATTAAGGATTAATAAAATAATCCTCCCTTTTCTAAAGAATTTGTCTTACAGCAACTGGATGGCTCAGTCAGTTAAGCATCTGACTCTTGGTTTCAGCTCAGGTTGTGATCCTGAGATCAAGCCCTGCGTCAGGCTCTGTGCTCAAGTCAGAGTCTGTTTAAGTTTCTTCTTCTCCCTCTGCCCCACCTCCCGCTCTCTCTCTCCCTAAAATAAATAAATACATAAATCTTTAAGAAAGAATTTGTCTTTATAAAAACACAATAGTAGTTCCTCAATCACAACACATTTAAAACACATGATAAATATAAGACACTTTAAACATAACTATAGGACAAAAAGCCAAGTAATATTTCTGCTCTGGTACCACTATTTTGCAGTAAGAAATTAAGCCCCTTTGCAATCAGACAACTTTTATCACATCACCTGCAAATTATATCACCAACAGTTAATATTTTTGAATAGAATCTCTCTGTTCAATTGCTTGTAGAATGTACTATTCTAATGAAGAGGATGTGAACAAAACACAACTTCGTTGATGATTCCCCAAGCTTCCAAGTTAAAATCAAATGTAGATACACGCCTGATCATATCTATTTAATCACAACTTAATCTTATTAAAATATCTGTCAAATAGGTCAAGAGAGAAGCTTACATTTCTAGTCAAATGACAAAAATTATTAGTAATTACTCCTTCTCTACTTATTATTCTGTGGTTATATTTTCCTTCATCTCACTCAGTGACAGACATCAGTGCTCACTAGAAACTTAGAGCTATTTCTCCTGACCTTATAGCCCCATTTTTACAGATTCTAGAATTCTCTCTACCAGAAAACAAATTCTACAAGTTACAATTCATTTTATTAACTACTTTAAGTTTAAAGTGGGCAAACATTAAAATTTTGTGTGAAAGTTGAAAAAAATCAAGAAAAATCTGCTGTCGTAATTATTTAAATCATTGGAAATGCCAATTTTCAGAAAACATTTTGTTCAAAATTTCCAGCCATAATTTAGGCAGGATAGAAACAAATTAATATTCTTTCTCCAAGATTAAAGTTCATCAGTTTTTTTAAATATTTCCTCAGAATTCCATTCTCTTCCCCCTCTTCTCTCCTGTGTTTCCTCTTTTTTTCCTCCGTATCTCTCAAAAATTCTCTCTTAAAAACATGAATAGTAAAAATAAATAAATAAATTTAAAAAAAATAAAAAACAAAAAACAAAACAAAACAAATAAAAATTTTAAAAAACCATGAATAGTCTCCATTTGACTATGACTTAGTTCTCTCACACAATTAAGTTAACAACTATTTAAGAATTTCACAGAATTTAAGGGGAAACTTTAGACCTGTAACTGTATAAAATGGATCCATCTATGAAGCATGATAAATGATCTAGGTAGTTCCCAAGATTCACTATTTTTTCACAGCCTATACTGCAATACTGTCTTGAAATTGTAATGAGCAAGAATGACATCATTTCTTTCACTTTTTAAAAAAGATTTTATTTACTTATTAGCCAAAGAGAGAGAGACAGTGAGAGAGAGCACAAGCAAGGGGAGTGGTACACAGGCAGAGGGAGAAGGAGAAGGTGGCTCCCAGCTGAGCAAGGAGCCTGATGCGGGGCTTGATCTCAAGACCCTGGGATCATGACCTGAGCAGAAGGCAGCCACTTAACTGACTGAGCCTCTCAGGCACCCCAGAATGACATCATTTTAAACATTTCTAAGTAACTTGATATAGTATAGTCTTAGAATAGTTTGATATATCATGCACTGATTGAACAAATACTGGGGAAGTAACTTTTAACATAGTATATGAGAAAAGGTAGATGGCAGTGGAATAGGAAGAACCTAGGCTCATATCATCCCAAGAACACAACTAGATAACTATCAAATCATCCTAAATAACACAGAAATTGACCTGAAGGGCCACCTGGGATTGAGCCCTGCATTGGGCTCCCTGCTCAGTGGGAAGCCTGCTTCTCCCTCTCCACTCCTCCTGCTTGTGTTCCCTCTCTTGCTATGTCTCTCTCTGTCAAATGAGTAAATAAAGTCTTAAAAAGAAAGAAAGAAAGAAAGAAGGAAAGAAGGAAATTAACTGACCTGAAGACTGACAGAACAAACTTCAAAACTAAAGGGAAAGGAGAGACCACATTGAAGAAGATGGGAAGTGCAGAGACCTGGTTGAGGGGAGAAACAGATTTAGGGTACTGTGGAGAGGAGGGAGTTGTGGTCACAGAGAAGGGCCAGAGAGAGAGAAGCACACAGGGCAACACACAAAAGCATTCCCCCAAAGCCATTGGCTTGGAAAACAAGAGAGATTCAATTGGGGCTTAAATCTAGCGTTCTAAAGGTCAATGGCGTTGGCTGGGATAGAGCCCAGAGGGTACTGTGCTGCTTTTGGAAAGAAGGCAGGGAAACAACCTGGGAGCACATGGTGGGGAGATTATTTCCTCTTTTCTGAGCATTTGCCTGACAGTGTTCACTGAGAAACCTCTCCCAGAACAAAGGAGTTGGCAGATGCCATTTTCCTTCCCCCACCCCTCAGCATAAACACAGAGCCACCTGTGGGAGGCAGCAAAGCACAGACAATGGCTGCCAAAATTGCTTCCACTAAGCCCCACCTCCTTGTACTCTGGAGATGGGGGGACACAACACTGTCTTTTCAGTCATATTTGCCTCAGTCTCACCTGGACAGACCCCGTCACCCAGAAGACCAGCACAGACTCCTGTCCATACCTCATCTCCCAACCAGAGAGTTTTGCAGGGCCTCATTTCCAGTGAAGGTGGTGTCAGGTCTCATTTCAAAAGCAGACCAGAGCACACCTAGCTAAAACTTGCAGCATGCAGGCCAGGAAACAAATCCTGCCCATACCAGGCAAGGAGAGCTTCTGCAGATGACTGGTATGAAGGACAGAGCACAAAAAGTACACGAGCAGAGCACAAGCAGCAAACACTGGAGACCTCCCTGAACTCTTCACAAGGCCATTATTTTAAAAAAAAATTTTTAAATTAAATTAAATTAGTCAACATAAAGTACATCATTAGTTTCAGATGTAGAGTTCAGTAATTCATCAGTTGCACACAACACACAGTTCTCATCAGATCACATGCTCTCCTTAATGCCCATCACCCCATCCCCTTACCCACCTCCCCTCCAGCAATCCTCAGTTTGTTTCCTAGAGTTCAGAGTCTTTCATGATTTGTCTCTCTCTCTCTGATTTCTTCCTATTCAATTTTCCCTCCCTTCTCCTGTGGTTCTCCATGCTATTCCTTATGTTCCACATATTAGTGAAACCATATGATAATTCTCTTCCTCCGATTGGCTTATTTCACTCAACATAATACCCCCCAGTTCCATCCATGTTGATGTAAAAGGTAAGATTTCATCCTTTCTGATAGGCCATTACTTTTAGAAGCAGGAGACAAAACTGGCTTTTCTAACACAGAGAAGAAGAGATTTACACAAAATGCCAAGATGGAGGAATTTATTCCACATGAAAGAACAAGACAAGGTCACAGTCAGAAATCTAAGTAAAACAGATATAAATAATATGCCTGATGAAGAATTTAAAGCAACTATCATAAGGATACTCACTGGGCTTCAGAAAAGAATAGAAGGTATCAGGGAGACCTTTGCCACAGAAATAAATAGATTCTTTATCTAAAGAATCAGATAAAGAATGCAATAAATGAGATTGGAAACAGGTTTGATGCAATGAATAGCAGGCTAGAAGAAGCAGAGGAATGAAATAGTGACATAGAAAACAAAACAATGGAAAATAATGACATTGAACAAAAGAGAGAAAGAACAATTATGCAACATGAGAATAGATTTAGGGAATTCAGTGACTCTCAAGGACTCAAATGTCGTAAGATTCATATTATAGGAGTCCAGAAGAAGGGGAGAAAAGGGGGCAAAAATTTATTGCAAAAACTAATACCTGAAAATGTCCTTTATATGGGGAAGGAAACAGATATCTAGATCTAAGAGGCACCGATAACTCCCATTAAAATCAGCAAAAACAGGCAAAAAAAAAAAAAAGACATATTGTGATTAAATTTGCAAAATATAGTGATAATGAAAAAAAAAATCTCAAAAGCACCAAGACAAAAGTAGTCCTTAAATTACAAAGAAGACCCATAAGGTTAGCAGAAGAAAATTCAACAGAAACTTGGCAAGTCAGAAGAAAGTGGCATGATATATTCCAAATGCTAAATAGGAAAAATCTGCAGCCAGGAATCCTCTATCTAGCAAGGCTATCATTCAGAATAGAAGGAGGGATGAAGAGTTTCCTAGACAAACAGAAACTAAAAGAAGGTTGTGACCATTAAACCAACCCTGTAAGTAATATTAAAGGGGACTCTTTGAGTGCAAAGGAGAGACCAACAGTGACAGACAAGAAAGGATCAGAGAAAATCTCCAGAAACGATGACAAAACAAGTACTAAAATGGCAATAAATACATTTCTATCAATAATTACTTTGAAGATAAATGGAATAAATATTCCAATCAAAAAACATAAGGTGTCAAAATGGATTAAAAAACAACACGCACTATATGCTGCCTGGAAGAGACACGTTTTAGACCTAAAGACACCTCAGATCAAAAGGGGCTGGGGAAATATTTATCATGCAAATGGATGTCAAAAGAAAATCGGAGTAGTAATACGTTTACCAGACAAACTAGCCTTTCTTTTAAGGACTGTAACAAGAAACAAAGTAGGGAACTACATCATAATAAATGAGACAGAGCAACAAGAGGATCCATCAATTGTAAATATTTATGCATCCAACATGGGAGCACCCAAATATATAATACAATAACAAACATAAAGGAAGTAATTGATAATAATAAAATAATAGGGAACTTTAGCACTGCATTTACAGCAATTTCATCTAATCAGAAAATCAACAGGGAAACAATGGCTTTGAATGACATACTGGAACAGATGGACTTAAAAGATACTTAAGAACATTCCATTCTAAAGCAGGATACACTTTCCTCCCAAGTGCACATGGAACTTCTCCAGAATAGATCACATATTAGTGAACAAATCAGGCATCAACAAAGACTCAACAAAGACTGACATTGTACCATGCATTTTTTCTGACCATAACACTATAAAACTAGAAGTAAACCACAAGAAAAAATTTGGAAAGACCATGAACATATGGATGTGAAACAGCTGCTACTAAACAATGAATGTGTTAACCAGGAAAACAAAGATAAAATTTTAAAATGCATGGAAACAAATGAAAATGAAAACACAACAGTCCAAATCCTCAGATGCAGCAAAAGCAGTCCTAAGAGGGAAGTATACAGCACTACAGACCTACCTTAAGAAGAAAGAAAAATCTAAAATAATAAACCTAACCTTACCCTTAAAGGAGCTATAAAAAGAACAGCAAACAAAATCCAAACCCAGCAAAAGGAAGGAAATACTAAAGATCAGAGCAGAAATAAATGATATAAAAATAAAAAAAAAAAACACACAATAAAACAGATCAATGAAACCAGGTGCAGTTTCTGGGGAAAAAACCAAAAACCAACCAACCAAACAAACAAACAAAACAAAATTGAGAAACCTCTAGCCAGACTTATCAAAATGAAAAGATAAGGACCCAAATAAATAAAAAAAGTCACAAATGAGAGAGGAGAAATAACATCCAACTCCACAGAAATACAAACATCTATAAGAGAATATTGTGAAAAACTATATGCCAACAAACTGGACAACCTGGAAGAAATGGATAAATCTCTAGAAACATAAAACTACAAAAACTGAAACAGGAAGAGATAGAAAACTTGAACAGACCAATAATGAGCAAAAAATTGAAACAGTAATCAGAAAATACAAAGAAAATTCCAGGGCCAAATGGCTTCACAGGTGAATTCTAACAAACATTCAGAGAAGAGTTAATACCTATTCTTCTCAAACTATTCAAAAAAATGGAAAAGGAAGGAAAACTTCCAAATTCCCTCTATGAGACCCATGTGACCCTATACTAAAACCAGGTAACAACACCACAAAAAAAAGACAACTACAGGGGTGCATGGCTGGCCCAGTCAGTACAGCATGCAACTCTTGATCTCAGGGTTGTAAATTTGATCTCCATGCTGGGGGTAGAGGTTACTTAAAAATAAAATCTTTTTAAAAAAATGAGAGAGAGAAAGCACTACAGGCCAATATCCTGAATGAACATTGATGCAAGAGTTCTTAATAAAATACTAACAAACCAAATCCAACAATACATTTTAAAAAATCATTCACCATGATCAAGTGAGATTTATTACTGGGTTGCAAGTGTGGTTCAATACTCACAAATCAATAAATGTGATACACACTTTAATGAAAGAAAGGATAAGAACTATACGACCATTTCAGTAGATCAAGAAAAAACATCTGACAAAATACTTCCATTCATGATAAAAACCCTCAACAAAGTAGGGATACAGGGAACATACCTAAACATCATAAAGGCCATCTATGAAAAAGCCACAGTTAATCATCCTCACTGGGGAAAAACTAAGAGCTTTTCCTCTATGGTCAGGAACAAGACAGGAATGTCCATTCTCACCACTGTCATTCAACATAGCACTGGAAGTCCTAGCCCCATCAATCAGACAACAAATAGAAATAAGAGGCATCCAAATCAGCAAGGAAGAAGTAAAACCTTCACTATTTGTACATGACATGATACTATATATAGAAAACCTGAAAACCACCAAAAAATCACTACAACTGATACACGAATTCACTAAAGTTGTAGGATACAAAACCAATGTACAGAAATCTGTTGCATTTCTATATACCAATAATAAAGCAGCATAAAGATGACACAGAGAAATGGAAAGACAGTGCATGCTCACAGATTGGAAGAACAAATATTATTTTACCATATTATCTATACTACCCAAAGCAATAACGCAATCTCTATGAAATTACCACCAGCATTTTACACAGAGGGAAAACAATCTTAAAATTTGTATGGAAACAGAAAAGACCCTGAATAGCTAGAGGAATGCTGAAAAAGACCAAAGCTGGAGGCATTACAATTCCGGACTTCCAATTATTACAAACCTGTAGAAAACCTGTACAAACCTGCACAAAACAGCATGGTGCTGGCACAAAAATAGACACATAGATCAATAGAACAGTACAGAAAACTGAAAACTGAACCCAAAATTATATGATTAATTAATCTTTGACAAAGCGGGAAAGAATATCCAATGGGAAAATGTCTCTTCAACAAATGGTGTTGAGAAAACTGGACAACCACATGCAGAAGAATGAAACTGGACCATTTTCTTACACCATATACCAAAAGAAATTCAAAATGTGATAAACACTTAAATGGGAGACCTTAAACCATAAAATTCTTAGAGGAGAACAGAGGCAGTAACCTCTTTCACATTGGCCATAGGAACTTCTTTCCAAATATGTACCCTGATGCAAGGGAGAGAAAAGCAAAAATGAACTATTGGGAGTTTATCAAGATAAAAAGTGAACTGCACAGTGAAGAAAACAATCAACAAAACTAAATGGCAATGTTCAGAATGGGAGAAGATATTTGCAAATGACTTATCTGATAAAGGGTTAATACGCAAAATATAAAAAAAACTGGGTCACCTGTTTGGCTCAGTCAGAAGAGCATGTGACTCTTAATCTCAGGGTCATGAGTTCAAGCCCCACGATGGGTGCAGAGATTACACACACACATACATACATACATACATACATACATACATACATAAGCTTAAAGAGACTCAAAGTTATAAAACTCAACACCCCCCCAAAATGATTAACCCAATTAAAAAATGGGCAGAAGGGGCACCTGGGTGCCTCAGTCAGTTAAGCATCCAACTTTTGATTTTGATTTTTGCTCAGGTTATGAATTCAGTATTGTGAGACTGAGCCTCACATTGGGCTCTCTGCTGGGCATGGAGCCTGCTTAAGAATCTCTCTCTATACCTCTCCCTCTGCCCCTCCCCACTCTCTCTGTCTCTCTCTTCCCTTTTCCAAAAAAAAGTAGGCAGAAAACATGAATAGACATTTTTCCAAAAGAAGATATCTGGATGGCTAACAGATACATGAAAATATGCTCAACATCACTCATCACTGGGGAAATGCAAATCAATACTACAATGAGATACCACCTCACACCTCTTAGAATCTAAAGTAAACAACACAAGGAACAGGTGTTGGCGAGGATGTGTAAAAAGGAAAACCGTCTTGCATTGTTGGTAGGAATGCAAACTGGTGCACCCAGTCTGGAAAAAGTATGGAACTTCCTCAAGAAGTTAAAAAAACTACCCTGTGGGGGCGCCCAAGTGGCCCAGTTGTTAAGCATCTGCCTTCGACTCAGGTCATGGTCCCGGGTTCCTGGGATCAAGCCCCGCATCAGGCTCCCTGATCAGCAGGAAGCCTGCTTCTCCCTTTCCCACTCCTTTTGTTCTTAAAACAAAAACAACAAAAAAACTACCCTGTGATCCAGCAGTAGTACTATTAGATTTTTACCCAAGCAATACAAAAACATTAATTCATAGGAATACATATACCCTGGTATTTATAACAGCATTATCTGCAATAGCCACATTACAGAAACAGCCCATGTGTCCATCCACTGATGAGTGGTAAGGAAGAGATGGTCTATATACAATGGAATATTACTCAGCCATAAGAAAGAATGAAATCTTGCCATTTGCAACAACGTGTATGGGGCAAGAATTATGCTGAGCAAAATAAGTCAGTCATGAAAAGACAAACACCTTATGACTTCACTCATGTGGAATTGAGGAAACAAAACATGAGCAAAGGGGAAAAAAGAGAGAGAGAGAAACCACAAAACAAACTCTTAACTACAGAGAACAAACTAATGGCTACCAAGGGGGAGCTGCGCAGGGGGAATGGGTTAAATAGGTGATGGGGATTAAAAAGTACTTATTGTGGTGAGCACAAGGTGTGTAGAATTGCTGAATCACTGTATTATACACCTGAAACTAATATTAGTGTGCATGCTAACTGGAATTTTTTAAAATATATTTTATTTATTTATTTGACACAGAGAGAGAGCGCACAAGCAGGGAGAAGAGCAGGCAGAGGGAGAGGGAGAAACAGACTCCCTGATGAGCAAGGAGCCCAGTGTGGGGCTTGATCCCAGGACCCTGGGATCATGACCTGAGCCAAAGGCAGACGCTTAACCAACTGAGCCACCCAGGCGCCCCAAGAGGTAAAATATTTTAAGGATATTACTTATTTATTTTGAGAGAGAGAGAAAGATAGAGATTAACATGGGTGGGGGGCAGGGAAAGGCAGAGGCACAGGGAGAAGCAGACTCCCATCTGAGAAGGGAGCCTGATACAGGACTCAATTCCAGGACTCTGGGATCATGACCTGAGCCAAAGGCAGACGCTTATCCAACCCAGGTGCCCCATGTTAACTGGAATTTTAATAAAAATGGAGAAAAAATAAAACAGTATGAGAATGTATGGAAGGGAGCTTAAACTAATGGGGGTGGGGTGGCAAAGAGAAACCTGAGAAATTCTGTATTTGAATGATGAATTGAAATTGGCCAAGCTCAGTGACTAGGAAGTGGAGGTACAGGGAGTCATTTAATTTAGCTATCTGGGGATATTAATTAAATTGATTTATTCAGAACTCAAATTTGTATTGAGCCCTTACTAGGTACAGGTACTCTGTTACCTAAAGATAAAGTAGCGAACAATATATATTAAGATCCCCAAATAAGGAACCTTACTAACTAGTCTAGGAATATTTTAAGCACAAACTAAAATGTCACATTGAGATGAACTATGAAGAAATCAACAGGGTGTTATGTTATAGAATAGGGGGAAACTCAGAGAAGGACAATTCTAAGCTAAATGATAAGAAGCCAGCCATGTGGAAATTGCATTTTCAGCAGTATAAAAAGGCCCTGATACACTGCTGGCATCAGTGACAGAAAGGAAACATGTATGACTTAAACATGGTGACTTGTACACGAAGAGTTAGTAGTGCTGAAATTAGAGAGGTATGCCAGGGTTAATGGTAAGTGAGATATTTTTATTAAAAATTTTTTTAAAGATTTTATTTATTTATTTGACATAGATCACAAGTAGGCAGAGAGGCAGGCAGAGAGAGGGGGAAGCAGGTTCCCTTCTGAGCACAGAGCCCAATGCAGGGCTTGATCCCAGGATCTTGAGATCATGACCTGAGCCAAAGGCAGACGCTTAACCCACTGAGACACTCAGGTGCCCCAAGTAAGTGAGATATTTTTAAATAGGAAGATGACATGAAAATTTACAGCTAGTAGGTCACTTGCGTTTGCCATGCAGAGTAAGGACTGGATAAGTTATGTGGAAACGAGGCCAGTTAAAAGTCTTGTAGCAGTCCAGACAAGAGATGATGGGTTTCATCTAGCATCCTGATGGTAGAGATGAAAAAAATGAGACAGAGTAGAGGTATGTTCTGAAAGTAAGATGACAAATCTTAGCATAATACAGAGACTCACTATGTCATAAACCATCAAGTATTGTAACATTGTGTCAACTACACTCAAAAAATAATTTTTAATAAATAAATTTTCCATTTGGTTTGTCAAAAAAAGTGATGTCTAATGACTTGAATATAAAGTCAAAAAAAAATCAAGGATGACTCCCAGTTTCCTGTCATGAGCAACCAAATGGATGATATTAATATTTATTTCTATGGATATGAATGTGTTTGAAGTCAGGTGCAGAATCCATAATTCTTTATTGACCATTTTAGGATTGAGATATCTGAGATATAACAATATAACTCTTAAGTAGGTAATTGGATACATACATTTGAAACTCAAAAGTAGTTGAGCTAAAAATAAAAGTTCTACATCAGCAGAATAGTGTGATTCTCATCCCTGGCTGCAAATGAGTATAACCAGGAAAGCTTTAAAAATACTACAGTTCAGGTTCCATTCCCAGCATTTCTGTCTACTTGGTGCGTAATGGGCATTGCCATTTTTCAAAAGGTCCCTAGATGATTCTATATTGCAGCTAGAGCTGAGAAGCACGGACATAGATAGAAATGGATTAGTTCTCCAGAGAAGGCATAGACAGAGTGGAGGCAGAGGAATGAGACTGAAAGAACAAAGGTTTTCAAAATTGAGATTTTTGAGCCTTTTAATACCATAATCTCTTGGGGTACTGATTAAAGATAGGTTCCTAGGCTTAATTCAGAGCTCTTAAACCAGAACTTCTGGAATGCCCAAGAATCTAAATTTTAACAAGCCTTCGAAGTGATTTTAGTGTATACTAATGTTTGAGAAACACTCATTTAGAAGTAGGGTAGAAGTCAGGGGATACAGAAGCAAATTGGGAGAATACAGTATCATAAAGACATGAGAGGGCAATGTTTCAAGGAGGGAGAGGTCGAGTATGAGGAAAGCTGGTGAGAGGTCAAACAGATGTTAATGAAGAACTGACCATATCTGGCAACACGGAGTTCACGGTGATTTTGGCAAGGGCAATCACTGTCAGTGAAGAGATGAGATGGGAGACTAGAACAGAGAGTCTGAAGGATGAATGGGAGGTGAGGAACTGGTGACAGCATAAGTAGTCCTCTAAGAGATTTGGGTTTGTAGGCAAGCAGAAAAAGCAGTAAATTGCTGGGAGACAGTGGGAGTTTTGTGATTGTTTTCAAATAGCAAACACCAACATTTACTTTTATGTTGATGATAATAATCAAGGTGGAGACAAGAAAATTAACAAAAAAAGTACAATTTTTTTTCTTCAGAGATTAAGTGGCCTTTGATAAGTGTAAAGACACATTTTCCATTGTAAGAATCCTGAATGACTCGATAGTTGTAATGTTAATTAAGTTTACAAGTGGAAATATTAGGGAGTTCCCAATCCATTATTTCTATTTACCAAATGAAGTGTAATGGAAATTCACCAACTGAGAAAATGAGGGGATAAATGTGAAGACTTGAAACATTTATAATTTGTATAAATTACCTCTGGTTGGACCACCGAAAGAGCATTCCTGCTCAAAACTGAAGTGTTTAATATGGCAGGAATCATATTAAAACCATTTTATTGCTAAGGAGATAATTAGTACCTTGTGGTTTAAAGCAATCTCTCCTGCATTATAGTGGAAATCTGGAATTTCAACTGAGCAACTGTTAGACTTTTAAATAGATACTTCATAAGCAAAGTTTGGTACCTACCTACAGGTAGTTCTGTGGCTGACCAATATAAGGCTTCTATGTGAATTAGGATACAATTTTTACAACAAAATATCATTGGCCATCTACATGTTTAATATAGAAATGGAGAAAACTTATTTCATATGAAGAGCTCACATCTGGACAATCTACACAATTTCCATTTCATCTACTCTACTGTAGGTAGTAGCCATATAGACAGGTTAAATTAGCACAAAGTTCCACAGTTACAAAAGGAATTTGGGATTAGAGTCTGTCCTAGAGTCTGTCCTACAAAGCATATGCTCTGTGCACAATATGTAACAGAGTTACTACACTTAAGATTCAGTGAATGAAGCATTGCATGATCTCCAAAGCCTAGGGAAAGAGCAATCTTCTTGTACAAATATATTCCTTATCTGGCAGGAGGCTGAGACCTAAATTTTTAATAAAACTGTAGTAATTGACTTGAGTCTGGGTTTTCTGCTTAAACAAGACACTCAATATTGAAAGAGTGCCATGACTCTGAGACCTATAAGGGTATGAATATTTGTCTTACTCACCATTGCATATGTGGTACTCAGGACACAATGCTTGGCATGTAATATATATATTGAATATTTTCTAAGTGATTTACAACTCAATGATTAAGACATGCCATGGTGCCTAATGTTTATTATTTCAAAATTTTCAGTACATTTCTCCATATAAGAAAAATTAAAATGCTATATATATGAGCTAATAATATACTGTTTATATATACATAGAAAACAGATATATACATATGGCATAGAGCAAATATAGTTTAAAATACAAAAATAAGCAAGCGAAGGATGCATAACAATTCCTTAGGAGAAACACAGAACGTTATTTCCAAGATGCAGTGTGATAGAATAATTTTTTTTTAAAGATTTTATTTATTTGTCAGAGAGAGAGGGAGAGAGAGCGAGCACAGGCAGACAGAATGGCAGGCAGAGGCAGAGGGAGAAGCAGGCTCCCCGCCGAGCAAGGAGCCCAATGTGGGACTCGATCCCAGGACACTGGGATCATGACCTGAGCCGAAGGCAGCTGCTTAACCAACTGAGCCACCCAGGCGTCCCTAGAATAATTTTTTTTTTAAAGATTTAATTTGTTTATTTGACAGAGAGACACAGCGAGAGAGAGGGAACACAAGCAGGGGGAGTGGGAGAGGGAGAAGCAAGCTTCTTGCTGATCAGGCAGCCTGATGCAGGGCTTGATCCCAGGACCCTGGGATCATGACATGAGCTGAAGGCAGATGCTTAACGGCTGAGCCACCCAGGCGCCCCTAGACTAAACATTTTTTGATGTTGGATATACTTACACTCCTAGATTTCCACCTATGACATGGGTAAATCTGGGCAAATTACTTAACCTCTGGACTGGTTTTCCTCATCTGTAAAATAAATACAGTACCCATCTCAGGGTTATTCTGAGGATTACATCAGATAATGCTGGAAAAGATACAGTACAATGCTATGCACATAGTAACAACTCACTAAATATTAGATCTTATTTTTTAGTAGTTCCACCTCAACCCTTTATCAGTAAGACCTTATTTTATTAGGTCTGGCTGAATAACATGTGGGTCCAGCCCACAAGGCAAAACAAGATTACTTGTGGTGTTCCCCTCTTTCATTCCTGTAGATTAACCAGGCTGAAAAGTACAGAAGCAACTTTAAAGAGCCACCCTGGTTTATGAAAAGATCTAGGAGAAAGAAAAACATTTCCCTTTGTATTTATCAGCACCAACTTGGCTGCTGATAGAGAAAACAATTTGGAAATGACAGGTCAAATGAATAAAAGAGCAATTAAAGAATGAGATCCCTGCTGACATATATCTTACCAAGATGATTTTCAAATAATATCAAAAGCACCTAAAAACAAGTACAGAAAACAATGAAATGTATCATTATACCATATTGTTTGTTTAAAAAAATACTCTTGAGAGGTGCCTGGGAGGCTCAGTCCCTTCAGTGTCTGACTTGGATTCTGTTCAGATCATGATCTCATGGGTAGTGAGATGGAGCCCTGAGTCAGACTTCACATGTATGGAAGCGACTTAGAAGTTCTCTCCCTCTGCTCTTCCCCCCCACTCACTCTCTCTCAAGTAAATAAACAAACCTTTTAAAAAATAAAAAGAAAATAGATAAGGCTTAAAAAAAAAAAAACACTTTTGGTTAACATTTCCATAGAACAGAAACTATGAAAGCTTCAGGGGCACCTGCATGGCTCACTGGGTTAAGGCTCCCACTCTTGATTTCAGCTCAACTCATGATCTTAGGGTCGAGATGGAGCCCCACATTGGGCTCCCTGAGCAGGGAGTCTGCTTAAGATTCTCTCTCTCCCTCTCCTTCTGCTCTTCCCGTCCTTGAGCTCTCTCACTCTCTCTTACGGGGAAAAAACCATCAGAGCTTCAGAGATCTATTAATTGTATTTCTAAAATAAATCAAACCATAAACACAAAAGCATTACATTTAAACTAATGTGAAATATTCTAAAACTTCACACTAATAAAGACTTCAAAATGATTGTTTATAAAATAAGTTATTTCAGGAAAATATAATTTTATGAAATATAGTTTTATATATAGAGTACCTAATACGTGAATAGATATATTTTCTCCATGCAAATGTAACATACAACTATTCAAACTAAATAAGATTATTTTTCAAAGAAACAGGATTGTTGGGACCAACTAACAGAAATGAGTTTTCAATGACAACTGTAATACTGGGAGGTAAATGTTAAAACTAGGATTGCAAAACATGAGCATGAAGAATGATAAATTTCAACAGCAAAATTTAATATTATAAACACACAATATGTATCTTTTTTAATGCATCAGCCAGAAGCCAGCAACAGATTTACTTTGCAAAGCTCTGAACAAAAAAGATGTCTTTATCACTTCCATACCACTAGGGCCTACAACAGCGTATTACTACAACTGATATATAGTAAATGCTTGAAAGTAGGTTATTATTGAAGTAGAAATACATACAATGCTATGCTAGTTTCAGATGTATAACATATTGATTCAACATTTCTGTACAGTACTCAATGCTTACCATATAATTACCATTTGCCACCATACAATGTTATTACAATATTATTGACTATATTCCCTATGCTGTACTTCTCATCCCTGTGGCTTATTGTACCCCTTAATCCCCTTTATCTATCTCACTCATCCCCCCACCCAATTTCCCTCTGGAAGCCTCGAGTTTGTTCTCTGTATTTGAGAGTCTCTTTTCTTATTTGTACATTTGTTTTTTGAATTCCACATATAAATGAAATCATGTGGTATTTGTCTTTCTCTGACTTACTTAACGTAATACCCTCAAGGTCCATCTATGTTGTCACAAAAGGCAAGATTCCGATGTTTTTTATGGCTAGTGTTCCATCACACACACACACACCTTTATCCATTTATCTATCCATGGACATTTAGGTTACTTCCTTATCTTGACTGTTGTAAATAATGCTGCAATAAACATAAAGATGCATATGTCTTTTCAAATCAGCATTTTTGTTTTCATTCAATAAATATCCAGAAGTGGAATTACTGGATCATGCAGTTTTATTTTTTTAAAGATTTATTTATTTATTTTACAGAGAGAGAGTGAGACAGCACAAGCTGGGGAACAGCAGAGGGAGAGGGAGAAGCAAGGTCCCCACTGAGCAGGGAGCCTGACACGGGGCGGATCCCAGGACCCCGGATCATGACCTGAACTGAAGGCAGACACAACCGACTAAGCCACCCAGGTTCCCCTGGGATCATATAGTACTTTTATTTTTAATTTGTTGAGGAACCTGCTTAGTGTTTTCCATAGTGGCTGCACCAATTTACAGTTCCACCAATAGTGAATGAGGGGTTCCCTTTTCTCCACATCCTTGCCAACACCTGCTATTTCTCATCTTTTTTATTCTAGCCATTCTGACTGACCTGAGGTGATATTTCATTGTGGTTTTGCATTTTCCTGATGATGAGTGATGTTGAGCATCTTTTCATTTGTCTGTTGCCCTTCTGTATGTCCTTTTTGGAAAAATGTCTGTTCAGGTCCTCCATTCATTTTTTTTTAATGTTTCAAATTTTCATTTAAATTCTAGTTAGTGGGGAAGGTGGTTCCTGGGTGGCTCAGTCTGTTGAGCATTTGACTCTTGATTTCGGCTCAGGCCATGGTCTTGGGGTCATGGGATTGAGCCCAAGTTGAGCTCCATACTCAGCAGGGAGTCTGCTTAAGATTATCTCTCTCCCTCTGCCTTTTTTTTTTTTTTTTTTAAGATTTTATTTATTTATTTGACAGAAAGACACAGCAAGAGAGGGAATACAAGCAGGGGGAGTGGGAGAGGGAGAAGCAGGCTTCCCGCTGAGCAGGCAGCCTGATGCGGGTCTCCATCCCAGGACTCTGGGATCATGACCTGAGCCGAAGGCAGACGCTTAATGACTAAGCCACTCAGACACCCCTCTCCCTCTCCCTTTGCCCCTCCTCCCCACTCCCTCTCAAATAAATAAATAAATCTTTTAAAAAGCTAAATTCTAGTTAGTTAACATATGGTGCAATGTTAGTTTCAGGAGTAGAATTTAGTGATTCATCACTTACATTTAACATCCACTGTTCATCACAAGTGCTCTCCTTAATGCCCATCACCCATTTAGCTCATCCCCTGCCCATCTCCCCTCCAGCAGCCCTCAGTTTATTCCCTATAGTTAAGAGTCTTTTATGGTTTGCCTGCCTCTCTTTTTTTCCTACCCGCTGTGTTCATCTGTTTTGTCTCTTAAATTCCACACGAATGAAATCATACAGTATTTGTTTTTCTCTGATTGACTTATTTTGCTTAGCATAATACCCTCTGGTTCCATCCATGTCATTACAAATGGCAAGATTTCATTCCTTGTTATGGCTGAGTAATATTCCATTGTGTATATGTACCACATCTTCTTTATTCATTCATCAATGGATGGACATTGGGGATCTGTCCATAATTTGACTAGTGTTGATAATGCTGCTATAAACATCGAGGTGCCTATGCCCCCTTTGAATCAGCATTTTTGTATCTTATGGGTAAATACCCAGTAATGTAATTCCTGGGTCATAGTGTAGTTCTATTTTTATCTTTTTGAGGAACCTCCATACTGTTTTCCAGAAAGGCTGCACCAATTTGCATTTCCACCAACTGTGTAAGTGGATTCCCTTATCTCTGAATCCCTGCCAACACCTGTTGTTTCCTGTGTTGTTAATTTTAGCCAAGCTGACAGGTGTGAGGTGGTATCTCATTGTAGTTTTGATTTGTATTTCTCTGATGATGAGTGATGTTGAGTATCTTTTCATGTGTCTGTTAGCCATCTGGACGTCTTCTTTGGAAAAATGTCTAATCATGTCTTCTGCCCATTTCTTAACAGGAATATTTGTTTTTTGGGTTTGATAAATTCTTTATAGACTTTGCAGGAGGAAAGAATATTCAAAGGGAAAAAAAGAGTCTCTTCAAAAATGGTGTTGAGAAAACTGGACAGCAACATGCAGACCCCTTTCTTACATGATACACAAAAAGAAATTCAAAATGCATTAAAAACCTACATGTGAGACACGAAGTCATCAAAATCCATGAGAACACAGGCAGTAACCTCTTTGACATTGGCTGTAGCAACTTCTTACTAGACACATTTCCTGAGCCAGTGGGAACAAAAGCAAAAATGAACTATTGGGACTTCATCAAGATAAAAACTTCTGTACAGCGAAGGAAACAATCAACAAAGCTAAGGCAAATATCAGAATGGGAGAAGATATTTGCAAATGACCTATCTAATAAAGGGTTAGCATGCTAAATCTATAAAGAACTTATCAACCTCTTTTCATTTGTCAATTGGATTGTCTGGGGTTTTTTAGTGTTGAGTTGAGTTGTAGAAGTTCTTCATATGTTTTGGATATTAACCCCTTATTGGATATATTGTTTGCAAATATCCACTCCACTCAATAGGTTGCTTTTTTGTTTTATGATTTCCTTTAATGTGGAAAAGGCTTTTATTCAGATGTCCCAATAGTTTATTTTTGCTTTTGTCTTCCTTGTGTGAGGGGACACAGTCATAAATGATGTTGCTAAGACCAAAGTCCAAGAAATTACTATTTTTCCTTTTCAGAGTTTTATAGTTTTATGTCTCACACATTTAGGTCTTTAAACCATTTTGAGCTTTCTTTAATGGAAAAGACTATTTTTTCCCCTTTGTACTTTCTTCTTTGTCACAGATTAATTGACCATACAGGTATGGATTTATTTTTGGCCTCTCTATCCTATAATTCTAGGCCACACCTTCCTGTGGAAGAATGGAAGAGCGCCAATGCATAAATTCTAAAATCTTTTATGGCAATAAATCTTTTATGATTATACCCAAGACTGTACATTAACTATTCCTTATATAGTAAAAACCTGGAAATTTTGGTGGTACAAAACAACAAGAAATTATAACAGTATTTTGTATATTGGTACATTTGTACATTTGGTATATTTGTACATTTTATTAAAAATGTATATTTCATACATGTTTCTTCACTAATCAGCATGATTATATACAATTAAGTGCAATTTTATAATTTGGGTTACAGCATTATACTAATTTCTATTAATACTAATTTTAAATTTTAAAGATTATGAATGAGAGATAAACATAAGTAAAAATATATAAATTGCATTATTTATAACTCAATTATAAAAAAGCATCTAGTTCAATGCTTCACATGATTCTGCTCTCTCTCCCTTCTTTATATTTAATTATTAACCTTCCCATATTTTCTTCAGAGTAAATGAGTCATCTTCCCACAGAAGACATTCAGCTGCTGTTGGTAACTCAGGCTAACTTGGGTTTTAATTTGTTTTCTGATGGACAATAAGACATGCTTTGGAAGGCATTAAAATAAATGATTCCAAATGTTTAAATTGTTTTAAGTCAATACAATTTACCATAAAAAATGAATGAAATAAATAAAAACCTTTACCTGTTTGGAGGGGATAAAATCCATAATTGAAAATGTCAACTCTGATAAAAAATCATAAATATTTAAAATTAAATGTGTTGTATATGGCTCAAATTTTATATTCACCATGGTAGCCTGAAAGAATGAGTATGCTTTGAGCTTAAAATGAAAAGGGGAGTTGCTGCCTAGCAAGAGGAGAATGGACTAACATCAACACCATGAAAAACAGGTGGTTTCCTAAGCATTCCAAAAAAGGGAAGTGTTATGCATTAATATTTGCTAATTTAACATTATATTAACTTGTTTGGATTTTATGAATACATCCCTTATTATTCATGTAATTTAAAATTACATGGTCATGTGTGTTTAAAATAGATTTTTAAAAGAAAATAAAAGTATGAGGTAATATTAATCAGAGCATAAAGCTCATCTTTAAAAACCATAAAAGAAGGGGGGAGTTGGGGAAATGGGTCAAATAGGTGATGGGAATTAAGGAGTGCACTTTTCATGATAAGCATCAAGTGATGTATAGAACTGTTGAATCACTATATTGTACACCTGAAACTAATATAACCCCATATATTAACTAACTGGAATTAAAATAATAACTTAAAAAATAAATAAAGCCATAAAAGAAAATCTCAAAGTCCTTAATGAAGTAGAACACAATTCAGAAGAGAGACCTATTAAAAAAATGTTTAATTTGGTATCAATTATAAGGACCTTAAAGCATCACTTAAAATATCAAACTACTATTGTATAATAAACTGATAGTAATATAAAGCTTGAACAACCATAAAGCCTTATTACTAAAACTGGCCACTTGACCAACAGGATCAGCATCACTTAGGAGTTTCTTAGAAATGCAGAATCTCAAAGCCCATCCTTGAACTGTTGAATGAATTGGTATTTTGTCAATAAGGTCACTAGGTGATCCATATGCATATTAAAGTGTAAGAATCACTGTCCTATAGCATAATTTTAATTATTACTTCAAAAATTATACAGTATTGTTTATTTCATTGCATTAGAAGTGAATGAGCTACTTGAACAAAGTTCTAGAAAATTCAATTTGCTATCTGAAAAATCTATTTCTATTTATACATTTGCATATGTACACACCTAATAAATTTCTCTTATTTAGATAGATACTTGATGAATATTAATAGCATACAGTAAAAGTGAATTAATTTTTTCTAATCCTAAAGTGTCAGGGTAATGAAAATTATATATTTGTGAATCAAAGAAAATAGTTTACAATAATTTCTTCAAATTTTTTAAAAGATGATTTTAAAGAATCTTCTTTTTACAAATCATGATAACTTTTAAATGATTCAATCAGCAACTTCCCATCCTAAACTACTGATGTTAGAATTCTCATAACTTCTAAAAACTCTAATTTTCCAATGTAGTAGGACTCTACTTTGCTAAAATCGCTGGAGCCTTGCATAAAACACAAACACACACTGTGGAAATTCCAAGCTATTTAAACAAAATAAGCATAGGGATTTCTGTCATTTTAAAATGCAGAAACAGGAGACATTATGCCTTAAGGACCAGAAGATATCTATAGACATTTCCAAATTAATTCAATCTACAGCAATGTATCAAAGGGATCCCAGTCCCTCAGAGCACTCTGGATGCTGAGATAGGTTCCTGAGAACCTTGGAACCCACCCTTGAACTGTTGAATCAATTGATATTTGGTCAATAAGGTCACTAGGTGATCCATATGCATATTAAAGTATAAGAATCACTGTCCTATAGCATAATTTTAATTATTACTTCATAAATTATACAGTATTGTTTTTTATTTTTTTGCATTAGAAGTGAATGAGCTAAGTACATTCCATGTACAACAAAATTTACTAAAACGAATACAGACAATTCAAAATTCTATGATAAACTTAGAGTACTCTTCAAACAACTTATGCCAAATATTTACTTACTTAAGTACTTCTCTAATTCTGAGACTTTAGGGCGAGTAACTATAAAATAGGGAGCAATATAATCTTTAACGTTATTTACCTGAAAACTTTCCACTTTTAGGATGAGTAACAATTATGAATAAATGATAGTCATTTTAATAAAATACGTGGAATTTTTAACAACTAGGATTACTTGAAAATGAAAGATTATTTTTTAATCAAATTTCTTAAGAGTAATTCAATCATATGCCTCACACTAATTTGTATAACAGAATACAAATAATCACGATTTGACCTATCCTATCTTTTATTTTATGTAAAGGTTTATCTGACACATAAAGAGTTTAACTTATGAAAATGTGATTTATTTTGTGAAGATATCTTAGAAAATTATTGTGTTTTAAAGAAAACTTTATCTACTGAAAATAACATGATGTAAAGAGAATCTGGACTCTTAAACAACTTACGTGGAATATCCTCTTGAGGTCTATTTTTCCGTAGTAGAGAATATAGACACAAGCTACCAAATACCTAGAAAAGATGGATGCTGTGATGTTGAGAGAAGAAACAGAGAGGGAGAAAAGAAATCTCAGACTTTAATTTTTTCATTCAACTTTATCCACAGTTTGCATCGGTAATATACATTTAGTGTTCCATTTATTTTTAAATGCATCAGAAAATCAATTATGATAGATCTGTGACCAATACAAAGATTTCTGAATTCTTCAAAAAATTCACTTAGAAAAGTCAATAAACTAGCATTCTGTAGAGATCATTATTAAACAAATGGTAATGCATTTTTACTTCTTATTTCAATTCTAACATATCCAAAATCACTTCTTTCTTGTGCCATATAGTAATAAAATTTAGCAGATGTAGCTATCTACTACATTTTTTAGGGCCTAATAAAATATTTCAGTTTGATTATTTAACCCTCTTCAAATCACAAATCCAATTCAAATAATTATAATCAATCTTAACTCAATAATTGATGAAGTAAATATAAAAGAACCATAAGAACCATCTAGAATAAAATTTACACTTATTTAAAAACTAATAAAAGAAATACATTAGAGCCTTGGTAAAATGTTTCCTTGGGGACTATGCTGAGAAACTGACTTAGAGGTCGTGTTGCCTTCTGGCACTACAGTAAATAAACTAACATGATATAGACCTCAGATGGACCCATCTTAAATGGAATTTTGCTTTGCAGTAAAGAATGCTACAGTATGGTTCTGGTGTATTTTCCCTTTAAGGTAATAACTGACAAGTAAATGAAATGTAATAAGGAAGTGGCCTATAATTTCACTAATATTTCAATGATATGAAACAGGAAAATAACTGTAAAATAACTTCCAGGTTGATTAATAAGAGGACTTCTACAGCATGATAACTAAGAAAGGTATATGGATGATTGCTGTAGCTTTTACCGGTCACTTTATTTGTAAAATTGTCAAATTTCTACAACAAAAACTAACAACTTAAGATATTTATTTGCCATTTCTTACCTTTATTACCCAAGTTTTCACTAGGGAGATTGATTATGCCAATGAAGTTTTTTTTTTTTTTTTTTTTTTAAAGATCCAACTGAAAAATAGTAACTAATTAGCTCAAATATTTAAAGTAATAAATTACTAATAATTTAATTTTTAAACCTTATAGTCACAAGAAGCTTTAATTCTTTAAAAGCTCCAATTTCACACTTGGGGAATGTAAAGAACACATCCATATTCTAATGCCAAAATTTAATTATATGGCTTCATGCCAACTGATCTAAAAAAGTTGAGTTGTTCCTAAACCAACCCTTACTATACCATTTGGCACACTAGTTTTTAACTTTTATATATGCCCTTTGAAATACCCAGGCCAACACTTTTAATAAGTTGCATCCATATTAAGAGGTAACAAGTGCAAATAATCACATATTTAAGATATGGTACTTGCTTGGCTACTACAAAAGTAATTATACTAAGGTTCTTCTATAGCAAACTGAGTTATTCATTACAGTAATGTTTTTGAAAAATTCTTGCACTACTACCAACATAAATGCATCCATCTCCAAATTAAACAAGGACTTTGGAACACAGTATACTTATGAAAATATTTATAGACTGTTCTGTGTTTAACTCAACATCTTATTAATTGAGGGTCATAAGATTTACAGGATCCACAGAGGGCCAGATTTTAAACAAAAACCTATTCTTCAATTGCTGCTCTTTGAATCTGAATAAAATTAATGGCAGAATACTCACATAATGTTACTGAAAGTCAGGACATAAACCCAAACTTTGGCAGTTTTATCAAAATGTCCTTGATAATTAGTACTTTGCTACTTCTCAAAAACCTTACTGCTTTGTGTAACATTTTCAATACAGAAATAAAATACTCTTCAAATAATACATTTTAAAAGATGATTAAGTTTTGCAAAATTAAATAGCATAAATTAAGCATATTAACATTGTTTTTTTTTTTTTTTTTTTTTTTTTTTTTTAAGATTTTATTTATTTATTTGACAGAAAGACACAGCAAGAGAGGGAATACAAGCAGGGGGAGTGGGAGAGGGAGAAGCAGGCTTCCCGCTGAGCAGGCAGCCTGATGCGGGTCTCCATCCCAGGACTCTGGGATCATGACCTGAGCCGAAGGCAGACGCTTAATGACTAAGCCACTCAGACACCCCTCTCCCTCTCCCTTTGCCCCTCCTCCCCACTCCCTCTCAAATAAATAAATAAATCTTTTAAAAAGCTAAATTCTAGTTAGTTAACATATGGTGCAATGTTAGTTTCAGGAGTAGAATTTAGTGATTCATCACTTACATTTAACATCCACTGTTCATCACAAGTGCTCTCCTTAATGCCCATCACCCATTTAGCTCATCCCCTGCCCATCTCCCCTCCAGCAGCCCTCAGTTTATTCCCTATAGTTAAGAGTCTTTTATGGTTTGCCTGCCTCTCTTTTTTTCCTACCCGCTGTGTTCATCTGTTTTGTCTCTTAAATTCCACACGAATGAAATCATACAGTATTTGTTTTTCTCTGATTGACTTATTTTGCTTAGCATAATACCCTCTGGTTCCATCCATGTCATTACAAATGGCAAGATTTCATTCCTTGTTATGGCTGAGTAATATTCCATTGTGTATATGTACCACATCTTCTTTATTCATTCATCAATGGATGGACATTGGGGATCTGTCCATAATTTGACTAGTGTTGATAATGCTGCTATAAACATCGAGGTGCCTATGCCCCCTTTGAATCAGCATTTTTGTATCTTATGGGTAAATACCCAGTAATGTAATTCCTGGGTCATAGTGTAGTTCTATTTTTATCTTTTTGAGGAACCTCCATACTGTTTTCCAGAAAGGCTGCACCAATTTGCATTTCCACCAACTGTGTAAGTGGATTCCCTTATCTCTGAATCCCTGCCAACACCTGTTGTTTCCTGTGTTGTTAATTTTAGCCAAGCTGACAGGTGTGAGGTGGTATCTCATTGTAGTTTTGATTTGTATTTCTCTGATGATGAGTGATGTTGAGTATCTTTTCATGTGTCTGTTAGCCATCTGGACGTCTTCTTTGGAAAAATGTCTAATCATGTCTTCTGCCCATTTCTTAACAGGAATATTTGTTTTTTGGGTTTGATAAATTCTTTATAGACTTTGCAGGAGGAAAGAATATTCAAAGGGAAAAAAAGAGTCTCTTCAAAAATGGTGTTGAGAAAACTGGACAGCAACATGCAGACCCCTTTCTTACATGATACACAAAAAGAAATTCAAAATGCATTAAAAACCTACATGTGAGACACGAAGTCATCAAAATCCATGAGAACACAGGCAGTAACCTCTTTGACATTGGCTGTAGCAACTTCTTACTAGACACATTTCCTGAGCCAGTGGGAACAAAAGCAAAAATGAACTATTGGGACTTCATCAAGATAAAAACTTCTGTACAGCGAAGGAAACAATCAACAAAGCTAAGGCAAATATCAGAATGGGAGAAGATATTTGCAAATGACCTATCTAATAAAGGGTTAGCATGCTAAATCTATAAAGAACTTATCAACCTCTTTTCATTTGTCAATTGGATTGTCTGGGGTTTTTTAGTGTTGAGTTGAGTTGTAGAAGTTCTTCATATGTTTTGGATATTAACCCCTTATTGGATATATTGTTTGCAAATATCCACTCCACTCAATAGGTTGCTTTTTTGTTTTATGATTTCCTTTAATGTGGAAAAGGCTTTTATTCAGATGTCCCAATAGTTTATTTTTGCTTTTGTCTTCCTTGTGTGAGGGGACACAGTCATAAATGATGTTGCTAAGACCAAAGTCCAAGAAATTACTATTTTTCCTTTTCAGAGTTTTATAGTTTTATGTCTCACACATTTAGGTCTTTAAACCATTTTGAGCTTTCTTTAATGGAAAAGACTATTTTTTCCCCTTTGTACTTTCTTCTTTGTCACAGATTAATTGACCATACAGGTATGGATTTATTTTTGGCCTCTCTATCCTATAATTCTAGGCCACACCTTCCTGTGGAAGAATGGAAGAGCGCCAATGCATAAATTCTAAAATCTTTTATGGCAATAAATCTTTTATGATTATACCCAAGACTGTACATTAACTATTCCTTATATAGTAAAAACCTGGAAATTTTGGTGGTACAAAACAACAAGAAATTATAACAGTATTTTGTATATTGGTACATTTGTACATTTGGTATATTTGTACATTTTATTAAAAATGTATATTTCATACATGTTTCTTCACTAATCAGCATGATTATATACAATTAAGTGCAATTTTATAATTTGGGTTACAGCATTATACTAATTTCTATTAATACTAATTTTAAATTTTAAAGATTATGAATGAGAGATAAACATAAGTAAAAATATATAAATTGCATTATTTATAACTCAATTATAAAAAAGCATCTAGTTCAATGCTTCACATGATTCTGCTCTCTCTCCCTTCTTTATATTTAATTATTAACCTTCCCATATTTTCTTCAGAGTAAATGAGTCATCTTCCCACAGAAGACATTCAGCTGCTGTTGGTAACTCAGGCTAACTTGGGTTTTAATTTGTTTTCTGATGGACAATAAGACATGCTTTGGAAGGCATTAAAATAAATGATTCCAAATGTTTAAATTGTTTTAAGTCAATACAATTTACCATAAAAAATGAATGAAATAAATAAAAACCTTTACCTGTTTGGAGGGGATAAAATCCATAATTGAAAATGTCAACTCTGATAAAAAATCATAAATATTTAAAATTAAATGTGTTGTATATGGCTCAAATTTTATATTCACCATGGTAGCCTGAAAGAATGAGTATGCTTTGAGCTTAAAATGAAAAGGGGAGTTGCTGCCTAGCAAGAGGAGAATGGACTAACATCAACACCATGAAAAACAGGTGGTTTCCTAAGCATTCCAAAAAAGGGAAGTGTTATGCATTAATATTTGCTAATTTAACATTATATTAACTTGTTTGGATTTTATGAATACATCCCTTATTATTCATGTAATTTAAAATTACATGGTCATGTGTGTTTAAAATAGATTTTTAAAAGAAAATAAAAGTATGAGGTAATATTAATCAGAGCATAAAGCTCATCTTTAAAAACCATAAAAGAAGGGGGGAGTTGGGGAAATGGGTCAAATAGGTGATGGGAATTAAGGAGTGCACTTTTCATGATAAGCATCAAGTGATGTATAGAACTGTTGAATCACTATATTGTACACCTGAAACTAATATAACCCCATATATTAACTAACTGGAATTAAAATAATAACTTAAAAAATAAATAAAGCCATAAAAGAAAATCTCAAAGTCCTTAATGAAGTAGAACACAATTCAGAAGAGAGACCTATTAAAAAAATGTTTAATTTGGTATCAATTATAAGGACCTTAAAGCATCACTTAAAATATCAAACTACTATTGTATAATAAACTGATAGTAATATAAAGCTTGAACAACCATAAAGCCTTATTACTAAAACTGGCCACTTGACCAACAGGATCAGCATCACTTAGGAGTTTCTTAGAAATGCAGAATCTCAAAGCCCATCCTTGAACTGTTGAATGAATTGGTATTTTGTCAATAAGGTCACTAGGTGATCCATATGCATATTAAAGTGTAAGAATCACTGTCCTATAGCATAATTTTAATTATTACTTCAAAAATTATACAGTATTGTTTATTTCATTGCATTAGAAGTGAATGAGCTACTTGAACAAAGTTCTAGAAAATTCAATTTGCTATCTGAAAAATCTATTTCTATTTATACATTTGCATATGTACACACCTAATAAATTTCTCTTATTTAGATAGATACTTGATGAATATTAATAGCATACAGTAAAAGTGAATTAATTTTTTCTAATCCTAAAGTGTCAGGGTAATGAAAATTATATATTTGTGAATCAAAGAAAATAGTTTACAATAATTTCTTCAAATTTTTTAAAAGATGATTTTAAAGAATCTTCTTTTTACAAATCATGATAACTTTTAAATGATTCAATCAGCAACTTCCCATCCTAAACTACTGATGTTAGAATTCTCATAACTTCTAAAAACTCTAATTTTCCAATGTAGTAGGACTCTACTTTGCTAAAATCGCTGGAGCCTTGCATAAAACACAAACACACACTGTGGAAATTCCAAGCTATTTAAACAAAATAAGCATAGGGATTTCTGTCATTTTAAAATGCAGAAACAGGAGACATTATGCCTTAAGGACCAGAAGATATCTATAGACATTTCCAAATTAATTCAATCTACAGCAATGTATCAAAGGGATCCCAGTCCCTCAGAGCACTCTGGATGCTGAGATAGGTTCCTGAGAACCTTGGAACCCACCCTTGAACTGTTGAATCAATTGATATTTGGTCAATAAGGTCACTAGGTGATCCATATGCATATTAAAGTATAAGAATCACTGTCCTATAGCATAATTTTAATTATTACTTCATAAATTATACAGTATTGTTTTTTATTTTTTTGCATTAGAAGTGAATGAGCTAAGTACATTCCATGTACAACAAAATTTACTAAAACGAATACAGACAATTCAAAATTCTATGATAAACTTAGAGTACTCTTCAAACAACTTATGCCAAATATTTACTTACTTAAGTACTTCTCTAATTCTGAGACTTTAGGGCGAGTAACTATAAAATAGGGAGCAATATAATCTTTAACGTTATTTACCTGAAAACTTTCCACTTTTAGGATGAGTAACAATTATGAATAAATGATAGTCATTTTAATAAAATACGTGGAATTTTTAACAACTAGGATTACTTGAAAATGAAAGATTATTTTTTAATCAAATTTCTTAAGAGTAATTCAATCATATGCCTCACACTAATTTGTATAACAGAATACAAATAATCACGATTTGACCTATCCTATCTTTTATTTTATGTAAAGGTTTATCTGACACATAAAGAGTTTAACTTATGAAAATGTGATTTATTTTGTGAAGATATCTTAGAAAATTATTGTGTTTTAAAGAAAACTTTATCTACTGAAAATAACATGATGTAAAGAGAATCTGGACTCTTAAACAACTTACGTGGAATATCCTCTTGAGGTCTATTTTTCCGTAGTAGAGAATATAGACACAAGCTACCAAATACCTAGAAAAGATGGATGCTGTGATGTTGAGAGAAGAAACAGAGAGGGAGAAAAGAAATCTCAGACTTTAATTTTTTCATTCAACTTTATCCACAGTTTGCATCGGTAATATACATTTAGTGTTCCATTTATTTTTAAATGCATCAGAAAATCAATTATGATAGATCTGTGACCAATACAAAGATTTCTGAATTCTTCAAAAAATTCACTTAGAAAAGTCAATAAACTAGCATTCTGTAGAGATCATTATTAAACAAATGGTAATGCATTTTTACTTCTTATTTCAATTCTAACATATCCAAAATCACTTCTTTCTTGTGCCATATAGTAATAAAATTTAGCAGATGTAGCTATCTACTACATTTTTTAGGGCCTAATAAAATATTTCAGTTTGATTATTTAACCCTCTTCAAATCACAAATCCAATTCAAATAATTATAATCAATCTTAACTCAATAATTGATGAAGTAAATATAAAAGAACCATAAGAACCATCTAGAATAAAATTTACACTTATTTAAAAACTAATAAAAGAAATACATTAGAGCCTTGGTAAAATGTTTCCTTGGGGACTATGCTGAGAAACTGACTTAGAGGTCGTGTTGCCTTCTGGCACTACAGTAAATAAACTAACATGATATAGACCTCAGATGGACCCATCTTAAATGGAATTTTGCTTTGCAGTAAAGAATGCTACAGTATGGTTCTGGTGTATTTTCCCTTTAAGGTAATAACTGACAAGTAAATGAAATGTAATAAGGAAGTGGCCTATAATTTCACTAATATTTCAATGATATGAAACAGGAAAATAACTGTAAAATAACTTCCAGGTTGATTAATAAGAGGACTTCTACAGCATGATAACTAAGAAAGGTATATGGATGATTGCTGTAGCTTTTACCGGTCACTTTATTTGTAAAATTGTCAAATTTCTACAACAAAAACTAACAACTTAAGATATTTATTTGCCATTTCTTACCTTTATTACCCAAGTTTTCACTAGGGAGATTGATTATGCCAATGAAGTTTTTTTTTTTTTTTTTTTTTTAAAGATCCAACTGAAAAATAGTAACTAATTAGCTCAAATATTTAAAGTAATAAATTACTAATAATTTAATTTTTAAACCTTATAGTCACAAGAAGCTTTAATTCTTTAAAAGCTCCAATTTCACACTTGGGGAATGTAAAGAACACATCCATATTCTAATGCCAAAATTTAATTATATGGCTTCATGCCAACTGATCTAAAAAAGTTGAGTTGTTCCTAAACCAACCCTTACTATACCATTTGGCACACTAGTTTTTAACTTTTATATATGCCCTTTGAAATACCCAGGCCAACACTTTTAATAAGTTGCATCCATATTAAGAGGTAACAAGTGCAAATAATCACATATTTAAGATATGGTACTTGCTTGGCTACTACAAAAGTAATTATACTAAGGTTCTTCTATAGCAAACTGAGTTATTCATTACAGTAATGTTTTTGAAAAATTCTTGCACTACTACCAACATAAATGCATCCATCTCCAAATTAAACAAGGACTTTGGAACACAGTATACTTATGAAAATATTTATAGACTGTTCTGTGTTTAACTCAACATCTTATTAATTGAGGGTCATAAGATTTACAGGATCCACAGAGGGCCAGATTTTAAACAAAAACCTATTCTTCAATTGCTGCTCTTTGAATCTGAATAAAATTAATGGCA
This sequence comes from Enhydra lutris kenyoni, assembly GCF_002288905.1. Classification (NCBI taxonomy): domain Eukaryota; kingdom Metazoa; phylum Chordata; class Mammalia; order Carnivora; family Mustelidae; genus Enhydra; species Enhydra lutris. The sequence continues at coordinate 660,683 of NW_019154164.1, read as the reverse complement.
GAATACTCACATAATGTTACTGAAAGTCAGGACATAAACCCAAACTTTGGCAGTTTTATCAAAATGTCCTTGATAATTAGTACTTTGCTACTTCTCAAAAACCTTACTGCTTTGTGTAACATTTTCAATACAGAAATAAAATACTCTTCAAATAATACATTTTAAAAGATGATTAAGTTTTGCAAAATTAAATAGCATAAATTAAGCATATTAACATTGTTTTATTTTTTTTTTTTTTTTTTTTTTTTTGACAACATGACATAACCAATTTAAGGAAAACTGCAATGGACTAAATAAAAAACCACAAATGTCACAATGTGAGGCACATTTAAATCCTCACATATTACTGACCTTACAAAATCTACTAAAATATTTTAAAGTTCCATTGATTCCATTAATACATAAAAAGAAATTGCAAAAATGCTTAAGACTATATAAGAGTCATCAATTACACAGGCACTTCACATGTAAACAATCTACAGTACAACTGAAAATATTTTGGCACCAACCTATAATACTAAAAGAATTTAATATAAAGCCAGAGTTCTGCATTTTCTACTCATTTTTTTCTAGAAAACTAAGACCAAAGATTGAAGAAACTGTGTATAAACTAGAATTAGAAGTGTATTAAATAACTCAAATATAGAATAGTTTTAAATCGGTAAAAAAATGATTACCTCATCCAGGTGTTTACTAGTATGCTATGATATAAAAAATTAAACCTAAATGATTATTAAATTGAAACCACATTTTAAATTTAGTATCAATCTGGTTTTTGAAAAATAATCAAGGTTATCAACTGACTTAGTAAAAAGAGAATTTGAATTTATCAAAAACTCATATTAAGTTAATCCTGTCTCCCCCAAAAGAAGTTCGGGCAATTCAAATTTAATTTTTATGTTTTAACATGATTTTTTTAAACCTAAGGCTTGACCTAATTAAATTATTTTTTATTAGAGATTCTTATCATGAATTTGAGATATTGAAAATCACTTCAAATAAATGCAACTATACACTTATGATTTTGAAATGTTACATCAAGCTGTAGAAAGCTGAGATGCCTTGGTTGTAGGTAATTCAAGAAGAGCCTGAACTGTGACACCGACTTTCACAAGACCTCTCTCTTCCAAAATGTGATGAGGCAAACAGAGTCTTTCCTGAAAAACAAAATAAATGACATCAGAACATTTGTTTTTCAATAGTGCAGTAAAGCCTAAACAAGTCAGAAATAGATTTTTAAAACGTTTCCTGTAAAACATCAAGTAAAAAGTACACCATTCTAATTAAATTAAATTCTAATTTTTAAAATTGTCTTATTGAGGTGTAATTCACATATAACATTATATTGGTTTCAGGCATAAAACAGAATGATCTGAAATATGTATATGGTATAATGCAAAATGATCATCACAATAAGTCTAGTACCATCCATTACCATACAAAGTTAACTTTTAGGATTTACTCTCTTGGCAACTCAAAGCTTATTCTACAATATCACTGACTATCGTCACTATGTGGTACATTACTCCCACGACTTATTTATTTTATGACTGAAAGTTTGTACCTCTTGAGCCTCCATCACCTAATTTCACTTACTCTCCTCTAGCAAACACCATTCTATTCTCTGTATGTATAATGTACATTTTGGTTTTTTATTTGTTTTTTTAGACTCCACATATAAGTGAAAACATACAGGATTTGTTTTTCTCTGTCTGACATAATTTGCTTATCATAGTTTCCTCAAGGTCCAACCATGTCACAAATGGCAAGACTTCATTCTTTTTATGGCTGAGTAATATTCCTATGTGTGTGTGTGTGTGTGTGTGTGTGTGTGTATCACATCTGTATCCATTAATCAGTTGATGGATACTTGGGCTGCTTCAATATCCTGGCTATTGTAAATAACACTACAATGATCTCCAGGGTGTATATATTTCTTTAAATTGGTATTTTTGTTTTCTTTGGATAAACTTTCAGAAGTAGAATTGCTGGATCTTATGGTATTTCTATTTTTATTTTTTTGAAGAACCTGCATAGGGTTTTCCATAGTGACTATACCAATTTACATTCCCACCAACAGGGTATTAGAGTCCTCTTTTCTCCACATCCTCACCAACATTTTGTCTTTTTGACAGTCAGTCTAACAGATGTGAGATGATATCCCATTGTTCTACTTCTAAAAGTCTGGGTAGCTCAAGCATCCAACTCTTAATTTCAGCTCAGATCATGATCTCAGTGTCATGAGAATGAGCCCCCGTTGGGCTCCTTGCTCAGTGTGGAGTCTGCTGGAGGTTCTATTCTGCTCCTTCTACCTACCCCTCAGGAGGATAAATAAATAAAATCCTTTAAAAAAAATCAATAAAAGCAAGCCAACACCAAGCCAAATCATAGTTAAATTTGTGAAATATAAAGATAAAGAAAAATCCTAAAATCAGCAATAAAAATGGAGTCCCTAACTTATAAGGGAAGGCAAAATTAGCAGAAGATCTTTCCACAGAAACTTGGCAGGCCAGAAGAAAGTGGCATGATATATTCAAAGTGTTGAACAGGAAAAATCTACAGCAAAGAATACTCTATCCAGCAAGGATATCAATCAAAATTGAAGGAGAGATAGAGTTTCCTAGAAAAACAAAAACCAGGAGTAGGTGACCACTAAATCAGCCCTTCAAGAAATATTAAAGGGGACTCTCTGATTAGGAAAGAAAGACAAAATGCAACAAAGACAAGAAAGGAACAGAGAAAATCTCCAGAAACAATGACAAAACAAGTAATAAAATGGCACTAAATTCATATGTATCAATAATTACTGTGAATGTAAATGGACTAAAAGCTCCAATCAAAAGACAGAGGGTGTCATAATGGATAAAAGACAACACCCACCTATATGCTGCCTAAAGGAGACTCATTTTAAACCTAAAGACACCTACAGATTGAAATTGAGAGGATGGAGACACACTGGCCAAGCTAATGGATGCAAAAAGAAAACAGGAGTAGCAATACTTATATCAGAAAAACTAGATTTTAAACAAAAGACTGTAACATGAGATGAAGAAGGGCACTATATCATAATAAAGGGGTCTATCGAACAAGATCTAACAATTATAAATATTTATGCCCCCAGCTTGGGGGCAAAACAAAGCAATAACAAACACTGAGGAATTCATTGGTAATAATACAATAATAGTAGGGAACTTTAACACCCCACTTACAGCAATAGACACATCATCTAAACAGAAACTCAACAAGGGGAAATGCCTTTGAATAACCCACTGGAACAGATGGACTTATCCAGAACATTTCATCCTAAAGCAGCAGAATACACATCCTTTTCAAGTGCACACTGGACATTCTCCAGAATAGATCATATACTAGGTAACAAATCAGGCCTGAACAAGTATAAAAAGATTGACATCAGGGCACCTGGGTGGCTGAGTGGGTTTAAGTGTCTGCCTTCAGCTCAGGTCATGATCCTAGGGTCCTAGGATGGAGCCCTACATTGGACTCCCTACTCAGTGGGAGTCTGCTTCTCCCTCTGCCTGCCACTCCCTCTGCTTGTTCTCTCTCTCTGACAAATAAAATCTTAAAAAAAAAAAAAAGGAGAAAAGACACAAATAAAATCAGAAAGAGAAGAAATTACAACCAACACAACAGAAATACAAACAATTATAAAAGAATATTATAAAAATAATATTCAAAAAAATGGGCAATCTGGAATAAATGGATAAATTCCTAGAAATATATCAAAACCTACCAAATATATCAAAACCTACCAAAACTGAAACAGGAAAAATTATAACACTTGAACAAACCACTACCCACCAAAGAAACTGAATCAGTTACCAAAAATCTCCCAACAACTAAAAGTCCTGGGCCAGTTGACCTCACAGGAGAATTCTAACAAACATTTAAAGACTTAATACCTATTCTTTCAAAACTTTCAAAAAAGTTTTTTAAAAAAACTTTCAAAATCATTCTACAAACCCAGCATTACCTTGATTCTAAAACCAGACTGAGACTCACATAAAAAGAGAACTACAAGCCAATATTCCTGATGAAAAATTCTCAACAAAATACTAGCAAATCAATCCAACAGTACATTAAAAGAATCATTCACCAGGATCAAATGGGATTTATCCTTGGGTTGCAAGAGTGGTTCAATATTAGCAAATTAATCAATGTGATATACCACATTCATAAAAGAAAGGATAAGAACTGTATGATCCTGTCAATAGGTGTAGAAAAAATATGTGACAAAGTAAACTATAAAACACTGATGAAAGAACTTGAATATGACACAAGAAATGGAAAAGCAGTCCATGCTCATGGACTAGAAGAACAAATACTGTTAAAATGTCCATACCATCCAAAACGATCTAGATCTTGAATGCAATCCCTATCAAAATACCACCAGTATTTTTCAGAGCTAGAATAAACAATCCTAACATTTGTATGGAACCAGAAAAGACCCCAAATAACCAAAGCAATCCTGAAAAAGAAAAGCAAAGCTGGAGGCATCACCATTCCAGACTTAAAGTTATATTACAAACCTGAAGTGAACAAAACAATAGGATACTCACTCAAAAACAGAAACATAGATCAATGGAACAGAATAGAAATCCCAGAAAAGGACCTATAATTATATGGTCAACTAATCTTCAACAAAGCAGGAAAGAATATCCAACGGAAAAAAGACAGTCTCTTCAGTAAATGGTGTTATGAAAACTGGACTGCAACATGCAAAGGAATGAAACAGGACTACTTTCTTACCCCAAACAGAAAAAAGAAATTCAAAATGTAATAAAGACCTAAATGTGAGATAGGAACCAATCAAAACCCTAGAGAACACGGTCAGTAACCTCTTTCACATTGACTGTAGCAAATTCCTACCATATACGTGTCCTGAGGCAAGGGAAACAAAAGGAAAAAATAAACTATTAGGACTTTATCAAGATAAAAAGCTTCTGAAGAGTGAAGGAAACAAACAACAAAAGCAAAAGGCAACCTTCAAAATGGGAGAAGATATTTTCAGGTGACATATCTGATAAAAGGCTGGTATCCAAAATTTATAAAGAACTTACAAAACTTACCCCCCCAAAATGTAATTCAGTTAAAAAATGGGCAGAAGACATGAGTAGACATTTCTCCAAAGATATCAAGATAGATGGCTAACAAACACATGAAAAGATGCTCAAAATCACTCATCATTAAGAAAATGCAAATTAAAACCACAATGAGATATGATTTCACACCTGTCAGAATAGTTAAAATTAACAATACAGGATACAACAGATGTTGGAGGGGATGTAAAGAAAGGGGAACCCTCTTATACTGTTGCTGGGAATGCAAACTGGTGCAGCCATTCTGGAAAAGAGTATGGACATAACTCAAAAAGTTATCTTTTCATCAAGATAAAAAGCTTCTGCACAGTAAAGGAAAGTCAACAAAACAAAGAGGCAATGCACGTAATGAGAGAAGATATTCAGAAAGGATGCTACAAACAAAGGGTTGATAGCCAAGATCTATAAAAAACTCCTCAAACTCAACACTCAAAAAACAGATAATCACTAGGAGGTTCAGAAAACCCCCCTCAAAATCAGTAAGAATAGGTCCACACCCAGTCACCTAATAGTAAAATTTACAAGTCTTAGTGACTAAGAGAAAATCCTGAAAGCAGCCCGGGAAAAGAAGTCTGTAACATACAATGGTAAAAATATTAGATTGGCAGCAGACTTATCCACAGAGACCTGGCAGGCCAGAAAGAGCTGGCATGATATATTGAGAGCACTAAACGAGAAAAACATGCAGCCAAGAATACTATATCCAGCTAGGCTATCATTGAAAATAGAAGGAGAGATTAAAAGCTTCCAGGACAAACAAAAACTGAAAGAATTTGCAAACACCAAAGCAGCTCTACAGGAAATATTGAAAGTGGTCCTCTAAGCAAAGAGAGACCCTCAAAGTAGTAGATCAGAAAGGAACAGAGACAATATACAGTAACAGTCACCTTACAGGCAATACAATGGCACTAAATTCATATCTCTCAATACTTACCCTGAATGTTAATGGGCTAAATGCCCCAATCAAAAGACACAGGGTATCAGAATGGATAAAAAAACAAAACCCATCTATATGTTGCCTACAAGAAACTCATCTTAAACCTGAAGACACCTCCAGATTTAAAGTGAGGGGGTGGAAAACAATTTACCATGCTAATGGACATCAGAAGAAAGCAGGAGTGGCAATCCTTATATCAGATCAATTAGATTTTAAGCCAAAGACTATAATAAGAGATGAGGAAGGACACTATATCATACTCAAAGGATCTGTCCAACAAGAAGATCTAACAATTTTAAATATCTATGCCCCTAACGTGGGAGCAGCCAACTATATAAACCAATTAATAACAAAATCAAAGAAACACATCAACAATAATACAGTAATAGTAGGGGACTTTAACACTCCCCTCACTGAAATGGACAGATCATCCGAGCAAAAGATCAACAAGGAAATAAAGGCCTTAAATGACACACTGGACCAGATGGACATCACAGATATATTCAGAACATTTCATCCCAAAGCAACAGAATACACATTCTTCTCTAGTGCACATGGAACATTCTCCAGAATAGATCACATCCTGGGTCCTAAATCAGGTCTCAACTGGTATCAAAAGATTGGGATCATTCCCTGCATATTTTCAGACCACAATGCTATGAAGCTAGAACTCAATCACAAGAGGAAATTTGGAAAGAACCCAAATACATGGAGACTAAACAGCATCCTTCTAAAGAATGAATGGGTCAACCAGGAAATTAAAGAAGAATTGAAAAAATTCATGGAAACAGATGATAATGAAAACACAACGGTTCAGAATCTGTGGGACACAACAAAGGCAGTCCTGAGAGGAAAATATATAGCGGTATAAGTCTTTCTCAAGAAACAAGAGAGGTCTCAGGTACACAACCTAACCCTACACCTAAAGGAGCTGGAGAAAGAACAACAAAGAAACCCTAAACCCAGCAGGAGAAGAGAAATCATAAAGATCAGAGCAGAAATCAATGAAATAGAAACCAAAAAAACAATGGAACAAATCAACAAAACTAGGAGCTGGTTCTTTGAAAGAATTAATAAGATTGATAAACCCCTGGCCAGACTTATCAAAAAGAAAAGAGAAAGGACCCAAATAAATAAAATCATGAATGAAAGAGGAGAGATCACAACGAACACCAAAGAAATACAGACAATTATAAGAACATACTATGAGCAACTCTACGCCAACAAATTGGACAATCTGGAAGAAATGGATGCATTCCTAGAGACATATAAACTACCACAACTGAACCAGGAAGAAATAGAAAGCCTGAACAGACCCATAACCAGGAAGGAGATTGAAACAGTCATCAAAAATCTCCAAACAAACAAAAGCCCAGGGCCAGATGGCTTCCCGGGGGAATTCTACCAAACATTTAAAGAAGAACTAATTCCTATTCTCCTGAAACTGTTCCAAAAAATAGAAATGGACGGAAAACTTCCAAACTCATTTTATGAGGCCAGCATCACCTTGATCCCAAAACCAGACAAGGATCCCATCAAAAAAGAGAACTACAGACCAATATCCTTGATGAACACAGATGCAAAAATTCTCACCAAAATATGAGCCAATAGGATTCAACAGTACACTAAAAGGATTATTCACCACGACCAAGTGGGATTTATTCCAGGGCTGCAAGGTTGGTTCAACATCCGCAAATCAATCAGTGTGATACAACACATTAATAAAAGAAAGAACAAGAACCATATGATACTCTCAATAGATGCTGAAACAGCATTTGATAAAGTACAGCATCCCTTCCTGATCAAAACTCTTCAAAGTGTAGGGATAGAGGGCACATACCTCAATATTATCAAAGCCATCTATGAAAAACCCACCGCAAATATCATTCTCAATGGAGAAAAACTGAAAGCTTTTCCGCTAAGGTCAGGAACACGGCAGGGATGTCCGTTATCACCACTGCTATTCAACATAGTACTAGAAGTCCTAGCCTCAGCAATCAGACAACAAAAGGAAATTAAAGGCATCCAAATCGGCAAAGAAGAAGTCAAACTATCACTCTTTGCAGATGATATGATACTATATGTGGAAAACCCAAAAGACTCCACTCCAAAACTGCTTGAACTTGTACAGGAATTCAGTAAAGTGTCAGGATATAAAATCAATGCACAGAAATCAGTTGCATTTCTCTACACCAACAACAAGACAGAAGAAAGAGAAATTAAGGAGTCCATCCCATTTACAATTGCACCCAAAACTATAAGATACCTAGGAATAAATCTAACCAAAGAGACTAAGAATCTATACACAGAAAACTATAAAGTACTCATGAAAGAAATTGAGGAAGACACAAAGAAATGGAAAAATGTTCCATGCTCCTGGATTGGAAGAATAAATATTGTGAAAATGTCTATGCTACCTAAAGCAATCTACACATTTAATGCAATTCCTATCAAAGTACCATCCATTTTTTTCAAAGAAATGGAACAAATAATCCTAAAATTTATATGGAACCAGAAAAGACCTCGAATAGCCAAAGCAATATTGAAAAAGAAAGCCAAAGTTGGTGGCATCACAATTCCGGACTTCAAGCTCTATTACAAAGCTGTCATCATCAAGACAGCATGGTACTGGCACAAAAACAGACACATAGATCAATGGAACAGAATAGAGAGCCCAGAAATAGACCCTCAACTCTATGGTCAACTAATCTTCGACAAAGCAGGAAAGAATGTCCAATGGAAAAAAGACAGCCTCTTCAATAAATGGTGTTGGGAAAATTGGACAGCCACATGCAGAAAAATGAAATTGGATCATTTCCTTACACCACACACGAAAATAGACTCAAAATGGATGAAGGACCTCAATGTGAGAAAGGAATCCATCAAAATCCTTGAGGAGAACACAGGCAGCAACCTCTTCGACCTCAGCCGCAGCAACATCTTCCTAGGAACATCGCCAAAGGCAAGGGAAACAAGGGCAAAAATGAACTATTGGGATTTTATCAAGATCAAAAGCTTTTGCACAGCAAAGGAAACAGTTAACAAAACCAAAAGACAACTGACAGAATGGGAGAAGATATTTGCAAACGACATATCAGATAAAGGGCTAGTGTCCAAAATCTATAAAGAGCTTAGCAAATTCAACACCCAAAGAAGAAATAATCCAATCAAGAAATGGGCAGAGGACATGAACAGACATTTCTGCAAAGAAGACATCCAGATGGCCAACAGACACATGAAAAAGTGCTCCACATCACTCGGCATCAGGGAAATACAAATCAAAACCACAATGAGATATCACCTCACACCAGTCAGAATGGCTAAAATTAACAAGTCAGGAAATGACAGATGCTGGCGAGGATGCGGAGAACGGGGAACCCTCCTACACTGTTGGTGGGAATGCAAGCTGCTGCAACCACTCTGGAAAACAGCATGGAGGTTCCTCAAAATGTTGAAAATAGAACTACCCTATGACCCAGCAATTGCACTACTGGGTATTTACCCTAAAGATACAAACGTAGTGATCCGAAGGGGCACGTGCACCCAACGTTTATAGCAGCAATGTCTACAATAGCCAAACTATGGAAAGAACCTAGATGTCCATCAACAGACGAATGGATAAAGAATATGTGGTATACCCTGGGGATAAAAATATATGTTTATAAAAAATAA
>NW_019154164.1:581160-650857 GCF_002288905.1 Enhydra lutris kenyoni | reverse complement strand
TGTGGTATATATACACAATGGAATACTATGTAGCCATCAAAAGAAATGAAATCTTGCCATTTGTGACGACGTGGATGGAACTAGAGGGTATCATGCTTAGCGAAATAAGTCAATCGGAGAAAGACAACTATCATATGATCTCCCTGATATGAGGGAGAGGAGATGCAACATGGGGGGTTAAGGGGGTAGAAGAGTAAATGAAACAAGATGGGATTGGGAGGGAGAAAAACCATAAGTGACTCTTAATCTCACAAAACAAACTGAGGGTTGATGGGGGGGGGGGGGTTGGGAGAGGGGGGGTGGGGTTATGGACACTGGGGAGGGTATGTGCTATGGTGAGTGCTGTGAAATGTGTAAACCTGGCGATTCACAGACCTGTACCCCTGGGGATAAAAATATATTACATGTTTAAAAAAATAAAATTAATTAAAAAAAATAATAATCATGACAAAAATGGGCAGAAGACATGAACAGACACTTCTCCAAAGAAGACACACAAATGGCTAACAGACACATGAAAAATGTTCATCATCATTAGCCATCAGGGAGATTCAAATCAAAAGCACATTGATATACCACCTTACACCGGTCAGAATGGCCAAAATCAACAAGACAGTAAACAACAAGTGTTGGAGAGGATGTGGAGAAAGGGGAACCCTCTTACACTGTTGGTGGGAATAAAAGTTGGTGCAGCCATTTTGGAAAACAGTGTGGAGATTCCTTAAAAAAAATAAAAATAGAGCTACCCTATGACCCTGCAATTGCACTACGGTATTTACCCCAAAGATACAGATGTAGTGAAAAGAAGGGCCATCTGTACCCCAGTGTTTAGAGCAGCAATGGCCACAATCACCAAACTGTGGAAAGAGCCAAGATGCCCTTCAAAAGATGACTGGATAAAGAAGATATGGTCCATATTATGCCTCCATCAGAAATAATGAATACCCAACTTTTGTGTCATCATGGATAGAACTGGAGGAGATTATGCTGAGTGAAATAAGTCAAGCAGAGAAAGTCAATTACCATATGGTTTCACTTACTTGTGGGGCATAAGGAATAACATGGAAGACATTAGGAGAAGGAAGGGGAAAATGAAGGGGGAGATTTAGAGGGGGAGATGAAGCATGAGAGACTATGGACTCTGAGAAACAAATTGAGGGTTTTGGAAGAGAGGGGTATAGAGGTATGGGTGAGCTTGGTGGTGGGTATTAAGGAGAGCATAGATTGCATAGAGCTACATGGTGCATAAACAATGAATCTTGGGTGTGGTGCATAAACAATGAATCTTGGAACACTGAAAAAATAAAATAAAATTTAAAAAATAAATAAAAAGTTAAAAATAGTACTATCTTACAATCCTCCAACTGCACTACTAGATATTTACCCAAAGGATACAAAAATACTGATTTGAAGGGATACATGCACCCTGATATTTATAACAGAATTATCAACAATAGCCAAATTATGGGCAGGGTCTGAATATCCATCCACTGATGAATGGATAAGAAAGTGGTATACACGATGGAATATTAATCATAAAAAAGAATGAAATCTTGCCATTTGCAAGGACATAGATGGATCTAGTGAGTATCATAGTAAAGTAAGTCAGTCATAGAAAGACAAATACCATATGATTTCACTCATATATGGAAGTTAAGACACATAACAGATGAACAAAGGGGAAAAAGAGAGGGGAAAACATAAAACTGACTCTTAACTATAAAGAACACACTAAGGGCTGCTGGAGAGGAGGTGGACAGGGGGACTGGTATTAAGGAGGGCACATGTGATAAGCACTGGGTATTATATGTAAGTGATGAGTCACTAAATACTACACCTGAAACTAATATTACACTGTATGTTAACTGATTGGAATTTAAATTAAAACTTGGAAGAAAAAGAATATTCTAAACTTAGATTGTTGTGACTCTTGCCCAACTCGGTGACTATACTACAAACCACTGAACTATATACTTTAAATCAGTGAATTTTACAGTATGTTAATTATATTAATGTTAAAAAAAAATCAAGTGTGTGCCCAACCTCAGGTGTAAAAAAAGAGGATTACTATCCGTATCACACAAACACAACTAAAATTTGATCATAGACCTAAATATAAAACTTAAGATTATAAAACTTCTAGAGGCGACTGGGTGGATCAGTCGGTTAAGCATCTGCCTTCAGCTCAGGTCATGATGTGGGGGTCTTGGGATCGAGCCCCACATTAGGATCCCTACTTGCAGGCAGTCTACTTCTTGCTCTCCCTCCCCTTCATGCTCTCTCTCACTCTCTCTATCAAATAAATAAATAAATCTTTAAAAAAAAAGATTATAAAACTTCTAGAAATAAACATAGGAGAAAATTTTTGTGACCCTGAGTTATACAAGGATTTTTTTGGTTTGAAACAAAAAGCAGAATTTTAAAAAATGATATTTTACTTCAAAAAATATATAACTTCTACTGTTTGAAAGATATTATAGGGGCGCCTAGGTGGCTCAGTCATTAAGCCTCTGCCTTTGGCTCAGGTTGTGATCCCAGGGTCCTGGGATTGAGCCCCACATCGGGCTCCCTGCTTGGCGGGAAGCCTGCTTTTCCTCTCCCACTCCCCCTGCTCGTGTTCCTACTCTTGCTGTATCTCTATCTGTCAAATAAATAAATAAAATCTTTTTAAAAAAGAAAGATATTATAATGAGAATGAAAAGACAAGCCAAAGACTAATGCTACAATATTTGTAATTCATGCATCTGATAAAGGACTTTGTCCCTTCTTTGTAGAGAAATCTCAAACTCAATGAGAAGAAAACAACCCAATTAAAAAACAGACAAAAGATTAGAACACGTCATAAAAGAAGTCATACAAATGGCAAATAAGCTCTTGAAAAGATGATCAACATCATTAGTCTTCAAGGAAATGCAAATTAAAACCACACTGACAAACCAGTACATACCTATTAGAACAGCAAAAATTAAAAAAGAAAACAACAACACTGACTATATTAAATACTGGTTGAAAATGTAGAGGAACTAGAACTCATACAATGTTGATAGGAATATAAAATGGTAGAACCACTTTGGGAAACAGTTTTGTACTTTCTTATAATGTTAAGAACATGCCTACTATCCGTTCCCGTCTTTCCACTCCTGGATATCTACTCCAAATTAAAGAATGCATATATCTGGGGGCGCCTGGGTGGCTCAGTGGGTTAAGCCTCTGCCTTCGGCTCAGGTCATGGTCTCAGAGTCCTGGGATCAAGCCCCACATAGGGCTCTTTGCTCAGCAGGGAGCCTGTTTCCCCCTCTCTGTCTGCTTGCCTCTCTGCCTACTTGTGATCTCTGTCAAATAAATAAAATCTTAAGAAAAAAAAAAAAAGAATGTATATATCTGAAAAGTTGTATATATCTGAAGAGTTGTATATAAATGTTCGTTGCTGTCTTATTTGTCTAAGTGGTCCCCTAAAACTGGAAACAATTCAAATGGCTATCAACAGGTTAATGGATCAACAAATTGTCGTATATTCATACAATGAAATACTGCTCAGCAATAAAAAGGAATGACTCATTTATACATGCAACAACATTGATGAGTCTTAAAAACAGTTATAGTGACTGAAGAAAAGCCAGAAAACAATCATACATATTCTATCATTCCATTTATATACAACATATATACAACTCTAGATAGAAAATGCAAACTAAACTATAATAACAGAAGACAGATTATTGGTTATCTGGGGAAAAAAAGATTGCAAAGGGGCATAAGGAAAGTTTTGGGAGTAATGAGCATGTTCATTATCTTGACAATGGTGATGATTTCGCGGTGTATGCATGTCAAAACTTAACAATTGTACACCTTTTCTATATGTCAATTATACCTCAAAAAAGTTTGTTTTTTTTTTTTTTAAAGATTTTATTTATTTATTTGACAGACAGAGATCACAAGCAGGCAGAGAGGCAGGCAGAGAGAGGAGGAGGCAGGCTCCCCGCTGAGCAGAGAGCCCGATGCGGGGCTCGATCCCAGGACCCTGAGATCATGACCTGAGCTGAAGGCAGCGGCTTAACCCACTGAGCCACCCAGGCGCCCCTCAAAAAAGTTTTTAAAAATAAAAATTTAAAAATCTTAAAATGAAAAAAACTAAATGAAACAACTAACTCTGTATTACCATTTCTAAGTTAGAAAAACATACTGAAGTTATTAAACTCTTCTCCCACTGCCAGCAGCTGGAGAATTTTGAAAATGGGAGTTGATAACTGGTCGTTTCATACTGCCTCTTATGGTAAGCCTCAGTGGGGCACTAGCCCTTCCCTAAAACAAGCTAAAGAGAGATTAGAGTATGCTAAGTAGAATAGTTTTCATAAGATCTTCCTAACTGATCCCCCTTGCCTATGGTACCAAGAAGGTATCTGGAGTTGCAATGTCTTTTCTTTCATGTAAAAGAACAGAAATAGAGAATATCCACATTAGAGGATATGTTCTGAAGTTAGACCACCTGGATTCATAGCTTGACTTCACTGTTTATTAAAGATGTGACCTTGGACAAGTTCCCTAACTTCCCTTGTCTCAGTTTCCTCATTTTTAAAATGTGCATTCATTCAATGAATGTTTATTGAGAATGCCCCCCAAAACTCTTAAAAATGGTAAAACAGAGGGGCGCCTGGGTGGCTCAGTGAGTTAAGTCTCTGTTTTTGGCTGGGGTCATGATCTCGGGGTCCTGGAATCAAGCCCCGCATCGAGATCTCTGCTCAGCGGGGAGTCTGCCCACCCCCAGCCTGCCTCTCTGCCTACTTGTGATCTCTGTCTGTTAAATAAATAAAATCTTAAAAAAGAAAAAAAAGATTCTCTAAAAAAAAATGGTAAAACAGAAAATGAATATAATGCAACTAGAAAAGAAACCTTTCTAATTTTTGTTTTCTCAATAAGAGATTGAGTACTAAAAAGAAAGAGCTAAAATAAAAATATTTAAGAATTAAATTTTTTAGGGATGCCTGGTGGTTCAGTTGGTTAAGCGTCTGCCTTCGGCTCAGGTTATGATCCCAGAGACCTGGGATCGAGTCCAGCATCCAGCTCCCTGCTCAGAAGGGAGCCTGCTTCTCCCTCTGCGTGTGTGTGCTCTCTTTCGCTGACAAATATATAAAATATTCAAAAAATTTTTTTAATTCCAATAAAAAGAATTAAAATTTTCAAACATCATGTCAGGGGCACCTGAGTGTGTCAGTCGGTTGGGCGTCTGCCTTCAGCTCAGGTCATGATCTCAGTATCCTGGGATCAAAACGCATCAGGCTCCCTGCTCAGTGGGGAGCCATCTTCTCCCTCTCCCTCTGCTCCTCCCCCTGCTCACTCTCTCTCTTGCTCTCGCTCTTTCAAATAAATAATAAATAAAATCTTTCAAAAAATACATTAAAATATCATGTCACGCACAGAGATGTAATTAGAGGAGAACAGCATGTAGTTTCCAAATTACACTGTAATTCAACTGCTTCTCTCTAAATAAATTATATTTATTCACTTGAGGAAAGAAGTCAAAGTGGAATCTGTAGACCAGATTATGACGACACAGGTAAAAAGAGCTAACCCAGCACAACTCAAGATTAAAGTATCAAACCAACACAATGTATAATAAAGTTATACAACATTATATGTCAATTATATCTCAATAAGAATAAATTTTTAAAAATAAAAAAGGGGAAAAAAAATAACTATATTGTGATCTGTTAACAACACCATGTCCTCTCAACAGTCAATCATCTTGATGTTAGGCCTAAAATGTTTTCTAAAAAAGCAATATTTTAACTATTAGTTTTCATTATACATTTACAATATCGCTTTGTTAATTTTATAATACTGCAACTATTGTGTGAAACATAAGCCAATTCCTACAAATTTCAGACAAAGGTTGTCCCATGAGATATCATGTGTTACTAAGATTTCCAATTTGACGTCTTAAATAAAGTTTAAATGCAGTTAACAAGGGCACTTAGGTGGCTCAGATGGTTGTCTTCCCGTTGGCTCAGGTCATGACCCTGGGGTTGTGGGATGGAGCCCCACGTTGGGCTCCCTACTCAGTGGAGAATCTGCTTCTTCTCCCTCTGCCCTCCCGCCCTGCTTGTGCTCTCTCTCTGGCTCTATCTCAAATAAATAAATAAATAACATCTTTTTTATAATTAAAAAATAAATAAAATAAAACGCAATTAACACTGCCTGCAGATCTTCCCATCAAAGTCTACCAATGGATTTACAAAGGAGTCCAAATGTCTCTCAGCAGGAAAAATGAAAGTAGCAATTACATCATGAAATCAAGTTTTAATACAGCCACTATGTCACGGTTACTCAATGATATGTACGATTACAGAACTTTTCCATACATGTAGCTGTTTTATAAATGCCTTTAAAAGCAGCTTAAACAATTCATTTGATAGCTGCTATGGTCAAAGCTGGAGCTCAGTAAAATGTACCAAGGGAACATTTTCATGTTCAGAAAGCATGATTCATCCGATTGTGAAGAAAAAGTCCAGTATGCACACAACAAAGCAACATTTAAGTCACAATTTTGTTAGAAAAATGATAGTTACCTGTGATACACCCAACTTTTTACAAGCATCAAGAAAATTTTCTACATTTCTTCGACATTTTGCCATGCTCAGTTTAGGCTGCAACGTTAAGAGGAAGAAGAAATATTACAAGCATACTTATACAGAAATTTATCAATTAAAAAAATTAAATTTATTGAGGTATATTATTTAAAGATAGTCTCAAGAAGCTCTAACTTCCTTTAGAGAGCTAACAAACTGTAGATAAAACTTACCACTGCTGGTGATGGCACGTGAATACTAGCTACAGAGCGTGGCCTTATGTGATTGGCTAAATGGCAAAGAACAACCCCATCCATCAGTGCAGCTCCAATGTCATCAGGCAAAATTACTTTTAACCTGGACTCGAGATTCTGTAAAGAAATGGGTATAAATCACAGATACTCTATGTAAATACATACACTACATATTATATTACTAATCGTTATATAATCCAAAATTTTTTAAAAACCTTGCAATAAAATTCAGGTATCTTGCTAATTTCCCAAGTTAAACCCATTTCTACAAAGCAGATCTATAAGGTCAAGCTCACTTACATTGCGAAGTTGTCGTATTTGCTCTCGTTCTTCCCGCAGATGTTCCATCTTTCTTCTCATTGTAAATCCTGGATCTGCTGCCCCATACTCCTGGCGAGATGAGCGGCTAAAAGCTATAAAAACAGAAATTTCCTAGCTTATCACAAGGCTAATAGGAAGACTCAACCAGCGGTGGGAAAAGAGGCATGATAAAAAAGAATCAGTACAAAACTACATAAAACAGTATTACTTATTAATACATTCTAAATATTTTTATAGAATATAATTGAAATCTACTTATCTGCACAATTGAAAGCAACAGGGAAGACAAGTGTAATGATTTCTACCACCTATACATGTTCGTATTTAAACATATGTTATTAGAAACTTATGCTCCAGGTTAAAATTATTATTGAACATAAATCAGCTTTTATTATCTTTAAAGAAAAAGGAAATTATTCTTGAAGGTCAATACAGTTATTCAGGAATAAAAACTATAATTCAATACCTTGCCAAGTAACATGGATCCATTTTCTTTTGGGCTTGCCAAATGCGAAAAGATCCCTTTTTAAAACCACAATATAATGGAGTGCTATAATTTCAAACAGTGTTTGGTCTGCAGGCAGAGTGGTCATTCTAATAGCAGTCACAGTAGAGTAGAAATAAGACTGCAGTATATCTAAGGCAAAAAGCTGAGGTTTCAGGAGCTTGAAGGTAAAGAGGAAGAAAGAAATGGGGAATGGGAATTGGAAAGACAAATAAGGTTAAGAGAAAATTACTTTTAGGAGAGGGGAAAGAATCTATGTGTACTTAAAACTATGGAATCAATCCCACTTAAGCTGGAAAACTCTAGTTTCATATATAACCAAAAAATTTTATTTGCAGAATATATACTTACCTGATCTAGGCTTCAAGCCAAAAGGACCATGTGAAAAACCATCGGTTCTATCATATTCCTAAAAAAAAAAAAAAAGAAAGAAAAGAAAAGAAAACCAATTTTCTTTCAAAATAACCAAGGTAGTTACTCATATCCATTCCAATCTTTGAAGTATTTGTT
This sequence comes from Enhydra lutris kenyoni, assembly GCF_002288905.1. NCBI lineage: Eukaryota > Metazoa > Chordata > Mammalia > Carnivora > Mustelidae > Enhydra > Enhydra lutris. Next base: position 642,701 of record NW_019154164.1, on the reverse strand, counting down.
TCTATGATTAGTGGTGTACAGAAAGGCAAACTGCATTTCAATTCAAACTTATACATTTCTCTTTTAAAAGGTCTACAAATATTTGCTAATTAATCTAACTACATAAGCTCTTAAATACTTCTCTCTCATAGTATAAGGAAAAATGAAAATTACTGAATTATACAAAATAGGTACTGGGGGTATCTAGGTGGCTCAATCAGTTAAGCATCTGCCTTCAGATCAGGTCATGATCCCAGGATCCTGGGATGGAGCCCCACATGGGGCTCCCTGCTCAGCAGGGACCCTGCTTCTTCCTCTGCCCCTCCCCCTGCTTGTGCTCTCTCTCACTCTCCTTTGTTCTTTCTCTCAATAAATAAATAAAATCTTAACTAAATAAATAAATAAAAAGGTATTATTTTTTGAATGAACATTGAGATTAAAGCCTCCACAAAGTGAAATAAGCTTCAGTGAAAAAATAAGTGAATTTAGCAACATTCACTCAGTTATCTACTATGGACTTGACATTTAGTAGATAGTATGAGGCAAACCTGCACATTCATACTAATAGGGGGTGATAGGTGACACGAACATGATAAATTATCATCTCTTCTATTTGAATAAATTGTTTCGAAATACTTTCACACAGTAGTGTGGTGTGCTATGGAAAGAAATAAGTATATTTTTAAAAATCTGAGCTTGGATTTAGAAAGCTTAGGCTAACTTTTGAGCAAAACATTCAATTTCTCAGGGTACCTGGCTGGTTCTGTCAGTCTGGCATCTGCCTTGGGCTCAGATCATGATCTTCAGGTCCTGGGATCAAGCCCTATATCAAGCTCCCTGCTCAGTGGGGATTCTGCTTCTCCCTCTCCCTCTGACCCCTGCTTGTGCTCTATCTCAAATAAATAAATAAAATCTTTAAAAAAAATTAATTTCTCTGTGACTTTCTCCATATTTAAGATGGAGTGTTTGTTGTGAAGATTAACTCAGATAACTAAAAGAAAGCACTTTGGAAATTGTACAGTGATAAGAAAACATTTTCAGCCGTATCTTATTTAATGCTTGCAATAACTATGAAGCAGCTAGAGTATGGATTTCAGTCACTTGTCTATCATTTATTGATTGGGGTCTTTGGGAAAGGTTACCAATCTCTTCAGCTATAAAATCATGAGGATAATACCAGCTCATGGGACTACTTCAGGTTCAAGTGTATAGGCAAGCACTTTGTTAATAGTATGGTACTAGGAATGCCTGGGTGGCTCAGTCAGTTAAGTGTCTGACTCTTGATTGAAGCTCAGGTCTTGATGTCAGGGTTAAGAGTTCAGAACCTGCAGTGTGTTCTACGCTGGGCATGGAGCCTACTTAAAAAAAAGACTAAACAGTATAGGGGTGCCTGGGTGGCTCAGTCAGTGGAGCATGTAAGTTTAAGTCCTATGTTGTGCATGGAGCCTACTTGAAATTTAAAAAGATAATAATAAATAAAATAATAATAAAAATAGTATAGTACTATACTAATTGTTTTTACCATTGTCTTTCACAGATGAAATGGAAGTAATCAAAATTTTGTTAATTCTCTAAATCTTCTGTTGATTAACATGTTATACGCAGTTCAAGTTGAATGTTAGTTGAGCCACCAAAGCACATTTTCATCACCGTACTCATCCACAAGCTCATAGTTCATCTTCATTATTTTGGTTAAAGTGTTACGAATTCCCCAAAATATGACTTATCCAAATGCAAGCAAAATGTATTATAAAAGCAATATAATTTATTTGAGAAAAATGGCACTAATACTCTCTCCATGAGCAGAGATGATAAAATCATAAGGAAACTAGGGAACTAGTAACTGATACACTTACATTTATTATAACTGAAAGTAAAAGAAAAGATTAACAAGATCATTAACAAGATTAACAAGAGGAACTAGAGATTAACAAGACAAAGACTAAATTTAGGATATCCTAATTTAAATTACTTTTTAAAAGAATCCAAACCATTTTACTTGCCATATACATAATTTAGACATGTTTATAAAGCTAATACCAAAAACATTTAAAAGTTTTATAGTGTGGGGCGCCTGGGTGGCTCAGTGGGTTAAAGCCTCTGCCTTCAGCTCAGGTCATGATCCCAGGGTCTTGGGATCGAGCCCCACATCAGGCTCTCTGCTCTGCGGGGAGACTGCTTCCTTCTCTCTCTGCCAGCCTCTCTGCCTACTTGTGATCTCTGTCTGTCAAATAAATAAACAATATCTTTAAAAAAAAAAAAAGTTTTATAATGCAACTCACACAAAACAAAAGCTAAATGATCCTGGCTTTAAAAAAAAATTAATACCACTTACATAAAATGAAATACTATCTACATCATTAACCAAAGTTACATGATGAATATGGATGTTCCAAACATTTAGACGAAGTTCTGAATTCACCAAGTGAATACATAATCATTTCTTTACTAATGCCAACACACTTTTAGAACACTAAATAATCTGAAGTAGAAAAGATACTGTTTCGAATATTTTAAATTTATCTCCTTTTGTAAAGTAATGGGCCTAAGTAAATTAGAAGAATTGGTCATTCAAGCCACCAGAGTATGGGTGAGATCTCACAAATCTTGACTTTCATCCACCCTTCTCCCCATGCTCCCCCTTAGGTCTAATATGACAAGAAAGGTGTACCCTCCTGTCGATAGGAACAACCCACCACAGGGAAGTTTCTCGTGGAAAAAGGAACTTTCTCTTGCATTGCTTTCAGACCTAATTGGTTATGAGAAAAACCAAAGGCCACTGCACAATGCTGAAGTACTTCTTTCAAATATAAAATTGCGAAGTTGTTCTTAACATCTATTTGAAAATATAGATGAATTATAAAACATAAGAATTTTATAAAGTGAAGTCTATGCTCTATAGGCATTTTCCAATAAAAGTAATTCAGGTAATACTATTACTATAAATATTTGTACAAAAGATGGTGTTCTTAGAATTTTTTATAGGCTAGGTTTGCACAAATTAAACTACTGTAGATTTCTTAATATGGGTGAATAAGTTATATTGTTTAAAAGAAAAAGAATGATGAGATTAAAGAGAAGAAACAAGGAAGAAACCTAAGTAAACGCATATAAAAACAGAACTTGTACCTCAGATGATACTGGAGATTGTGGTGACATATTAGCATTATCACTGTCTTGCTAAAATATAAAAATAAAAATATGAAAGATGAAATTAAAATACAAATGATGATTTAGACATATAAAAGAAAAATTGAAAACTGTTTTGATCAACTGCTAAAGGAAGAATCTGGAAAATACTATCAACCACCTTGCCACTCAATATGTGGTCTGTGAACCAACAGCATCTGCACCCTCTTGGAGCTTGTGAAAAATGCAGAATCTCAGGCCAGCCCTAGACCTGCTGAACCAGACTCTGTATTTCAATAAGATCCCCAGGTGATTGATTCATAAGCACTTTAAGGTATGAGAAGCACTATCAATTCACATCAAATATTCCTAAAAAATCTATTTCCCTTAAATAACAAAAATGAAAAAAAAATCTTCCTGTATTTTTTAGAAGAGATCCATATTTAGGATTAATTATTGATGGGACATGCCAACAAGATGCTACAATCTGAAAGAGGTATATGGAGGCATACAAAAATTCTATCACCCCAAGTACGAACATTTTACATGGAAAATTATGTGTATCTAATATTGGCTTAGAAGTAAATACAAAGAACTTAACTGCATAAAATAATATTAAATGATCCATGATTTTGAATGACTACTACCAACCAAATACAAAAATCTTCACATTTAACCTTGAATATGCATACCACATGTTTATTCATCATTCAACAACAGATTATAGACTGCCTATTATATGTCAGACATGGTACTAGACAGTGGGGATATTAACATTTAGTAAAGTATCATCCACTCAAGGATCTCTTAGTCTAGGGGGAAATGATATTCATTTGTACAGGTAATACAACCTTCTCAGTACAATGACAAAGCTATGCATGCATATTACGAGGCATGGGTAAGGGGCATTTGGGGAATTGGAAGGTGTGGTAGAGAAAGGCAAATCTCCTGAGAAAGTGAAAAATTGAGTAGGTGTTTACCAGAAAGAGAAAGAATGAACAACATTCCAAGATGTCTAAAAGGACAAAGGCACAGAAGCAAAAACGAAAGAAAATTTTTGAGCAGTCCATATTGGGAGAGTACAGTGAAAGAAAGAGAAAGCAGGACAGATTATGAGCTGAGGCTGATGTGCTAAGCAGGGGCCTGCTCAGGAAGAACCAAGAATTTACCTTCTAAGTGACAGGGACACAGTGAAGCTTTCTAATCAAAGGGATGGCCTGAGCTCATTTTTGTGTTCTTTGGAGCAATCATTTTGGCTGCAAGGAGGAAAATGGGCTGTAGAAAGGGAAAAGAGCAAGGATGATATTGCATGTGGTACAGGCAAAAAAATGCTAAGCGCCTGTGCCAGGGCAGAAAAAGCAGAAATGCAGGTGGGGAATGTATTCAAAATATTTCAGTATCACAAAGAAAAAGTAGGTATTTGGTAACTGATTAGATATTAAGGCAGGCAGGACCAAAGTGGATATAAAATACAAAGGGACATGATGTCCATCAACTGATTACTGGATAAAGAAGATGTGGTATATATCTACACTGGAATATTATGCAGCCATCAAAAAATGAATTCTTGCCATTTGCAACAATGTGGATGGAACTAGAGGGTATTATGTTAAGTGAAATAAGTGAATCAGAGAAAGACAATTATCATATGATCTCACTGATATGAGGAATTTGAGAAACAAGACAGAGGATCATAGGGGAAGGGAGGGAAAAATGAAAAAAGATGAAGCCAGAGAGGGAAACAAACCATAAAAGACTCTTAATCTCAGGAAACAAACTGAAGGTTGCTGGAGGGGAGAGGGGAGTGAGGTATAGGTGGCTGGGTGATGGACATGGGGGAGGGTATGTACTAAGTGAGTGCTGTGAATTGTGTAAGACTGATGAATGACTGAAACAAATAATACATTATATATTAATTAAAAAAAATTTTTTTTAAATACAAAGGGACAGGAACAATGCCAAGCTGTACCTCTAGCTCAGGGTTCAGCAAACATTTTCTGTGATTCCATTTCTTAAAGTTTTCAGAAGCCCTGCCAAGTACTCAACATCAAATTACCTACTAATCCCTCTAATGAAAAATACACAAAGCTTAAGTATTTATGGTGATGACACTATATCATTTCAAAAATGCTAGGCTGCTCTATAATTTAAAATGGTGAGATAGAAAAATTTATAGTAATGCACAACCTGTAGCAACTTAATTTTAAATGTTAAAATAGTACACAAAATTTATAAAAAAAAAAAAGATTAATAAATTCCAAAAGAATCTCAAATGATCACAATGTTGATTTAGGAAAACAATAGATGAGAAAATGTAAACGACAAATGTTATTAATAAAATTCTAAAACTGAACTATTAGAAATTCTGTTCAAAATAAAGGATATATGGAAATTACATGATTAAATTAACAATTGCATGATGATGCTCAGTTTTTATTATTGGAAAAAAAACCCATGCATTAAATCACTAACCAAGAAACTGACAGAGGTATTACATTTTACTCTGAATGAGCCAACTACATATAAAAAGTAAACATTTTAAAATAATTGCTACTATTACCCCCCTTTTCTCACCTCATCCTTTTCATTGCCACTTGAACTCTTCCTTGATGATTTATACTGAAAAATATTTAAAACATACACTTTATTTTTCTTTGAACACATGAGTTTTTTATCAGTAGTAAATTATATGTAAGGTTTATTCCTATTTTGGTACTTTTATTAAATTATCTGATACTAACTTTAATTATATAACCAATTTAAACAGTCCTACCAGTTACTAATAGCTAACACAAACAGTGCTTTCATGGCATCGTTCTATATATCTATTAACATTTCCTTCCTGAGCCAATCCACTTCCCATTCATTCAAGTTTTCTATCTGAAAGTTGTCTTAAACTTTCTGTTTTTCTTAATTCACTATATCCAAAACATCATTGTCAATTTTTTCTGTAATGTCTCTCAGGCTTACTTCCAAATTCGTACAACTACCAACTTATCCTAGGCCCCCATTACCTCACACCTAGCGGGTAATCTCACCATTCAAAAATGCCATCTATTGTTAAGAAACCTACTGATTTCAGGTAAAAAAAAAAAAAAAAAAAAAAAACACATTATGTTAGGTATATATACTAATCATACAATAACAGTAATAGTGATAATAGCTAATACTTATAGAAGTGTTTACTATACACCAGGCCCTGTCAAAAGTGTGTTACATGTATCAACCATTTAATCGTCCTAACAATGCTCAAGTGAATACTATTATCTGCATTTTATACTGAGGCACAAGGTCATATGCTTAAAATAAAAAATGCTAGTGTGTGAAAAGTGCTTGTTTTTAGAATCAAGAATTAAAGAAATACAGTGTGACAACCACTATAGTTCTTGTTTCAAAGTCCTCTAGGGTTATTATTTCTAAATCCTCCTCACCACAAATAATCCTGCAAATCAGTGCCAGATTAAAACACTCAAAACACTATTTGTAACTCATGACTCCCCTACTGAAAAACCTACTTTCAAATTATGTTCAAATTTCTTTACCTGGCATTCAAAGTTCTACTTAATGGCCCTCTTTACTTATGCAGCTTTATATTCCATAACTCTTGGAAAACTAGATAATCTACCTGAGAGCTCAACCACAGATTGGGAGGCAAGCAGTATTAGGGATTATAAATATCAAACCTAAATTCCTTCACTGTCTCTCCAGTGATTTATGACAGCTATCACTAATCTACTAGGGTGCTCTCTCCAGCTGATTCCAGACATAATCTCAATATGTTACACCCAATGTTCCAGATAGCCACTGAATGGAGTTGTGGCATGTGTGAAAAAACCTACTTGCCATCCCTAGGCATGATGCTTGCAGACAATTTGTGTTCTTGGTTCTATTCTACTTCAACAAAAGAGGGACGGGGTGCCTGGGTGGCTCAATGGGTTAAAGCCTCTGCATTCGGCTCAGGTCATGGTCCCAGGGTCCTGGGATCGAGCCCCACTTCGGGCTCTCTGCTCAGCAGGGAACCCGCTTCCACTCCCTCTCTCTCTCTGCCTGCCTCTCTGCCTACTTGTGATCTCTGTCTGTTAAATAAATAAAATCTTAAAAAAAAAAAAAAGTGACATTTGCACAGCAGACGCTAGGACCTGAAGATGGCATCAGTCATAACAGTAAAGGAGAAGAAATTCATGGACGTCTAAACAGAGGAGCTGCTAAGTTGAATACTGTTGCAGGATCTCACTCCTAAAGGCACTGTTGGGGTTTTTTGAAGAGGTTACTACCAGTATTACAAGTACGACAATGTGAAGAAAGGGACCATCATAGGTGTTTCTATGTTGTTGGCATCTTATATGCTTTTCAACTACTGACTTTCATTCAAGGAACTCAAACATCAACAGCTACATATGTACCACTGAAGAGGGCCCAGTGTGGAGGGCGCAGTCTGTATTCCTGACCATGACCTTCTCTGTCAGGCATGACTGATATTTGTTGAATCCTTTCCTATTTTAACTGAGAATTAATACCTGATACAAGAAGACTGGTACAAAAACAAAACAAAACAAAACAAAAAAAAAAAGAATGACACTGGAGTGAATAATAAGCTAATATTTATTAAATGTATACTTTGTGGCAAGTGCTATTCTCATAACTACTTCACATTATCAAGTAATTCAGTAGTTATAGAAAATCCTGTAAAAGAAGATACTATCAGAGTCATTCGAGGATAGAAAAAAATTAAGCTCAGCAAGGTCAGGTGATTTGTCAAAGTCACACAGTTAGTGAATATCCAAGTTAAAAACTGGAACCAAAGCATCTTGATCCTAGAAGTCAAGGCTCTAAACCACTATGCTATACTACCATCTCTAAATCCTGAAAGATTAGTAGAAGTTTGCCAGGAATAAAAAGAGCTAGTGGGCATCCTCAGAAGGAAAGCACAAAGGAATAAAAAAGCTTAGCCTATGTAGAAAACAAAGAGTAGCGGTATGGTGGGGCGCCTGGGTGGCATAGTCAGTTAAGCGTCAAACTCTTGGTTTTGGCTCAGGTCATGATCTCAAGGTTGTGAGATAGAGGCCCCTGCTGGGCAGGCTCCACACTCAGCGGGGAGTCTACTTGAGACTTCTCTCTCCCTCTCCCTCTGCCCTTCCCCACCCATGCTCTCTCTTACACTAAAATTAAATAAAGAAATAACTCTTTTAAAAATAATAGCAGTATGGCTAGCGAGGAGAGTGAATTGTAGCAGGTAATAAAATTTAGAGGAGTAGATGAACACAGTGTCTGAAGTTTCTTAAAAGCCCAAACTTTGTGTTACTGATAATAGAGATCCAAGAAAAAAATTTAAGTCAGGAGATTTCTCTAAGGACTGTGAAACTACAGATAGGGAGGCCATTTAAGGAGTTATTACATTTGCCTAGACAAGAAAGAATGAGGGTTCCAACAAAATCAAGGGCAGTAGGGGGCACCTGGGTGGCTCAGTGGGTTAAAGCCTCTGCCTTTGGCTCAGGTCATGATCCCAGGGTCCTGGGATCGAGCCCCAAATCGGGCTATCTGCTCAGCAGGGAGCCTGCTTCCCTTCCTCTCTCTCTGCCTACTTGTGATCTCTGTCTGTCAAAATAAATAAATAAAATCTTAAAAAAAAAAAAAAAAGCAAGGGCAGTAGAGATGGAGAAGAAATGATGAATTGGAGAAAGGACATATAATTAACATCCTGGTAATCAATTAGGTGAGAGGAATAAGAGACGGAAAGATCCAGGAGGACAGAGGTATAGAGCACAGACAACTGGATAGACATTGCTACTATTAACTCGAATAAAGAAAAGAGAGGAAGAGCAACTTCTATGCAGGAGAGGGGCAGGAGGGAGAGACGTATCAAATTTGAAATACATGTAAAGCATCCAGACAATTAAAACACAGGTCTGGAGACCAGGAAAAAAGCTGTGGGATGTAAATTTAGACCCCCCCCAGAATATGAGACATCTGGAGTCATAAAAGCTTCAGAGAGCATTTTTAGGGTAATGAAAAGAAGATGAGCCCCTAAAAGCAAGCAGAAGCAAAGTCAGAAAATAAGTTAAACAAGAACATCCAAAAGAAAACAAAAAAACCAAGGAAGAAAAATGAGATAGAAAACAAGAAAGAAGTTTCAAGAAGAGAGATGTGGTAGTAATCACTGTCATATTCTTAGGTACAGGGGTGCCTGAGTGGCTCAGTTGGTTAAGCCTCTGCCTTCAGCTCAGGTCACGACCTCAGGGTCCTGGGATCAAGTCCCAAATCAGGCTCCCTGCTCAAAGCAGAGAGTCTGCTTCTCCCTCTCCCTCTCCCTGCTGCTCCCCTTGCTTGTGCTCTCTCTCTGTCTAATAAATAAATAAAAATCTTTAAAAAAAAATTCTTAGGTACATGTTAAGCTCTAGGTAAGAGGTTATTTCAATGGAGAAATGGAAGCAGAACCCAAACTGTGGTGGGTTAAGAAGTGATCAGAACCTGGAGATATAGAAATGGTAAGTCTGGCCCTAAAAGGAAAGAGACAAGGCAACAGCTCCAAGGGGACTTGGGGATAACTGCAGAGGTCTGAGCTCATGTATCCGATGGAAAGTAAAGACATGGAAAGAATATAGAAGAGTGAGTGAATAACTGATAAAGGAAAGAAACAGAGTGTAATGAGGTCAAGAACATAGATAATGAGACTTGTAGTACTATAACTCAACTACACTTCTAATTAAAAATATCCATGATATATGAAAACTTAGGAAGGCACTCCTTAGTTTGCACTACTGCACAGATTTAAAGGTCTTAACACCCAAAACCTAATATATGCATAGATTTGAGAATATTCTATAAGTCCAACTTTTACTGAATCAATTCAGCTGTCCTCAATTAGTATTAGTCTGAATAACTAAAGTTTATTATATCTAAATTCAAATAACTTAGTAAAGACCTATTTACAAACCAGAGAAACAAAAAAGGTCAGTTCACTTCTGAAGCTTATGTTAATTTCACAGAAGAGCCATTAACTTGTGCAAACTCCATTGACTCAGAACAAAACAAATCAGGTTATTTCACAAACCCAGTTAGCTTCCCTATTCTAGGATAAAATTAGTCATGATCAGAGAAAATACATAAAAATATTTTCCTTGGCATTAGCCTTTAAATGCAGATATACTGTATTTATGAAATCAGATATTTATTTAAGGGTCATTATAATATTTTATCATAACAGAAATAAGATACATTTGTAGACAAATACATACGGTATTTCAATAAATCAAATAATCCTTAAAACTAATATGGTATAGTTATATTAATGCTTTTTAACTTTCTTGTTTAGAAATCAACCAAGTGCATTTAGAAATCTATGTATTCTAAAGCAGGGTCGGGCCTGGTTAGTACTTGGATGGGAGAAATCTATGTATTATTATTTTTAGAAGAAATTAAAGCTACTAATTTACATTAAACATAATTTATCAAAAAATTAGATGTTCATATTTTGTTGTGTGTCTTATTAAAAGTATTAATACACCTCTGTAAAATGTAAACTACATTTGCCTTTCTTTAAGAGATTTTTAATAAAGTAATGTATTTCCTGAAATATGTTTACTTTAAAAATGCAGTGACTTTATTTTGACAATGAGGACATTATTTTATTTAGTAGAGTAGTAACCTACACAAGAGTGGTCTGGGAGTCTAGAAGAGTTAGTGTAACTCTCCTGCAATGATTTTTTTTACTCATATAATCTGACCCAATTTATCTTCTTGCTCACATAATCTGGCCAATATGTTGAAACCTTTTTTACTTAGTTTCAGTAAGTTTTTACCTGAAAAACGTTACTATCCAAGATCAGTCTTGGCAACTGAGAAATAATATATAAAGAGACCCACGCACACAAACATACACACAAACACTTTCAATAAATATATTGAATAACAACAATGCCATTAATAATTTACCATGGAACACAAAGAAATCTTGTGGCTCAGTCATTTACATGTGCTGGGATAAAGTTGCACAAAATCTCTGTATGTTTCTTAACAGCGCAAAGCTAACTCTCACTGAGTGAGCTTGGTATTATTTGGATATAAATCTCTAAAGTAGTATATTTTCATGTTTAATCAACTATAAATCCAGACTAAGTTCAGTAATATATCCTATGAATAACCCTTTTGATTCTTGGGAGATGGGTGATTAAGAGAAATTTTATTTTTAAAATAAAGACACTTCATAGGTATCAACGATGTCTTAAACAAGAAAATACTGGCAATTCTGAATAATGGTTTTGACTTAGACAGTAGTATCTCAGGTTTATATCTTTTTTTACAGCTTAGGAAAAAACTGTTGACATTCCATTTTTTTCAGTGTCCTAACACTGACATCTTCTGACTACTGAGGAGAACTACATATCTCCTTAAAATATTTCCCAATGACTAAAGCTTAACTTTGCACCCACTTTACTAAAAGCATGGAAGCAATTAACATTTGTTGAATGCAGATAATGTAATGGATATTTCAAACACTACCTCATTCGATCTTTTAGCGCTTATAAAATAGAAATATTATAGGAGGTATGTTTAAGTCTTAAAAATAAAATATTTAACAAATGATGCTATTAAATCAAACAACTATTTTTTTAAAGGCTCACTGAGACTTCTGTTAAGACTTTATTGAGAAGTTCACTTGGGTTACTGTATTTTTAAAAACAATAAAACTGTATTGATCTGAAAGTTTTCATTTTATATTAGGCTATCCACAGTAGATAAACAGGCAATGTAGCATAAGCTCTGGGTTCAAATCTTGGCTCAACTGCTTATTAGCTAAGTGAGGCACAGCATATTACTTAACCTCTCTGTGCCTTAATTTCCCTATCTATAAAATAAGAATGGTAATTGTACTTTCTTCATAGGGCTGTTATGAATATTAAATTAATTGATACTTGTAAAGTACTTAGAACAGTGCCTGGCACTTAGTAAGTGCTATTCAAGTGTTTTGATAAACTGTCAGAATTTAGGTGCTTTTACTTTACTAGTAGATCAAATAAATACCAAAATCTATTCCATTAGTCAGAAAAATTAAAATTTCCTCCACATCATCACTCATTCGTCAGGTTTATCTACTAACAAATTTTACTGAGTGCCTTTGTTCAAGGTCCTATAAACTGTAAGAGGAGATTCTGAAATAAGTGTCAGAATGTAAATATAACTGCAAATCTGTAAAGATCTGGGATAAATAGACTTTGACCACTACTGACCAAGGTTCTGCTTAGAATGACCTTGTTTTTTTCCCTATCTCTTATTTCTTCACGATCTCTCATATGGACCAGGTAATATGAAGCTCAATAAAAGGATTCAGTAATTAATTACCATAGAAGTATGAAACTTATCACAGGCTTGCTACGACACATAACATTCTTGTTTTGGTCATATGATACTACTTCAAAATATGTTATATTCCCATATAAGTAAACCGATCAATGTGTACATATAACCGCTTCTACCAAACAGAGAAAAACATGAAATATAATCCTATCCGTTAATGATATAAACCTCAAACTACCTATAGTTTAGCATAAAACTACATATTTACATAAAATTATTATTATTGAATAAAAATTAGGCTTGGGGAACAGGTGCACAAAAACAACAGAATTTGGTATTCATAGGGAAGCTTTCCTGTATTGTTCATCTGAGTCAGGAATTCCAGTAATGGATTCTGACTAGTACTGAAGATTATGCTAATTCCACTGGTTTCTATAAACATCAGACTTTAACCACAAATGAATAATATTACAATATTTATAAGGGTATACACAGTAAAATTTCATTAAAACCCCGTTAACTAGAAATTTGGGATGATTCAAATAATCTAAACTTTTAATTTACCTAAGATGAAAGATCATCTTGAGAAATCTACTAAGGTAGCAAGAAGAAAAAATGGGGGAGAAACACTTTCAAGCATTTTTAGAGCCACGTAAGTAGCATTTATTTAGACAGAAAGAGTTAAATGCTAATTGCAAATACATGTGGAACTATATAGTGAAACAAATCTACTGAAAAACTTTTCTAGTCAGTTCTTTTAAAACATAACTACATATTGGTACAACTAGCAGTATAGCAAACATTCAACTTTCTTGTCAAGTATCTGGTAAATCACAATTCACATTGATCTACAGAGTCATTCTTAATTATTCTGAATTACTGAAATTTCATATATTTAACTGGATCATATTATATATACCTATGCATGTGGGAAACCAAGATAAAATAGCATATTTACTACATGTAACTAGAGTTATAGGCTACCTTATTAATTCAAAACTTTTAACCCACTGAGCCACCCAGGCGCCCCAATTCAATACTTTTAAAACCAAAGCTAATAATTACAAAGTAAATTTTGCAATTTAATAAAAAGTACCTTGAAATATTCTTTTCTAATCTGTTTGCTCCGCCTCCTTTCTTCACTCTGCCAGATTATAGGTTGAGATTCTGGCCACTGCTGTTCATCTACTTGATCCTTCTGATTTTCTAAGGGCTGTAATGAGACAATTTCTTTTAACTAAATAAATGAGAACAAAATATTAGATACAACAGGAATTCATTTTCCTCTTACCTGCCATGTGAGGGGTGATAACGGTGAATTAACTTCATCTGCTGTGACACTACAAAATTAAAGATGCCTTAATATGGTAAAAAATTTAGACTTACCCTTAGGAATTTATTATGAACAATAAAGAGTTGTCTCTCCCTCTCCCTCTCCCTCTCTCTCTCTCTCTCTCTTTTTTTTTTTTTTTTTTACCAGAAATCTAAAGAATTTACCCATGTCTATGGTTTGAACTAATAACATAAAACTTAAAGTCCAGAAAAACATATTTAAGTTCCCAATCACTTCTATTCGTTTAAAAAACTCAAAATTCATTTATTTAATATCATCCCATGCAAAAGACTACTCTAAGGACTTTTTAGAGGCTAAAAGAAATGTAATACCTAGACATACAGTGAAAAAACAGAATGTTTATTACATTAAATCACAAAAAACAAAAATCTAATAATTCTATACAAATTTATTTTGTTTAAATGCCAAAGAGATTAGGGGAGTAATGCCTTTTTGACTATTGAATTACAGATTATGAACCTCTAACCCTTCATTCTGACACACAGGGGTTATGGTTGAAATTCTTATCTATTTTTGTCAGGAAAAGTAAACTGCACATCTTGTTATTAGGCAAGAAGTTCCTTTGAAAAAAATACACAGACAAAATGCCCACTAGAGCTATTATTAAACACTGTTGTAGGGGCGCCTGGGTGGCTCAGTGGGTTAAAGCCTCTGCCTTCGGCTCAGGTCAGGATCTCAGGGTCCTGAGATCGAGCCCCGCGTCGGGCTCTCTGCTCGGGAGGGAGCCTGCTTCCCCCTCTCTCTGCCTGCTTCTCTGCCTACTTGTGATCTGTCTCTCTTTCTCTCTCTGTCAAGTAAATAAATAAAATCTTTAAAAAAAAAAAAAAAAACACTGTTGTAGAACTTCTCTATTGTACAGTAAGAAAGAACATTTAAAAATTAGAAAGAAACAAACAAATTTTCAAAATTTATGGAAAATATGATTATCCAAGGGGGAAAAAACCCTATTATTATTATTAAAAGAAATTTACCAGTTATAAAAAATATACAAAAGTTAATAGCTTTCTCATATATCAATTATAACAAGCTATAAAATATATTAGGAAAAAAATTCATTCATAAAAGGAAGGAAAAGCAAAAATAGTAGGAGCAAACTTAACTTAGACATGCATTAGACCTACAAGAAAAAAAACTACCCATGTTGGGGCACTTGAGTGGCTCAACCAGTTAAGCATCCAACTCTTAATTTCAGCTCAGGTCATGATCTCGTGGTTGTGAAATCAAGCCTCAGCATTGAGCATGGAGCCTGCTTGGGATTCTCTCTCTCCCTCTGCCACCAACCCTGTTCCCTGTTTCCCGTTTGTGCTCTTTTTCTCTCTCTCAAAACAAAACAAAACAAAACAAAAACTACCAGTGTGTCTAGAAAGGAAACTGAATAAGTATAAAGTTCTTAGAAAGTTTAAATATTGGGCACATGGGTGGCTCAGTTGCTATGCATCTGCCTTCAGCTGAGGTTATGGTCCCAGGGTCCTGGGTTGGAGCCCTATGTGTCGGGCTCCCTGCTCAGCCGAAGGCCTGCTTCTCCTTCTTCCACTCCCCCTACTTGTGTTCCCTTCCTCGCTGTCTCTCTCTCTCTGTCAAATAAATAAATAAAATCTTTAAAATAAAAGAAAGACTAAATTTTATGGGTATAACTATTTCAAATTATTTGGCAGCTGAAATAAAATATAATAAAAAAATAGAAAGTATTTCTGGACTTGTATTAAGAGACTTGATAAAAGAATTTCAAAGTTAATTTGGAAGAATAAATGATAGAGAAAAGTTAGATAATAAAGGGGACTTCCCTACCAGGAAACTGCATATATTCTATTAAAGTAATTAAATATTATGAGATCCAGAATTTATAGATTTTCCAGTGGAAGACAAGTACAGGACCACAAATATAACAACCTATGATTTAAAAAATGAAATTCACAATTGTCATAGAAATGATAGGTTATGTAGCAAATAGTGTTGAGACAACTGATTAGCCAATTATAAAACACACAAAGAAAGAAAGAAAAACAGAGGGTGAGGAGGGTAGGGAGTAAGAAAAAGAGAGAGAGGGTGCAAAAGAGGAAGAAAAAACCAACTACCTTACCTCATAACAAATACCAAAGTTAATGACTAAAAGATTTAAGTATGAATAAAGATGAAATCACATAAGTATATGAAAAATATGGGCAGTAAGTTTTTAAATGTTGGGGCAGGGAGTTATATGAAAGAAACAAACTAAACATTGACAAAACATAACAAAATGTAAGAATTAGACTTTGCGTCTGGCCAAGATAGAATAACATTGATCAGATTTATACCCTGACAGAAAACACTAAAAGAGCAGACAAAATATACAGAATTCTGCTTTCCAGAACACTGAGTATCAGGCAAGAAAAAAAAAAAAAAAAAAAGACATTTTATCCCTTACAGATGGGTAACAAGGTGAAACCCCCATAATTGCATCAGGTTGCTGCAGGAAAAGTTTCCAAGCTTCTAACCCAGAGAGGAGGAAACAAAGTAAGGTCCAGGGAGCTCCCTGAATTGAGGAGATGAAGCTGGGAGCCAGGGTGAAAAAGATGGATGGCATTAACAGGACAAAGTGAGAGAGAAAAAAAGCAAAGCACAGAAAAAGAACTTAAAAGTTCTACAGAAGCATTCTTAATATTTTCAACAGAGTACTGAGCCCTGATCATATGCCTGAGAAAACTACACTAGGCAAAAGAACGAATAGCCAGAAAGACAGAATAATTCTCAGACTTAGAGAGGACTATGAATAAATTAATACCAGTTCCCACCAGCCAGACTGGAAAAGCATGCAGTTCATGGGGCATCAGCTATAGTACTAAGAAAAGTCTTCCTCCAGTAGGGGGCCAAATCTAGTCCTAGACTAAATGCCACACTGATTCCATATAACAAGTTATAAAACCAAATCCCCCAAATATCAAATTGTTGCCAATTAATTTAACCACATCCTAGAACAATGTTCAAGAATATTTATAATGATACTGTAAAATCCAGCACCCAAGAAGGTGAAGTTCACAATGTCCAGCATTCAATCAAAAATTCAATCAAGTAATATTCAGAAGCAAGAAGAAAAGACTAAATATGTTAAGTACAGACACAATAGACATAAAATAGATAAAAATCAAAATTCAAGAGATGAAAAGTAGAACATCTGAAATTAAAAATAAACTGGATAGTGGGGGGCTGGGTGAGCCTGGTGATAGGTATTAAGGAGGGCACATAATGCATGGAGCACTGGGTGTGGTACATAAACAATGAATCCTGGAACACTGAAAAATAAAATAAAATTACAAAAAAATAAAAATACATAAAAATAAACTGGATGGGATTAACTGTAGATTGGACATTTAAGAGGTGTGCCTGGCTGGCTCAGTAGGCACAGCATGAGACGCTTGATCTTGGGGTTATAAGTTTGAGCCCCACATTAGGTATGGAGATTACTTAAAAATAGAATCTTTAAAAAAAAAATTGATTAGACTTAGTAAAAGGCTTAGTAAAAGAACTATCAAAAATCAAATGCAGAGGGTGCCTAGGTGGCTTAGCCAGTTAAGTGCCTGCCTTCAGCTCAGGACATGATCCTGGGGTCCTACTTCTCTCTCTCCTGCTTCCTCTGCTTGTGCTCTCTCACTCTCTCTCTGTCAAATAAATAAATAAAAGCTTTAAAAAAGTTAAAAAGAAAAATCAAAGACAGAAAGAAAAATATTGAAGAGGACTGAACAGAACCTCAGCGACTGGTGGGAGACTTTAAGTAGCCTAAAATAAATATAATTGGGGTTCCAGAAGAATAGGTCAGGTGACAGAAAAGATCTTTGAAGAAATAAGGGCCCTAAATTTACAAATTTCATGAAAACAATAAACCCGCAAATTTCAGAAGCTCAAAGAACTCCAAGCAAAAGAAAAATGAAGAAAACTACACCAAGATACCTCATAATCAAATTACTTAAAAATAAATGATAAAAAAAAATTGTAAGCAGCAGCCAGAGAAAAAAGACACATTAGATTCTATGAAACAAACATTGACAAGAGAATTTTCATAAGAAACAATCTAATCCAGAGGACAGAGGAGAAAATTCTTTAAGGTGCTGAAAGAAAACAAAAATGTCAACCTAAAATTTTGTATCAGCAAAGATAGCTTTCAAAAATGAAGGCAAAACTAAGACTTTCTCATACAGAAGCTGAAAGGATTCAACAAGAGTGGACCAGTAATAAAAGTAGTCTTAAAGCTTCTCTTTCAGGTAGAAAGAAAACTATACATGGAAATACAGAGCTACTAGAGATAGTTAAGGGAGGAAAGATAAAAGACATTATTCTGATTACTTAAATCTCTTTAAAGAAATAATTGACTCTTTAAAGCAAAAATAATGACAATGTATTATGGGGTTTATAACATATATAAGTAAAATATACAATAACACCACCACAGAGGCCAAAAAGGAAGAAACAGAAGCATACTGTTGTAAAGTTATGCAACATATGAAATGGCATAATAGCACTTGAATGTAGACTGTGATAAGTTAAACACTATTCTTTTTTTTTTTTTGGCTCAGAAAGAGAGAGAGAGCGCGAGCGCACACAAGCAGAGGGAGAAGAGACTCGATCCCAGGACACTGGGATCACGACCTGAGCCAAAGGAAGATGCTTAAACGACTGAGCCACCCAGGCATTCCAGTTAAACACTATACGTTAAATCCTAAAATAATCACTAATGTACGGTAACAAAAAATTATAGCTAATAAGGCCATGAAGGAGATAAATGGGAATTTTAAAATAAAATTAAAAAGAGAAAAGATGGGTATAACGAATAGATAAGACAAAAGCACAAAAGATGGTAGATTTAAATCCATTAATATCAATAATTCCATTAAATATAAACAATATGAACAATGCCATTAAGATTCTCAAATTAAATACAAAAGGAAGGTGCTACCATATGCTAAATACAAGAAATCAACGTTCTCCACAAAAACACAGGTAGGTTAAAAATAAAAGGATGGAGAAAGATATATCTATCATGTTAACACTAATCAAAAGAAAGCTGAGATGACTATACAATATCAGAAAAGTAGACTTCAAAGAAAACTATCAGAAATATAAAAAATGTCATTTCAAAATGACAAAGGCATAAGTTTACTAAGAGGACACTACAGTCCTAAATATTTATGTATCTAACACAGAGTATACGACTATATGAAGGGAAAATGACAAAACATCAAAGCCAAATTCCCAATTAGTCCTGGAGATTTTAATAGTCTTCTCTCAATAACTGATAAAACTGACATTGTAGTGTGCCAAGGGAGTGGTGTGGTGGTGAAGAAAAACAGTAAACAAAGTAGTATATATTCAGAATGCCAGATGGAAAAAATGTATAAATTTGGAATGTCAGAGGGTATTACGTTCTTGGACAAAAATAAAACAGGGTATTGAAAAAGGACAAAGAAGTGGGGAGGCATCCTCTTTTATTTAAGTTGTCCAGGGAACTCCTTGCTAATGAAGTGAAATTTGAGCAGAAACCGGAAGCCAAGGGAACAAGCCATAAGGCTATCTAGGGGGAAATCATTTCAGGCAGAGGCAAAAGCCTTGAGGGAGCAGGAAATGCCTGGTGTATGGAGATGCAACAAGGAGGCCAGTATAGCTAGAGAGCAACTAACTAACCAGGAAGATCCAGGCAAGAAAGAAGACAGGAGGGAGCCAAATAACGTAGAGGTTTCTAAGTCCTTAAAGGACTCTAGTTTTTATCTTGAACGAGATGGGAAGTCATTAGAGAATTATGAAGAGTGACATGATCTGACTTACATTTCAAAAGATAAAAATCTGATGCTTTTTTGAAAAACAGACTAAAGGAAAGCAAGGGCATGAAACCTGTTAGGAGGCTTTTTTTAATAACTGAAGTTAAGAGACGGCTAGAGCCAAAATAAGTCAGTCAGAGAAGGACAAATATGTGATTTCACTCGTATGTGGAATTTAATAAACAAAACAGTTGAACACAGGGGAAGGGAAGAAAAAGTAAAATAGGAGGAAAACAGATAGGGAGGCAAACCATAAGAAACTGTTAACTACAGAGATCTCAAACTGAGGGTTGCTGGAGGGGAGGTGGGTGGGGGATGGGCTAGTAGGGTGATGGGTATTAAGGAGGGCACTTGTTGATGAGCACTAGGCGTTGTATGTAAGTGATGAACCCATAAATTCTACTCCTGAAACCAATATTACACTAAATGTTAAGTAACTTGAATTTAAACAAGAACACAGAAGGAAAAAAAAGTAAAACTAATATAAATAAATAATAAAAATTAAATTAAAAAAATTTTTAGAAGACATGGTGAGGGCTAGGGTGGTAGGTGTGGAGGTGGTAAGATGTGATTAGATTTGGGGTATATTTTGAAGGCAGAGTCAAATAATAGCAAATCCATTATTTGCTAATGGATTAGATATGGCATGTGAAAGAAAGTGACATGTTATGGTTGACTCTGAGGTTTTTGAGCTGAGCAACTATAAGGATGAGTTGAGGGACGCCTGGGTGGCTCAGTTGGTTGGAGGACTGCCTTCGGCTCAGGTCATGATCCCGGAGTCCTGGGATCGAGTCCCACATCTGGCTCCCAGCTCCACGGGGGAGTCTGCTTCTCTCTCTGACCTTCTTCTCGCTCATGCTCTCTCTCACTGTCTCTCTCTCAAATAAATAAATAAAATATTTAAAAAAAAAATAAAAAAATATAAGGATGAGTTGACATGTTTTGAAATGGGAAAAAATTAAGGAAAAACAAATTCAAGAGGTGCAAGGAGGAATTAAGAGTGTGGATTTGAAAAGTTAAGTTTCGTATGCCTCCTGGGGCTAATAACACATTACATGTTAATAAAAAATAAAATAAAATAAAAAGTTTCATATGCCTATTATACATCCAAGTGGAGGTGTTGAGTAGGCAACAGGTTATACAACTCTTTGGTATATGTATATACATACACACATGCATGTGCAAATATTTATGCACACAGATAGAAAAAGGCTCTAAAGGGAAAAACACCAAAATACTATGACTTGTCATCTCTGGAGAGTGGGAAAATAGGTGATATTTATTTATTTATTTGTGTTTGCCAAGTTTTGTAATTTTGCAACAATAAAGCTACATTAATTCTTTTTTTTAAAGAGATTTTATTTATTTATTTGACAGAGGGAGACCACAAGTAGGCAGAGAAGCAGGCAGAGAGTGAGTGGGGGAAGCAGGCTCCCCACTGAGCAGAGACCCCAATGCAGGGCTCCATCCCAGGACCCTGAGATCATGCCCCAAGACGAAGGCAGAGGCTTAACCCACTGAGCTACCCAGGCGCACCAAAGCTACATTAATTCTTACCAGAAAACTTTTTTTTAATTTTGTTTTTAAAGAAAAAATTGAGTGATTGTTTTGAAAATGAGAAAAGTAGAACTAATAGTTATATGAAAGAGAGGTCAGGATTAGGTATCACACTTTTGAGGTTTGGGCAATTGGGTCCTTCTCAAGAGAATATCAGGAATCGGGGAGGCAGCTTAAGATGGGAATGAAAAGAAGTGAGGAGCAAAGTAATAACACAAACTTTAAGGAGAGCAAATATATAAGATAACAGAATCAGTACTCAAAAAGGGAGGGAGTGGGTTAAATCCAATTAATGAAATTTGAGTAGAGGAACGTTTCTAGACTTGAGTATAAAAAGTCATCTTTATTTTGAACTGAATTCTGAAAGCCTAAGTGAAAAAAAGAAAGGGCAATTCCAGTAGAGAAACCAGGATATAGAACAGATATGAAATCATGATAAAGAGAAAAATTACTGTTCCTAACAGTAAAACGTGCCAGTGGAAGAGTGCATGATTAAGGTTTAAGGTAAGCGGAAACTCACTTCAATCTTACGGGTTCACTTAGGCATTTTCAGCTTTACCCTGAAAGTGATAACCAGTAGAAGATAATAAATGACAGTCACAGACGGTTTTGGAGCCAACACTTACATCGATGCAGAAGACAAACTTAAACGTAGGCAAAAGTGAAGAATGGAGATATGTCTGGGGACTGTTGTGGTAATCCAGGAGGAAAAGGATGGAGCCTAAACCAACATGGCAGTGCTAGGAATGAAGAAGTTGGGAGAGATGGAAGTAATGTTAAGAAGCTATAATTTTAGGGCACCCAGGTGGATTAGTCGGTTAAGCGTCTGCCTTCAGCTCAGGTCATGATCTCAGGCTCCTGGGACAGAGCCTCACATCTGGACTCTCTGCTCAGCAGGAAGTCTTCTTCTCCCTCTCGCCCTCCCTCTGTGCGTGCTCTCTCAAATAAATAAAATCTTCAAAAAATTAAAAAAAAAAAAATAGAAAAGAAGCTATAATTCTCTGTGATTGACTGATTGGGAGGGGTGCACGAGAAGTTTCCATTAATTTCAAAGTTGCTGACTTTGGTGACTGAGTAATGGTACATTCACACTCAGGCAAACTATACAGAAGAAATAAATTTGGGAAAAAATAAGTTCAGTTTAGACTATGAGGTATCCAGGAAAAGATATCAGTGGGATGTGTGAATCTCAAGAAAGCAAAATGTTCCTGTTACCATATGTTAAGACTTGAGGTTCTGCAGCCAGACAACCTGGGCTTGAATCTTCACTGTGGCACTTACTAGCTGTGTGACCTTGAGCAAATTATGGTAATTTCTGAGCCTCGGTTATCTCCCTTACAAAATGAGGTAACAAGAGTAACAACTTCATAGAGTTATTATGAGGATTAAATGAGATAAGACATCTAACCCACTAAGAACAGTTTGCATACAACAAGCATTCAAGAAATGTTACTTCTCTTTGTGTATACTTCTATACGAACCCTACACCCAGCCTTGGACCTTAACCCTCCTACAGGAATGACCCAGGAATTGAACCTAATACAAACTTTCAAACTGCCAACAAAATAAATAGAAACTTTCAAGGTCTTCGGGTTCTCTGGAATTCACATATATTAACTTGGATCCTGAATTCATAAGGAAGAATTTAGTAAAACCCAATTGAAATGAAATAAAAAAGTGAACAATAACAGAGAACAAACACAATGATGAAGAAACACATTATTCCCAACAGTAATGAGTTAGTAAATAAATGCTTCTATCATTACAACGAAATGCAGGTATGAGTAGAAAAAGATATCAAATCAGCATTTTTTAATTTGTTTATATCAAAAGTAAATTGAACTGGTGGCTAGGACACAGTTTGTCATTAAATTATCTAGTTATATTAAATCTGTATCATTTACTCAATTAAAGCCCACATATGGGAACATCACTATTAGAGAATCAAGTCTCATTAAAAACTACTAAATATAAGGACTAAGATATTTTTATACCTCTTTTCGCATTCCATAGTTTGTTGTTTTGGCTTGTTTCTTGGGACAGAAGTTGAATGATTAAGAATCCTAGAAGTAAATCAATACATTAATTCCAAAATACATTAAAGAGAAAAGTATTTACACATGATATAAAAGATCTCCATAATAAACTGCATCTGGTCCATGAAGCTCTCCGCTAGAAAACAATGTTTATATATTATTTAGATCTAATGTCCATGGCTATTATGAAGGAATGAAGCTCACCAACTCCTCCACACATCTTCTTTTATAAACCTTTTCTCGAGGCCTGGATATCTTCTAACCATACTATTGCCCTCTGTCCATCTAACTTTTGGCTGACACAGAAAATAAAGAGATGCAGATTGTTTAGGTGCCATCATGACTGATTTCATTTTCCCAGCACAGCAAATGACATGAGTTATGTTGATGGAACAGATGACCATTTTGCCAAAAGCCAAATAACAAGTCTTCCTTCTAAATGTAAAGCCATGTTAAAGTTCAATTCTTTAAAAAGTTTATCAAACTTTTAATACCCAAATGAAATGCTATTTGTAGAAAACAAAAAGGAAAAGAATGATAAACCATCATGAGAGAACTCTTGTCCATATTTTTATAGAATTCTAAGTATTAATCTGAAAGTCAACTTTCTTTCGCATAACTCATTAAAATATTTAAGAGTTCTTAATATTTATTTACTCTAGATTGAAATATAACTTCTCAATTTTAAAGTTTAGTCTTATAAGGAATAAAATATGTCTTATTCAAAAAACTTTAGATGTCAACTATCAAAACACGGAGGAGAAAATAATTTAAAATTAAAACTACATATTTACTACTAAAAGATATTGTAAGCTAAAGTTTGTAATTTCAGAAAGATGGTTAACCTAAAGAAACCAATTTCCATTAGCCCGGTTTCCTCACTAGCTTGGATGGATTAAAGCCTCCCTAGGAGGAAATCACAGTGAGGAGCCAAGGGCAAGTATCACAGGCAAAGCAGTGTAGCTTTGTACCAACAATTTTGGATTGACAACACCTTTATTCTTCTTACTATGAACATATACTAAAATTGCACTTAATCCCAAAATGCAAAAGAACTAAGGTAAAAAAATATCTAGGACTATTAGGAAGAAATACATCCTTAAAGAGTGGTTTTTAAAAAGGAGATGTAACAGTAAGAACTGTCCTGAGGGGTGAATGTCAGAATTATTGACAGGGGGAGGTGAGGGATCAAACTACAATGCCCTCAGTATGGTAAATTCTAAATTCTCCTCAAGCAACACTTATTAGCGTTGTGATTACTGATGTGTATAAATCATATTGGAGCAGATAAACAAAGTTGGGATCCATTTACCTATAAAATGTATTTTATACACTTGAGAATTCCCCTATGTAAACATTTGTTTGTACATGGATATTTAATGTTTTATTCGTAATACTCAAAGTCAAAATAAACACCTACATTATCTAAATATCTATTCTAGATTATTAACACATTTCCCTAACCCCATTACTTGTACTGTATTTTAAGTAAATGACTATAAAATTCAGCTGCACCAACCTGGCCCCTTAATACTTAAGGCTTCCATAAACTCTAGATACCTTGATGCATGTCCTGCGCTTCTGGTCCTCTGGAAGAATTTTTCACTGAATGATGCTCTATAACACAAAGGCCTCCATCTGTATTCACATTTCCCGTACATCAACCAAATCAAAAGATGGGAGAAGTAAGATGTTTTGGGAGAGGACAGGGAAGTCATTAGTAAAGCAAGCAGAAAAGAAAGAATGGATAGATTTTAAGGGTTGAGAGAACGACCTAATTAGTTATAACAAGCTAGAGGTTAACATGATGCCCCCCTCAAACTGAAACATTCATATATATGGTAAGAAAAAAAAAAAATCACATGAAATAGGGTATGTATATAATTCCTATCATTCTAAACCAAAATAATAAACTTCTCAAAATGTGATTTTCCTTTCCATGATCCTTAATTATACTTCAATATAACTTTTCAGAATTACTTTTTTATTTAGCCATATTACAGAGTACTAAGAAGTACATTTTTCCACAATAAGTGAAAACTCTAAGGACACACTTAACAGCAAATAAAATCATTATTAAAAAGAAAAACATAATAGAAAATACTATACAAGTTAGCAGGAATGAAAATGCAATGGGAACCAGTCAACTGAAGTTATTCATTGCAAAAGCCCATAGATATTGTAATCCTCTCTTTATGATGATAACCACACAAATTTTAAGAAGCCAGATAAACATCAACTTATTCAGCCACATAAGAATATCTGTATAAGAAAATGAATGGTGGGGGGATGCCTGGGTGGCTCAGTCGTTAAGGAGCTGCCTTTAGCTCAGGTCATGATCCCAGGGTCCCGGGATAGAAGCCCACATCGGGCTCCCTGCTCAGCAGGAAGCCTGCTTCTCCCTCTCCTGCTCCCCCTGCTTGTGTTCCCTCTCTTGCTGTCTATCTCTGTCAAATAAGTAAATAAAATCTTAAAATAAAAGAAAGAAAGAAAGAAAGAAAGGAAATGAACAGGGGGCACCTGGGTGGCTCAGTCAGTTAAGTGTCCAACTCTTGATTTCAGCTCAGGTCTTGATCTCAGGGCCATGAGATAAAGCCCCAAGTTGGGCTCCATGCTCAGTGCAGAGCCTGCTTGAGACGCTCTCCCTCCCTCTCTCTCTGCCCCTTCCCCCAAAATAAATAAATTCTTAAAAAAAAAAAAAAAAGAAGGGGTGCCTGGGTGGCTCAGTGGGTTAAAGCCTCTGCCTTCAGCTCAAGACATGATCCCATCAGGTTTTCTGCTCAGCAGGAAGCCTGCTTCCTCTTCTCTCCTCTCTCTCTGCCTACTTGTGATCTCTGTCTGTCAAATAAATAAATAAAATCTTTAAAAAAAAAAAAAGAACAGTAGCTATTTCTCTAATAATTAGATAAGAGTGTTGGTGGACATTTGAAAAATGAGCTAAATAATTTAGAATAAAACAGTTAAGATAATTTTTTAAGATGATAGTTTTTTTTTTTAATTTCCCAAATTACAGTGAAGATTAAAAACTTGCAGAATAGCTATTTTTAATATAGGGAGCTTCACTGATTCAGAGGGACTTCGATACACCCAAATACAAGTAGAAATAATCCAGTACTTTAACAAGGGGGTAAAGATTAGCTTCTAAATATTCAACAATAAACTGTCAAAACAAAGTAGCTTAATCTATGCATCTCAAAGAGGGAGCAGTCTTCTAAAAACCGGCCTTCAGACTTTGAACACTTGTGAGTTATCTACTTGATAGCTTATTTCATCTCCTTTCCCACCCTTTTTTTTTTTTTCTTTCCCACCCTTTTTCACTATTATTCTGTGCAATACCCTCTTGTTATTTTCCTAGGGTAGTTTTATCCTCCAAGTACTAGTACAAATTTGCTTAAAGAATAGAAGACACCTTTAAGAATAGTATGAACTAAACAATTGGCAAAGTTTCCTTAAGAAAATGATCATTGGGGGCGCTGGGTGGCTCAGTGGGTTAAAGCCTCTGCTTTCAGCTCAGGTCATGATCCCGGGGCCCTGGGACGGAGCCCCACATCGGGCTCTCTACTTCGGCAGGGAGCCTGCTTCCTCCTCTCTCTCTCTGCCTACATCTCTCCTACTTGTGATCTCTGTCAAATAAATAAAAACTCTAAAAAAAAAAAAAAAAAAAAGAGAACTATAAATGTTTTCATTCTTTTTTTTTTTTTTTTTTAAGATTTTATTTGTTTATTTGACAGAGATCACAAGTGGGCAGAGAGGCAGGCAGAGAGAGAGAGGGGGAAGCAGGCTCCCCACTGAGCAGAGAGCCCGATGTGGGGCTTGATCCCAGGACCCTGGGATCATGACCTGAGCCAAAGGCAGAGGCTTAACCCACTGAGCCACCCAGGCGCCCCGATCACTGATTTCATTCTAAGCAGTTTTTTAATTGCCTTTAATTTGGGAGTACATGCATGGCTTCTTTCAGCTGATAGCTAACACTACATTTACCTTCAACTAGTAGCTAGCTAAAGAATAGTTAAGGAGCATAGAGTCAGAGGAGGAGTTCTAGGTGGTACTTTCTGATATGCGAGGGTAATTTTACTCCACATAAATCCTTTTAAATCAAGACAATAAACAAAAACATTATAATGACTTTAAAACTTTAAGTGAAATGTTATAACTCCTGATTTAGAATTTAATCTTATTTTGTTTTAAGATTTTATTGATTTATTACTTAGAGAGAGAAAAACCCATATAAACAGGGGGCGGGGCAAAGGGAGAGGGAGAAAGAATTTCAAGCAGACTCCACTCTGAGCATGGAGGCTGATGCAGGGCTTGATCTCATGACCCTGAGATCACGACCTGAGCCAAAATCAAGAGATGTGCACTTAGCCGACTGAGCCACACAAGCATCCCTGACTTGCAATTTTAAATAGCATTTCAGATTTTTCATTAATAAAATTGGAATCAAAAGCACAATATGGTGTGAAAGAGAAAATCTATAACCAGAGAAGGTACAATTAACATCAAATCCTCTAAGGGATGGATATATCTTTATAGAAGATTACTTTTGATTTTTTTGGACTCACTCAAATCAAGTACTGTAATAGCAAACAAAAATTTTAATTATCTGCATCTAAGAGATGTGAGCAACAGCAACATATTTTAGAAGAAGAGAAGAAATTATTTAGTGGAGAAAATCAGCATACAAAACTTCTGAGATCAGTTTAAGTTCAGCCATTAACAGAAGAGAACTGGCTAAGGATCTAATTTAAATTGTCTATAAATTACAGATTTTTTAAAAGTAAAATGTGCTCTTTACATTATGACCAGATCTCATAAATATTTTAAGGCCTTCCAAAATAAGACATAATTATTACATTAGTGTCACTGCATCAAAAGATCTATATCCATGTGTGCTAATGTCTGAAATGGCTGATGAAGAGAAAGAGCAGATATAGAGAAATTACTTTCGCATACATCTAAAAAAATAACAAGTTATTCAGAATGAACATAACTAAATTAATGGTTCCTTTTAGCTTTAAATTTGTTAATCTCATCTTCAAGCAATCAATTAACTAATAACAGTATTACTGAGTACCTACCATGTACAAGGCACAGTGCTAGGTGTTATTTTTTACAGATTACAAAACTATCACAATAAAACCTACAAAACATCACTTGATATTGTTTCTAAACCAAAAAGAATAATTCAAGTTATAGGAAGACAAGAAAAATAGTAGAAAACTGAAAAATATAGAAATGATATATATGATATTGTTAAAATCTAAAATTATGCCCTCCAATACTATTTTTAACATAATCAGAGAAATAAATATTGCTGTGGGTTCTTTTAAAATCAGTATTCTCTGCTCATAATGATAAATACAATCATTTCAACTATTGGGTAGAAGAGACAGAAACTTAACTATTTTTTAAGCCACATAGAGCAGGTGGTGGCTTGCTTCATAAACCTCTTAAACCATGGGGACAACCAATACTTTGATTATACTGGAGGGAGAAAAACATACATAACCTCACAAGTAGCCAATATAAAAAAAGGCCCATTAGAAAAGAATGATAGGAAAAGATCAGAAAATGAATTTCAGAGAAAAGGGTGACAGAAAGTTATAGTAGAAGAAAAACGTGAACTGGGAATGAGGATACATTAGATATAGAAGGAATAAAGAAGAGTGATATTTTCTAGTATGGATTTAATTCTATAAATGTAGTAGTTGCACAAAAAAGAATAATCAGTAATTATTAAAAAATATAGTGGCCCTTAAAAACAGACATTTGCAATTTGATAAGTTTCAATAGTAATTATTTTTCAAAGCATATCTAAAAGCAAATGCCAGTGTACTTAAATTTTTAACGTTCCAAAACATGGTCATGTGACCCACAAACATTTATTGTTTTGGTTAAGAGAAGTAAAGTACTTATTAGCTACCCATGATAAATTTAACAAAATTATTCTTTTAGTTTTCTCAAAACAAAAAAACACTCAAATCTCCTTTATTATTTCAGAACTATAAATATAGTACTCTCAGTACGTGAAGATGGCGTAATAGCTGACCCTCAGCAGCACAGAGAACTTCTGTATTAAAAATGGACTTGCACCGATTCTATCGTCATTCATACATCTTCCTTATTGCCAATGGCATGTAAGGAAAGCCTAGCCAGAGGGAAAAATCGTCATTGACCAAGGAACACACCAAAGTGAACCTGTGACCTCCAAATCATCATGCTGATTAAATCAACCATTATAAAGTTCCATTCAATTTTAAGGAGTTTACACATATCCCAAGTAATCTGGAATCTGATAAAAAGTGCACTACATACACATGACATGTACTTAGGGGGTAACACTTATAATATATCTGTTATTGTGAGCTAAAAGGATTATCAACAAATAAATCAGTTATTATTATTTAGCACACAAGAATAAAAGAGATACCTACACAATAATTAAATAAAATGACTGTGAATATAAAGTATATGTCAATTGTGTACATTAACTTTACACTTTTCTCCTAATTATTCCCTATTGTCTTTTAGTAGTTAGTCCCTAAACATAGATCTTAAGATGGTCCTATTGTTTACTGGAAACTTCATTTGATAGTCTTTGATAATCACTTAATGATTATAAAGTCTGCCTATTTAAATCTCATTACTGAAAAAATACCTGTTCTTCTGCTCTTGCTGCAATAACTGAGCGGCTATTTTTCTCAAATCAGTTACTTCCTTCAAATCATCATCCTCTTCCTCTGCAAGTAACTGTTCTTTCCCAAGTCTGAAAGGTGACACAAACATGGTTATCCAAAATGTAAGGCAGATGATATTTTATGCCAGCTTCCAGAAACAGAAACCACTTTTTCATTTCTAATATCATGTAAAAAGCTAAAATCCTAATGTCCTTGTATTTAAAATATTAAAATAAGGAATAAGGAATATTTAAGGAATATGAAAACATATCTAACTTCTATTCAATAGGAAATGTACCATACTGGTGATATTAATATAATTAATGGCTAACAAAGTAAACTGTATTACCATTTTGTAATTTCTTATAATTTAACAATGCATACTCCCCAGTCTTGAGTGTAATAAGAACTACAAAGCTTTAATATGCCTGACTTTATAAATATCAAGTGCTATGAAAATTTTACTAAACCACCCTACTTTTATCAGTTTATTCATCATAATGTTAAAATTCTCCATGTAAAATGTTTGAGTAGAAGAAATACAAAACAGGTACAAGTAAGACTGGCAAATTTGCACGAAAATGCTCATTAAAATACATAATTTTTAATCATTCATAAAGAACAAAGGAATTTTTAAGTAAGTTGTTCTCCAAACTCTAGTAATTTTATCCCAAAAGTATTTCACTTAAAACAAAGTATCAAATCCTAAGACTTTGTATCTTGACTATATCTTATATGCCACTGTGACACTCAAGTTAATACAACTGTCTTCATGAGATAAGATGAGAAAGTAAGAGAAAAATGAAATATAAAGAGTACAAGACAAAGCAATGTACCACCTTATGGGGTACCAGAGATGACTAATTCATAACTGATTAAAAAGTTACCAGTGAGGTCACTTGGAGGAAGCACAATGTAGAGAAAAGAGAAAAGCTTAGGGATCAGAGAGAGTTATATTCACACCCTAGGTGCTAGTGGACACTATCTAAGTGGTTCTAGGCAGGAAACTTTAAAGGCTCCAAGCTTCCCCCTTCCTTATCTGTAAAAATAGAAACAGTATCAACCCTGTAGGATTTAGTAAAGATTAAATAAGAAACATGAAGGGCATCCGGCTGGCTCAGTTGGAAGAGCATATGACTCTTGATCGTGGGGTCATGAGGTCGAGCCCCATGTTGGGTAGAGAAATTAAATAAATAGAACTTAAAAAAAAAAATCTTAGGGGCACCTGGCTGGCTCAGTTGGAAAAGCATGCTACTCTTGATCTCAGGGTCATGAGTTCCAGCCCCATGTTGGGTGTACAGACTGCTAAAAAAATTTTTTTAAACTGTTAAAAAAAAAATTTTTTTTAATAAAAATAAGTAAGAAACATGGGAAAGCACATAGCACAGATCCTGGTACATGGCAGGTATTCAACAAATGATCCTTCTTTCCTTCCTACAGCTACGAAGCAACTTTAAGGAGTGACTAAATATGGCAAGTCATATTCCAGCATTTCATAAGATAAACGATACAGAAAAGATCCAAAGTGGAATGATTTTAATAAAATACAGGGATAAATACCCATAAAATTACTATAACCAGCCTGATGAAATGGAAAGTGTATTAGACCAAGAGTTGGAAGACCTGAGTGCCAGACACTTGAAACTGCAGGTCTGTTTCCTTATTGACTAAATGATGCAAAAAAAAAAAAAAAAAAAAAAAAAATTCACCTATTTTAAAGAGTTGCTAAAGAGCTCAAATGAAGCAATGTATGTGAAAATACAGTCCTCCTCGGTAATAATAATAGGAGAATTACACTTCTGGGAGGCAGGGGAAATGTATATACTACACTCAGCTTAATTGCTTACTATAATTTTCAGTTTAATTGAGGAATGCAGACAAATGAAGTAGTTATAAATTAACTATCTGAAAGGTAAATGAACCAAAAATTAAATTTTTCCAAAGTACTCTCAAGTAGGAATACCTAACAAGTATTTCATGTATAAGTAACATTTCAATTTGAGAATTCCTATATGCTTACCTTTTTTCATCTCCCAATTCTTCATTTTTCTGAGATTTCTCAGGACCCTTTTCTTTCCCCTTATATAAAAGAAAGTTATAATTTTAAATCTATGTGGTATACTTTCACAAGATCAAGGAAAGTATGCTATTAGTATTTGTTCAAAGTTTTCTTTACCTTAAGGAAAGAGACATATGATCCAATATGTGCATCTCCTTGTTCAGGAACTGCCACATCTTCTGTGTTGGGGTCAATAAAATCATACACCTCTTGGTCTAATTACAGATTAATATTTGTTAGAAAATATAAATAGTAAACAGTGTACTTTCATACTGTATTGTTTAGAATAATAGTCTATTTTTTCAATAAAAGAACTGACTGAAGATTCTAAAATTTTTCAAAATGCATTTTTAATAAGAGCAATATACATGAAATAAAATTAGCAGGTACCATATGAATTACCTTTCTGAGAATCAGGTTTACTTCCTATTGAGTGACTGTCATTTCTTGACGTCTGCTCTCTATTTGACTCTGAGACTTGAGAGTGAAGGCTTATTGTGTCATCATCTGATGGCTGAAAAGAATAAGCACAAAGTACAAATGAGGCATTTTAAACATAGAAGAGGATTAAGTTGTCTTAATTCCACATAATAGAATATCTGCTTTACATCTCCAGTTCTCAAACCAAAAAATATTATGGTAATAGCAATGCTCTGCTTCTAAAAATGTACATGTCCTTTTTTCATCTGAAGTCATAAAATGTAATAATGATATTTCTTAAGCAAAGTAAATCAAGTATGTACAAGTGTCTACATATTTCAAAACTCTGACAAACTTTTAAAATAAAATAGATCAGCAATAGAAAAGACTCACTTCCGTTGTAGATAATCGTTTCTCTCCATTATCACTTCCAATTCCAGAGTCAGGGCCATGATTTTTATTTGGATAAAAGTCCTCCATACTATGGAAATAGAAATTCTAAGGGCAATTAGGGTTTTCTTCTTAAATAAATACAGACTTGACCTAAAATTTCCCTAGGTAATATAGAATATACTCTCTTGATGTCTAAGATCCTTAAGGGAAAATATCAGAAATCTTCCTATAAAATATTTTACTTATAAACCTCGTGTAATATTTTCCCTGCATGTGCTCTGTTGTAAAGTGTCAATTGTTGGGGCATATGGGTGTCTCAGTCAGAAGTGTCTGACTCTTGGTTTTAGCTCAGGTCAGGATCTCGGGCTTGTGGGATCCAGCCCTACATCAGGTTCCACGCTCAGCAGGGAGTCTGCTTGAGATTCTTTCCCCCTCTCTCTCCCTCCACCTC
This sequence comes from Enhydra lutris kenyoni, assembly GCF_002288905.1. NCBI lineage: Eukaryota > Metazoa > Chordata > Mammalia > Carnivora > Mustelidae > Enhydra > Enhydra lutris. Next base: position 609,566 of record NW_019154164.1, on the reverse strand, counting down.
TGCTCCTTCCCCCACCCAGCATGAACATGCCCTTTCTCTCTAAAAAAATAAATAAATAAAATCTGTAAAGTGTCGACTGTTAAGAATAACTATTACTTCTCCTGAGAGAATCAGAAAAGCAGAGAGTCCTGCTAGAAAATAACCTTAATGAAAGAGCTTTCTATTTTTCTGGTTTTACACATTTCACCATAGAACGTTGAAATATTTTTTAACTACAATTCATAGTTTCTTCATTAGCTCTAAAAATAAGCTTTAGCTTTATAAATAATGCCTATCTGAAAATTAAGAGAAAAATGCAAAAAAAAAAAAAAAAAGAAAGAAAAAGAAAGTCAGCAAAGAATTGAATGAACAATTGTTTTGGTATGAGGATAGAGCTATCCTTGCAAATTTCTGAATTACACAACAGTATGCCACCCAGGCTGCAAAGTATTTTTCACTTTACTTTGCAATTTACATACATGTAAACTTGCATACACTCTATACAGACCATTTTTTATGTGCCAGGAATTAGGCTAAGTGCTTTAAAGGTGATACCTCATATATGCCTTGTTTAAATTCTAGCACATTGGTGTTTTCTTTTTGCAGGTAAAGAAACAGGCCAGGACGGATTGAACAAGTTACCCAATGACCCGCAATTTACGAATGGCTTTTTAAATTTGATCCCAAGAATCTAACACTAAAGTCCCTGATCTTAATCACTATGCTATATTTCTTCCCCAAATACTGATATGCACACATTCCAGGAGTGTATCGATAAACTCAGGTAAGCAACTACCAAGTAAGTGTCAGGCACTATGCTGAATGCTTGAAATGAAATGAGATGAATTAAAAAATGTTTGACCTCAAAGGGCTCCCAGCCCAGAGAGGAAGTATGTATATATATTTTGAAGACTAAGACAAAGGCAAATATAAAGTACTATGAGAAAAGAGAATCAATTCTTGATAAGTTTAGGAATGGCCTCACCCAAGAATGTGGCATTTGAGCTTAGTCTTGAAGGATAAAGAGAGGCAATACTTGCTAGCATTTATTGAGTGTCTACACTGTATTACCTAATGTGCCAGGTACACATCATATCTTATTTATAATCCTTACACTCTACAATTTATGCATTATTTCTTTTTACGAGTGAGGATAATGAAGCTTAACTTTACGGGGAGAAAAGTGGGGGAGCGGGAAATGGAGAAGCAGGCTTCCTGCTGATCAGGGAGCCCAATGCAGGGCTCATCCCAGGACTCTGCGATCATGACCCTGAGCCAAAGGCAGATGCTCAACCGACTGAGCCACCCAGGTGCCCTGAAAAAATGTAACATTTACTGAATATCATTTCTTGAACTCGTTGCCACACACACATTTAATTCTCACAAGCTTATGAAGTGGGTATTGTTAACACTTTAAATAAACAGGCTCAGAAAGATTAAATAATTTACACAGTCTACAGTGGATTTAAGAGGTTAAACCATGATTGGAAGCAAAATCCATCTGACGCCACTGCACAATAATATATCCATGTACTATACTAAAATATATGTGTATTTGTAATAGTTGACAATGATAGTAATAAGCTATTTGTTGAGGAATTGTTTTGGTAAGGCATTGTGTTAAGTACTCTATATACATTATTTAATTTAATCCTGGCAGCATCCATATGATTATTTTCCCTTTTGCACATAAGAAAACTAAGGACTAAAGACATTATGATACAAGGACATAAAGTTACCAAGAGCTGGAGAAGGACTTCATGGGCATTTATGTCTAACTCCAAAAGTTGATATGCTTAACTACTATAATGCTTACCTATGTAGAATAAGAATTTACAAAATACTCAAGGTATGGAAGGCTCTATTATCCTGTACTATTCTATATAGTAGCCACTAGCCAACATATATAGTTACTGAGCACTTAAAATGTGGCTAGTCTAAATTGAAATGTGCTATAAACGAAAAATACACACCAGATTTAAATGATGTAATAGAAAGAAAAAGAACATGAAGTACCTTACTAACATTTTATAAGAAATATAAGTTGTAATGATCTTTTGGATATACTGGGTTAAATAACATTACTTTTTTAAGGATCTTATTTATTTGTCAGAGAGAGCACGCAAGCAGGGAGAGCAGCAGGCAGAGAGAGAAGGAGAAGCAGGCTCCCCACTAAGCACGGAGCCCAATGCGGGATGTGGGACTCAATCCCAGGACCTTGGAATCATGAAATGAGCTGAAGGCAAATGCTTAACTGACTGAGCCACCCAGGCATCCCTAAATAACATACTATTAAAATTAATTTCATCTGTTTCATTTTTACTTTTTTTAATGGATTATAAGAAAATGCAAAACTACATATGTAGCTTATATTACATTTCTATTGGATATCATTGCTAGAGACTATCACCAAAATATGTCTCAGTCCTGTCCACTCCTTTTCATCACTACTACAGTCACCCTGTTTAAGACCCCTCGTTCTCTTGGAAGTACTTCAAAACTCAACTAGTCCCTGTGCTTCTGCTTATTTCCAATCTATTCTCCTTACAAGAGCCAAAATACCTCCTTTTAAAAACATAAATCGGATCATTCCCCTGCCTATAACTGTCCACCGACTTACTGTTGTACTACAAGTAAAATTCAAACTCCTTACCACAGTTCCAGAACACCCACATGACTTGAGCCCTGACTATTTCTCCAAAATCAACTTGTATATCCGTACCCTTCAGCCATTCTGCTCCAATCATGCTGGCCTTTCAGTTTCTTTAACACACCAAGTTTCTTCCTAACTTAAGGCCTTTCCACATGTCATTCTTTTGCCTGAAATGCTCTTCTCCTTCATCTTTACACAGCTAGCTTTCTCCTTTCAGGTTTTAACCTCACCTTCCCAAAGCGACATTCCCTGACCACCCTCCTGAAATGTGTTCCTTTCCTTCACAGCACTTGACACAATTTGAAATTTAAGTGTGTATGACTATTTGATTTATTTGCTTTGCTGACTGACTCCTCCACTATACTGTGGACTCCGTGAGGGCCAACATCAAGGTGTATATCATTTAACAAAACATACCCTGAACCTACCAGTAGGCAATCGTCTGATACTGTTTTTTTTTTTCCCCAACTGTTATTTGTAAAATAAATAAATGACTAGTACAATGAATGCCTTTACTAAAGTAAATTCATCTTTAAATAAATATAAAGCAAACTAATAGATTAGACTATGAAAAAAGTCTAGTTTTTGTAGAATTGTTTGCTCTATTATATTCATAATATTAAACAAATTAATCTTTAGGAATTAAATATAATGTTAAGATACTTAATTCTACTTAGGCAACAGAAACATTCAAGAAAATGTCCTATTTGGGAAATCAAGAACAGTACTTAAAATACTGCCATTCTAATTAGTCTAAATTTTGGCACAAATAAAATAACAAGTCTTTAAACATTTTAGGGAAGAGTACAGTCTTCCTTTCTGTAGTCTCACTTCATTCCAAATTATTTTCCATACTAATGGACAGAATTACGTTTCCACGAAATCTTTCAGACCAACCTACATCCCCAAAAGATAATTAAAAACAGATAATCAAATAAACCATTTCAAAATCTCAGGAGGAAATTTTCATATCATACAGAATATCAATGATAAATCACCTTTGATCTAGACATAGAGAATAAAGAATACGAAGAAAAAAGGTATCCCAAAATGTCTTGCACTTCCACTAACTGCAGTTCAAAGTCAAATTCTGCTAGTTATTACAATACTGGTTGGTACAATAAAGTGATAATAGTAGTAAATTAACAGTTGTCGAGTCCTGAAAAATTAGTGTCTCTGTACTATAATGTCAAACATTTACATTTTACTACTAAAATATTAGTACTAATTAATATTTTGAGAAAATCCCAAATTTATTCTATTATCACAGAGGTTCATTCTATGATGGTGAGATTTCACATCAGTCAATTATTGATTTTAACACTGGGCCAATGAACCTAAATATATTCGGTGCACTCAAGGTTAATAAATATCTTTTACATACAGAGAAGACACTAACCATGAAAAGGGATTGTAAGAATATTACATTACCTGTCTGTGAGAGGCTGGGAGGGCATTCTTTTACTTAATGATGGAAGGTCCAGAGAATCTGGTTTCTTATCCATTCTGCAACATGCTTGGATATTTAAGTATTTAAATATGTGAACTTTACCCTTTAAACATATCTGTCAATAAATAATTGAGAAAGTAGATTTAATTACATAGGTCCAAATATAAGTTTTACCTACCAACTTATTTATATATTTTAATAACCTGAAATTATGCTGAGACATCACAATCATAATAGACACTTCACATATTTGAATAATTTCTACGGCTGACACTTAATGAAAACATTTGACAATGATACCAACTAAAATTCTTTCACTGTTTCTATTCTTACCAGAAATAAGCTAATTTTTCTGTGTATCACTAAAGTTCTCTTGTTAAAAGTACAATATACAAACCACCAAATAATATAAAATCTATAACTCATAAAAGTAGCTTTTATTAGAAAAAAGTGAGAAGAAATATATTCATTGCACTGATAAGAACAAGAAAAAAAAAAATAACCCATGTAATTCCTTAAAGTAGTCTTATCAGGGGGACCGGGGTGGCTCAGTCAGTTGAGCATCTGCCTTCAGCTGGTGCTGTGACGCCGGGGTCCTGGATCATCGGGTCGTGGATAGAGCCTAGAGCCGGGGATCCTTGGCATCTTTGGCATCCTCAGGCTCCCTGCTCAGTGGGAAGTCTGCTTCTCTATCTCCCTCTGCCCCTCCTCCTGCCCTTGCTCTCTCTCGTGCTCTCTCTCAAGTAAATTAAAAAAAAAAAAAAAACTTTAAAAAAAAAAGTAATCTTTCAGAACCACTAAGCTGTTTGGTCTAAACACTGGAAGATGGGGCACCTGGGTGACTCAGCTGTTAAGCATCTGCCTTTGGCTCTGGTCATGATACTAGGGCCCTAGGATCAAGCCCCACATCAGGCTCCCCACTCAGGAAGCCTGTTTCTCCCTCTCTCACTTCCCATGCTTGTGCTCCCTCTCTAACTCTCCCTCTTTCAAATAAATAAAATCTTTAAAAAAAAAGAAAACTATAATCAAAAATGTTTAGTTTTATGGGCCTACATAACCTACAAATATATGCAAAAATAATCAACAAAGAAAACAGTAAGAGGGGCGCCTGGGTGGCTCAGTCATTAGATGTCTGCCTCCGGCTTGGGTCATGATCCCAGGGTCCTGGGATGGAGCCCCGCATTGGGCTCCCTGCTCAGCGGGAGGCCTGCTTCTCCTTCTCCCACTCCCCCTGCTTGTGTTCCCTCTCTCGCTACATCTCTCTGTCAAATAAAAAAAAAAATCTTTAAAAAAAAAAAGAAAACAGTAAGAAACAAAACAGTCTTAAGAAAAGTAAATTTAAAGGTAATTATCATTCCTGGTATAAAGGAAGAATGTTTCTTAGATAATTCTAATAGATACCAAATCTGACCTGACCACTGAAAAATTTCATTTAAAAGGAAAAGCTTCTGAGCTATTAGAATATAAATATATTATGAATTAAAATATATCCCATTATCTGTATAAACCAAAAAATAATCATCATTCATTGTCAAATTAAATACTGGTGAATTCTTTTCTTTTGTAAATTTTTTAAAAATTTATTTGAGAGAGAGAGAGAGAGTGTGTGCGCGCGGGCACACGCAAAAGCAGGGGGAGGGGGAGAGGGACAAGCAGACTCCTAACTGAGCTGGGAACCCTATGCACGGCTCAATCTCAGGACCCTGAGATATGACCTGAACTGAAGTCACATTCTTAACCGACTGAGCCACTCAAGTGCCCCCTTTCATAAATTTCTTATTGTAGTAATTCATGTACACAGTTTTAAACTCAAAGAGAATTCTAAAATTGGTAACAAAAAATTAATCCAACCCTTTCAATCTCCAAGACCTAGTCCGCACACATCAACTTTTAGTTGGTTTCCTGTTACCTTTATATGTACCAGTAACATGGTTCTACTGTTTAATTTAGTTATGGATCTTATTTATTAAGGTCTAAGGAAAATGAAGACTTAGATTTCTTACATTACCACTACCACCACTAATCATGTATCATCAACACCATACCATCATCCCATCTTCAATCCCTATCAACTTGCTTCCTCCTTCAGAAGCATAGCATAGTTGTTAGAGCGTGGACTTGAATCAGACTGCCTTGGTTTGAAACCAGCCGTACCACATGCTAGCTATGTGGCACTAAATAAGTCCCTTAACTTTGATGCCTGTTTCCTCATATATAAAATGAGGAATGGGGCGCCTGGGTGGCTCAGTGGGTTAAGCCTCTGCCTTTGGCTCAGGTCATGATCTCAGGGTCCTGGGATCGAGCCCCGCATCAGGTGCTCTGCTCAGCGGGGAGCCTGCTTCCTTCTCTCTCTCTCTCTCTCTCTCTCTCTGCCTGCCTCTCTGCCTACTTGTGATCTCTGCCAAACAAATAAATAAAATCTTTTTTAATAAATAAATAAATAAATAAAATGAGGAATAATGATAGTATCTTTTATAGGGTTACTGTAAGAATTAAATTAATGCATGTAAAGCATTTCAATGGCGCCTGAAACACAGTAAGCAGTAGATGTATCTTTGCTATTATTTTAACTATGTCACAGTTTCTCATTAAATCAAAATGTAGTATTTACCATATTATGACCAATAAAATAATCTGCTGAGGCAAGAAACAATAGTCCTTTGGCTGCTGAGCCAAGGGAGAGAATCTGAGAGACTCTACCTGACTATTCTACTACCAAATAAACCCAGGCTTCTGCTAAGGCAAGTGAGGGCTAGTTGCGTCACTGCAGAGCTAAGGGCAACAATCTGAGGGTGTAAATCTTAGACTTGTCGTGTCCAATATGGTAGCCACTAGTCATGTGAACCTACTTAATTTTATTTTATTTTATTTTTTAAAGATTTTATTTATTTGACAGAGAGAGATCACAAGTAGGCAGAGAGGCAGGCAGAGTGAGAGGGGGAAACAGGATCCCTGCTGAGCAGAGAGCCCGATGCAGTGCTCAATCCTAGGACCCTGAGATCATGACCTGAACCGAAGGCAGAGGCTTAACCCACTGAGCCACTCAGGCGCCACAAAGCTACTTAATTTTAAATTAATCAAAATAAGATTACATTTAAATTTTGGTTCCTTAGTCGCATAAGCCATATTTCAAGAACTCAAAAGCCACATGTGGCAAGAACCAATGGTATCAGACAGCACAAATTATAGAACATTCCTATAATTCAGGAAGTTCTGCTGGATAGCACTGCCTTAGACATTCTACAGACCTTCATATTTTCAGTCTTTCTTCTTTCTATTCAGTTATATGTTTTCCTCCAACATGCAAGCCATTCCCAGGTTTAACAAGTAAATCAAACTTCTTCTTCTTGCCTTCTCCCATAGCAGATCCAAGCTTCAGTTTTCCTTGTCCTGCTCAGCCAGCTACTACCAGCACCCCAGCCAGCCTTTATTTGAATTAGAAAAAGCAACTCCTTTGGAATGAGTGGAATGTACCTTTGTAGAAAGAAAAAGGCAACCCTTCTTCTGGATGCAAACCCTGACTGAGGGAACATAGCTTGGAAGTAGAGAAGGGGTTGGCATTTCACTGTCATGTGCTTCCGTGGCCAGATTCTCTTGTGGGAGTGTAAGACCCTAATTTCTGCTATTTCATCTGTCTTCCATTTTCCAAAATTCTGTTGCCATCTCTCCCCTGCAGCCCTCTTCTCTCTCATTCCTTGGCCTTATGGGTTTGTAGCTTAGTATATTCTTCTACTATCATTTCAGTAGACTTCACGTGGATTTAATCCTCCAACTCAAAGGCTGAATTAATACTTTTCCACTCATATCTTCTTTCTGTTAGGATTCCATCTATGAATGCTAAGTATGTGTTACAATCAATTGTACAACAAAAGTCAAATAGACATATACCTGAGTTGGGCAGAGGTAGAGAGACTACACAGTCTGTTTTTAAAAGAACACTGACAGAACTATGCATCTGGGTTTTCTTTCTTTTTTTTTTTTTAACTTTTTTTTTTTTTAAGATTTTATTTATTTATTTGACAGAGATCACAAGTAGGCAGAGAGGGAGGCAGAGAGAGAGGAGGAAGCAGGCTCCCTGCTGAACAGAAAGCCCAATGCAGGGCTCGATCCCAGAGGCTTTAAACCACTGAACCACCCAGGCGTCCCAGATCTGGGTTTTCAAAACCCTCTTCTCTAGAAGCTAGGCTAAAACTCCTACCAAAGTGCAAGAGTCACTTCTCAGAAAAGTTCCCTTAGATAATAAAGCCTCAACAATAAACTGACTTCTAATTCTGATGTTTTTTGATTTATCAATTTGATGCATAATTATGAATAAAAAGAGAAGAAACAAGTATTTTTTTTCTTACAAACCTGCGCTGGTGGAACTTGCAATGGATTGTTATCCAAAATCATTACTTGTAAATGATGCAGCTTCCTATAACAAACTGGGATTTCGGTCACTTTATTACAAGAGAAATCCAGCTTGACTAAGGGAAGATCTCCTAATTCTGTTCAGAAATGAAAGATAATTAAATTAAATTTGACACAGTTACTCTCTTATTCATTTCAGTAAAAATAATGAGCATCTTACCATCTGGCAACACATGAAGATTATTTCTTCTTATATTTAGCTCTCTAAGTGAATGTAATTTCCCCATTTGTTGGGGAAGGACCTGAATCTCATTGCAGCTGATATCCTAAGGAAAATAAAAAAATAAAATTATAACAAACTAACTGAGAAATACCTATTTTCATTTTAAAAGTAAAGCACATGGCTAATGGAGCTAGCAAAAGTTACCTGAAATGTTGTTTCTCTAAAAATGGATTATCTGGCAGATTTCTATTTATATTACATCATGAAGTCAATTTAGCACAGTTATCAAATTTTTCTGTGCAATACTGTGAAATTAGAACTTAGTACTACATAATTCAGCCTTTTGAAAATCTCAACTAAAGGCCACTCTTGCCAATCAAAACTAGAACTATAAGGATCATCCAAGTGCTCTTCATTCAGAGGTAAAATCAAAAACGACTACCAATCACTGTGATAATCTGTCAATTACAGTAGTTTTGAGTTAATCTGTTAGGCAAAAGCTGAGAGTCAAGGATTTACAGACATGAGCTGGAGATCCAAAAACTATGGTCAGAATTAATTTGAACCTATTTCTCAAAAGGATTCAAAATATGAGGGGTTACAAGCTCAAAATTCTTTGGCCCACATCATAACCCAAAGACTTTCTAGGAGATCTGAATCGGAAGTGTCTCAACGTTAAATTAAAAGGCAAATCCTGATTTAAAGATAAAGGATATCACTTTTCCATATTAAAAGACAGCTTAACTGTGCTCTCTTCCTCCTCTTTAAGAAAAATCTGCAAAAAGATCTCACACAGCAGTCACTCCAGACACACTGCAAATGAAATTCACATGCTACTGCAACTGCCCCGAATTTCCAACTTTCACTGGAAATGATATTAGCTTGGAGGGAGAAGAGTGGCACATATACTCAGTTCTATCAAAAATAAAAAAGGCAGGAGGGTAAATTCAGAAGAATATTAAAGCCGTGTAAGGAAAAACCCAATAGAGCTAAGATGATTAGAAAAAATGTATCCTACATACTTCTTTCAAACTATATCTAAGGCATCTTCATTCAATGACAAACATTTATCCAATACCAACTATTTGCTAGGCCCAGTTGTAGATGCTAGGGGCACAATTTGAAGTAAAGCCAACAAAAATTCCTGCCCTCATAGCTCTTTATGGAGCTTATTACATTCTAGCAAGGAGAGTAGATTATATAATATGACAGTTGATAAAGGCTGTGGAAAAAAAAAAGGGTAAAGGAAAATGGCAGAGCAAACAGTAATGGGAAGGGATATTAGCAATTCAGATTGTCTCATGAAGAAGCTGTTATTTGAGCAGTATTGTCAGAGCTAAGAGTATGAGCCATGCCAATATATAAGAAAGGAATATAAGGAACAATAAATATTAAAGGACTCTTAGGCAAAATATGCCAGATATGTACTAAAGAACAGCAAGAAATCCAGTGTAACCAGAAGGAAGTCGGGGAGGGGGGGGGTGGACTAAGCTAAGCGGGTGGGAGGGGTATAACTGAGGCTTTTACTCAAGAGATATGTGAGCAGGAACCAGAAATTTTTAAACAGAGAATCCATACAAAGTACGGAGTACGGAGAATCCATACGAACATGAAATTCCAAAGACAGGCAACAAGGGGCTTATGTGACATCCTGAGCTAAGGAGATGGGTAGGAATCTGGGAAAACAAAGGGAAGGAAGACCATTATTAGCAGGAAGGAAAGAGGTGATGTTTGGAAAATAAGCCAGTGCTCAGTTATTCAAATAATTTAGGTAAATTTAAATAGGTAAAGAGGAATCTCCGTTAACAGGGCCTTTCCTAGTACAGGCTCTCATTTACAATGTAAATTTAGGCAGTTGTGCGCCACTGGGGGTGGGTAAAGAGCTTTTCCTAAATCTGTTGGTTTAATTGCTTTCAACTCAAAATAATCACGCCAAAGTAGCCCATCTTGGGGTGACCTGCCCTCATCCCCCTACAGAAGTAACAGAAAGATGAGAAAAGGTCAATGCTTTGAGGATATGTTTCTCTCAAAGTTCAATATCCTTTAATACCTTAAATGTTCTGTTCAAGGTAATTAAATTATTCCTATATTTCTACAATTAATTGTATATAATGGCCTCTCTTCATTTATCTTGGTTCCCAAAGTGTTACAAAATCACATGAGAATATAGAAGAGGAAGAGTTATTTTGTTCATTCTATTGTTTGCAGGCATTGTACTTTCTTCCTTTATCCCTTCTCTAAGGATTTCATAGTAGCCCTGTAAAACCTTTAAAAAAAGATATCTTTTCCTGGTCTAAGATCTTTATGATCCCCAAAATGAATAGACAAATGCTTATTGGTTTGAAAAGCATTTCTTAACACTTACAAGCAAACCTTTCGACTCACTGGGACTAAAAATAACCAGGCTTTTATTGTGGCTGTGAGCTAAAATCAGACATAAGCAATGGCATCTCAAAATTTTACTAAGGTGAACATAAGTGTATACAAAGTTATTCTTTAAAAGAAAAATTACACTGAAATTCCAAAGAGCAATCTTCCAAAATATAAAGGCATGTGTTATAGATATACAATCAATGCAATTATTTTACTCACCAATTCCATTAAGTCTTTTAACTTGCCAATTTCTTCTGGAATGGATACCAGTTTATTATTACTGATGACCAAAACTTTAAGGGGAAGATCAAATAGGTATTTTGGCAATGTTGATAAAAGATTTCGACTGAAAAGAATAAGAAAGTCTCATTATGGGATATGTCTGAAATCTCTCACATTATGTTGAGGTGAACAAATCACCTCAAAAGAGAAAAAGCTTTCACCAGATAATGACTATCATTTAATGAGCACTTACTCTGTATCACACTAAAATCCTTAAATGCACTATCTCATTTAATACTCAGTAACCCCATAAGACAGGCAGTACTATTATCTCTATTATACACATAAGAAAACAAAGGGTAAAACTAGCTAAGGGACTTGCCCAGTCACAAAAGTTTGCAAAGCTTATGTTGTTACCTATGATACTGTCTTACATACCATCAGTTCTCAAAATGCAAAATCATTCTTCTGAGTTAGAAAATGTCAGAACCTTGTTCTCTGGTATCATTTCACTGCATTCAATACCTCCATGCCTCTAACAAAGAAAAGGTTCTAAGGATAAGTTTGCATGCACTAAGTTCAAATCTATGAAAGAATTTAATAGAACTACATCTTCAAAGACATATGAAACCCTAATCCACTCCCTTTCCTTTTTCTTTTATTTTTTTAAGATTATTTATTTATTTATTTGACAGAGAGAGAGACACAGAGAGGGAACACAAGCAGGGGGAGTGGGAGAGGGAGAAACAGACTTCCCGCCGAGCAGGGAGCCTGATGTGGGCCTAGATCCCAGGACCCTGGGATCATGACCAGAGCCGAAGGCAGACGCCAACCACTGAACCTCCCAGGTGCCCCCACTCTCTTCTCTTATGGGTTTATAGTAGAACAGCCCACTAACACCTTTACCTCAGTTCCAAGTTGATAAAACATTCCTATCTCTATGGATACACTTAAATATAAAAACAACTAACATGTATTGTTTACTATGTGTCAAGCCATGTTCAGAGCACCTCACATGAATTAACTCCACTAATGTCACAACAACCAACTTTAGGAAAACAGAGCATATCACGATGCCCATTTTACAGAGGAAGAATCAGTCAAAAAGAGATTAAGCACTGAGGGTTGCCGGGGGCAGGGGGGTAAGGAGAGGGTGGTTGGGTTATGGACATTGGGGAGGGTATGTGCTATGGTGAGTGCTGTGACGTGTGTAAACCTGGCGATTCACAGACCTGTATCCCTGGGCCTAATAATACATTATATGTTAATAAATAAAAATAAAATAAAATAAATTAAAAAAATAAAATGGAAAAAAAAAAAGAGAGAGAGATTAAGCAAACTGTCAAAGTCACACAGCTTGTAAATAAGAGAGCCAGGATTCTAATCTGGGCAATATGGCTCTGAGGTCCTTACCCTCAATCTACTGTGGGTCAAATTTATACACCAATACAGAGTGACCAAATGACCCCTGCTGTAGACTCAATGTTTGTGTCCCCCACAAATTTATAATGTTGAAACCTAATCCCAATGTAATGATATTTGTAAGTGGGGCCTTTGGGGGTTGATTAGGTCATAATGGTGGAGCCTTCATGAACAGGTTTAGTGCCCTTGTAAAAAATACCTCAGAGATCGCTTCTTGGCCCTTTGGCTAAGATCAAGTGTAAAAATACCTCAGAGAGCTCCCTTGCTCCCTCTACCAAGTGAGGACAGCTAGGAGATGGCTGCCTGTGAACCAGGAAGCAGGTCCTCAATGAGACACTGAATCTGCTGGTGACTTGATCTTGGATATATTCATAATATTCAGCTTCCAGAAACGTGAAAAATAAGCTTCTGTTGTTTATAAGGCACCCAATACATGGTAAGAAGTTGCAATGGCTAAGGTCAAAGAGGTTTCTGCCTGTGTTCTCCTCTAGGATTTTGGTAGTTTCCTATCTTATGTCTTTCATCCATTTTGAATTTATTTTTGAGTATGGTGTAAGAAAGTGGCCCAGTTTCATTCTGCATGTTGCTGTCCAGTTTTCCCAACACTATTTGTTGAAGAGACTGTTTTCCATTGGATGTTCTTTCCCACTTTGTTGAAGATTAGTTCAACATACAACTGTGGGTCCATTTCTGGGTTTTCTATTGTTCCATTGATCTATGTGTGTTTCTGCCAATACCATGCTGTCTTGATGACTGAAGCTTTGTAATAGAGCTTAAAGTCTAGAATCATGATGCCTCTAGCTTTGTTTTTCTTTTTCAGGATTGCTTTGGCTATTTAGAATTTTTTGTAGTCCTGGGGTGCCTGGGTGGCTCAGTGGGTTAAAGCCTCTGCCTTCGGCTCAGGTCATGATCCCAGGGTTCTGGGATCGAGCCCCACATCAGGCTCTCTGCTCGGCAGGGAGCCTGCTTCCTCCTCTCTCTCTGCCTGTCTCTCTGCCTGCTTGTGATCTCTGTCAAATAAATAAATAAAATCTTTAAAAAAAAAAAAAAAAGAATTTTTTGTAGTCCTGAACAAATTTTAGGATTGTTTGGTCTAGCTCTGTGAAAAATGCTGGGAGTATTTTGATAGGGATTGCATTAAATGTGTAGATTGCTCGGGAGCAAGGCACCCAATACATGGTATTCTGTCATAGCAGCCCAAACAGACTAAGATAATCGCCCCATCAAAAAATATAAAGTATACCATTACATTTACATACTATCAAGTATTCATAAAAATAAGTTATTTTTCCTGCTTTTCAAAGTGGTATTTTTTTTTAGGATTTTATTTGGGGTGCCTGGGTGGCTCAGTGGATTAAGCCTCTGCCTTCGGCTCAGGTCATGATCTCAGGGTCCTGGGATCAAGCCCTGCATTGGGCTCTCTGCTCAGTGGGGAGCCTGCTTCCCCCTATCTCTCTGCCTGCCTCTCTGCCTACTTGTGATCTCTGTCAAATAAATAAATAAAATCTTTAAAAAAAAAGAAAGAAAGATTTTATTTATTTGACAGAGAGAGCACAAGCAAGGGGAGCGACAGGCAAAGGGAGAGAGAGAATCAGGCTTCTTGCTGAGCAGGGAACCTGATGTGGGGCTTGATCCCAGGACCCTGGGATCATGACCTGAGCCGAAGGCAGACGGTTAACCAACTGAGCTGCCCAGGTGCCCCTCAAAGTGGCATTTATAGACCTGTACCCAGTATTTTGTGTAATATACACAGCAAAAAAACCCCTAGTGTTACCCCAAAGAAGAACATCAAGACCTGAGGACATTCAGAAACACTAGACTGGCTTTAATCACAAGGCACAGGCTTTAAAAAAAAAAAAAAAAAAGACAATGGCCCTAAACCACAATCATGGCCAGGCTGCTAGAATGTCAGGTGCTTGTTACAACTCTTGACACTTTCAGGATCAAACAGGATCCTTGGGAAAGTAGCCAATGTAGAGCACACAAGGGAGTATTATACAGACAGAAAGAGCTGAAAAACCATCTTAGAAGTTTCTCAGGATATTTTCACCAAAATAAAAAACAAAATAAAAAACAAAGTGGGAAAAGTAATGACACATACAAATTCATTCTAACCTCCTTCAGACCAAAAAAAGATTAAAAATTGGCCTATTTTGGGGGGCACACGGCTGGCTTAGTCGGTAGAACGTGTGACCTTTCATCTGCGGGGTCATGAGTTCAAGCACCAGGTTGGGCCTAGAGTTTACTTTTTAAAAAATTGGCCTATTTTCTTACTTTAAGAAGCAGGTTCATTGAGTTAGCAGTCAGCTTTCTCCAGAATTGAATTTCTTTATACACAGCTAATAAGTCATCAATTTTCACTTTTTTGCCATGTTTTAGAGACAAAGGAAGTCGAAATGAAGACTAATGTTATTTCAATAAAGTTTGTTCAAAAACGTTTGTGACTATAAACAAATATCAGGAGACAACTTTTAAAGATCAAAATGGGGCGCCTGGTGGCTCAGTAGGTTAAGCATCTGCCTTCTGCTCAAGTCATGATCCCAGGGTCCTGCGTTCAAATCTAGCATTGGACTCCCTGCTCAGGGGAAAGTCTGCTTCTCCCTCTACCCCACCCCCCTGCTCTCACGTACGTGCTCTCTCTCTCTCATAAAAATAAATATGTAAAATCTTTTTAAAAATACATAAATAAAGATCAAAACAGGAATCAGAGAAAGTTTTAGTAGAACTATTTTAAGATAACCATACATTTCTATTAGTATAGAAATATAATTCAATTTTTGACAAATCACTTTTTTCCATAAGAGAACAAAGTGAAACAAAAATAAAGACAAAAATTAAAAGTACCTCACTTGCCTCAAAACCTCTCCCAAGCCAGGCCAAGCAGATTAGAGAATTAAAGAAAAGAGCAACCCAAATGACTAATATCTATGAAAGGAATTCACACATTTTAAGGTATAAAGATTCAGTTAAAAAAGAGTATGTACTGCCAGGTGACACCACTGGGGGAGACAAATAGAAGGATTAATGTATCACAGTGAGAAAGGACCATTATTATTTATATACATTAATTATATTTACCACCTTCCTGTATGGGAATTCAGACATTGTAACTTTGTTAAGGAGAGGGAAGAAATTAACACTTACAATTAAAGAAAAACAAAACAAAACAAAAAAACAAGAAAGTGGTCCTTTAAAAAAAAGAAAAGACTTTACTTATTTGACAAAGAGAAAGAGAGAGAGAGTGCAGAGTGCATAAGAAGGAGTAGCGGCAGGCAGAGGGAAAGGGAGAAGCAGCAGGTTCCCCACTGGGAGAGGCGCTCCATCACAAGACCCTGGGATCATGACCTGAGCCGAAGGCAGAAGCTTAACAACTGAGCCACCCAGGCTCCCCTCAAATAAGTAAAATCTTAAAAAATAAATAAATAAATAAATAAATAGTACCTCTTTCAAAATGCTGTTGTGAAGAGGAGATGAGGTAATATGGGTAAGGTATTTGTAACATTGTCTGGCACATAGTAAGCATCTATTAAGTATTAACACCTTCATCTACTTCCTAAAATTCCAACACTCCCAACCCAACCTATCCATCCTTAAAGTAGCAAGGAGAACTCACAAGAGTGAACACTATAGCTCAAGAACTGTTTCGGGGCGCCTGGGTGGCTCAGTGGGTTAATAAGCCTCTGCCTTCGGCTCGGGTCATGATCTCAGGGTCCTGGGATCGAGTCCCGCATCGGGCTCTCTGCTTGGCGGGGAGCCTGCTTTCTCCTCTCTCTCTCTCTGTCTGCCTCTCTGCCTACTTGTGATCTCTCTCTGTCAAATAAATAAATAAAATATTAAAAAAAAAAAAAAGAACTGTTTCTTTATAATGTTTCACTTTAACTGAAAATGCATATAAATAAATCTGCATCGTAGTGCTATGATTTCAGTAAAATATTTCTGATCTAAATAAAGCCTGGCATTACCAGGGGGCTTGTTAGAAATGCAGGCCCCACTGCAGAGCTATGCAATCAGATGTTTTAATCCCCACGTGACTCCTGGGCTGATTAAAGGCTGGGATGAGAAGCACTGCTCTCAAGAACAAGACCAAACACCTATAAAGTAATGTGAAGGTATAACAAATACAAATAAAGTACTGTTGAGATAAATATAGGTTACACAGCCAAACCAAACACATTCCTTTGTTACTAAAAAGGATTAGAACTGTAATAAAAAACAAAATCTACCCCAAAAAATGTTTCCTTACCTAATGTTAAGGTATGTTAACATCTGCAGGTTTTTAATGGCTTCAGGAATGGTTTTGATGCAATTATGATATAAATTTAATGTCTCAAGAGGTGCAAATAACCAGACATCGGAAGGAATTTCTGTAAAGCGATTTCTTGAAAGATCTGAAAAAGAAAAGTAATATTTGAGTGCCAAAAATATACAGTATCTATTATAATTAACAGAACTATTTTCATACTTGCTGAATCACTTAACATCTAAGCAACTATTTAAAATATAATAAAATATGAGGCACCTGGCAGGCTCAGCTGGTAGAGCGTGTGATTCTTGATCTCAGTATTGTTGAGTTCAAGCCCCACATTGGTCATAGAGTTTACATACGTACATACATACATACATAAAGTATTATAAAATATTGGGGCACCTGGGTGGCCCAGTCAGTTAAGCGTCCAACTCTTGATTTCAGCTCAGGTCGTGATCTTAGGGTCCTGAGATCAAGCCAGAGTCAGCTTATCCTTCTCTTTCTGCTCCTCCCCTGCTCTCTCTCTTTCTCTATTTCTCTAATAAATAAAATCTTTTGCAAATACATACTATAAAATATCATCCACCATGACCATGAAGGCAAAAAAAGTCATACAGAAATATACTCATTTAGGGCACCTGCATGGTTTAGTCAGTTAAGCACCTGCCTTCCGCTCAGGTCATAAACCTAGGATCCTGGGATAGAGTCCCATATCAGGCTCCCTGTTCAGTGGGGAGTCTGCTCCTCCTCCTCCCTCTGTCCCTTCCCCAGCTTGTGCTCCCTCTCGCTCACACTCTCAAATAAATAAACAAAATCTTAAATATATATATCCTCATTAAAAGCTTGTTTATTAACAAATTGTACTTCATATGCTTTTATATCTTTAGAATTTATCTTTTAAAATACCAATGAGGAGGGGCACCTGGGTGGCTCAGTGGGTTAAAGCCTCTGCCTTCGGCTCAGGTCATGATCCCAGGGTCCTGGGATCGAGCCCCGCATCGGGCTCTCTGCTCAGTGGGGAGCCTGCTTCCTCCTCTTTCTCTCTGCCTGCCTCTCTGCCTACTTGTGATCTGTCTGTCAAATAAATAAATAAAAATCTTAAAAAAAAAAAAGTTTTAATTAAAAAAAAAATACCAATGAGGAATTCTCTCTGATCTTTTCAAAAACACAAAAAGTCCTCCCCAGATCCACGTCCGCCTCTACCTCTTCCTCCTTCACAGCCAAACTTACATAAACCTACAACACAACTAAATTTCTTACTTACCATGGATTTCTCAACCCACTGTAACTGGGTTTCTAATCACTTCCTGCCCACCTAGGTCACAACAGCCTCTGTATAAATAACGACTCATCTAACTAGAAGAATTTCCTTTCTCTTGGCTTGGGAGACTACACTTCCTGCATCACTTATTATCTCTCTGGCTACTTCTTAGTCTCTTGCTGGATTTTCCCCTGCATTGTGAATGTCGATGCTCCTAAGAGCTGTGACAAGGTACCCTTTCCTTCTTAAGATGTACACTTTACTGGGTGATTTCATCCAATCCCAGGGTCAAATTATATTTATATATCAACAGATTTCAAATTAAAGCTATGTCTGAACACCCATGTTCTGATCTTCACAATTTCTCTTGATATCTCTCAGACACCTCAAATTGTACAAAGTCTGTACAAATTCTGCAAAATCTGAACTGAAAATCCTCTTCCACACATCTGTTTCTCTTATCTCAGATAATGTCACCAACATCCTCCTGTTCAATTGTGCAAGCCAGAAACCTGGTATTCATTCTCGATTCCTTACTATTCCAAGTACACACAAATATACTTCCAATCATTTCAGTTTTCTCAAAAATAAAATCCTGGAATTATTATAACTATTTACACCTATTTTAAAGGTTAGTTAAATGAAATTGTGAAAAATACTTAAGACAACAAGTATGTGGCAGGTTGAAAAAAAATATCCTAAAAGAGTTTCTTAACTGAAGCACTATTGCCATTTTAGGCTCCATGACAATTTGTTGTGTAGCACTATCCTGGGTATTGTAGGATATTTAGCAGCATCCCCAGCACTTACCCACCAGATGCCATTAAAACCCTCTAATCATGACAGCCGAAAAATGTCCCCTGGGGTTCAAATGCCCCTACAACCTGTTGAGAACCACTGCTACCTCATCATAGATATATATTTTGCTTACATTAATTCATTATACTATTTGGTTAAAAAATAAGAATATTATTTACCTCTGTCAGGAAGAACATCTATGGTGTACATTAACCCACCATACATCATTCAACTTGTGTTCTGCCCTCATAAGAACAGCCTCCTACCAATTTCTAACTTCCTTACCCTAAGGGATGAGCCTATTTACTTAGCAATATAGTAAATTCCCTATTTATAATACTAATATAAAGGTATTAATATATGTTTATGTGAGTGCAAACACACACTCACCTAATATAAAATTTTATAATAGGCAAAAAAACATTAGTTATGATTATTTGAGAATTAATTTGGATTTGTCTTCCTACCACCATAAGATTCTAAATGACTAAATAAAAGGACAGACAGAATTACTAGAAACCAAAATCTGAACTTGAAACAGAAGTTTCTCAATATCCTGGCTTAACTCCTCTGGACACCAAGCATCAGGCAGTTCTACTGAGGAGGAAAAATTAAATCATCATTTTTTTAAGTTTAGGATGTTTCTTTTACATGTAGGGTTTTACCTCTTACTCTTGTAACTTCAGAATCCTAGGAGTTAAAAAATTACTGTTTACAATTAATCTGAAATCCTAAAATCAAAATTATGCCCAGTTCATTATTCTGTATAATAGCTAGCATTATAGACCCATAAATAATAAAGTGGTCCTAGAGATAGATTATGGTTAAAATTAAGATCACAAGAATGAGTCTAAGAAAATTAGATAAATTTTGAAATATATTTTTGTATTAGTACTTAGACATTGGGCAAGTGACTGTCTATGTGGGATAAATAAGAGGTTATTTAATAAAAGAGATGGGGGTTGAACAAGATTTTTGTTTTTGTTGCTGTGCTGGTGAGAGTTTCATTTTGTTTTTTGAAGCAGAAGTTAGAATCAAAGATTCAATCATCTATTTGTATAATGTGAGATATCTGAAAAAGAGTCAATCGAGGTGTTAGATGATTATAGATCTCTGACATGAGGTCTGGGATGAATATATAAAATTTAAAGTTCTGGGAATATGGTTAGTACTATAAAATCACAGAAATGGAAGACATCACCTAACATCATAGTACTGAGTTGGAAAGAGTTCAAGAATGAGCCATCGGGACAGCCAGTATCTACAAGCTGAGTCGAGGGGAAAAAAGCAAGCAGAGAAGACTGAATATAATGGTCAAAAGAAAGCACAACAACCATATAAAGAGTGTTTAAAGCATTGACGGGAAAAAAATCAAAAGTACTATTTGTTCAGCTATAAGATAAAAGCAGTCATAATCCTATTTTTTTTTAAAGATTTTATTTATTTATTTGAGATCGAATGAGAGAGAGAGAGAGAGAGCACAAGCACGGAGAGGAGAGCGGTAGGCAGAGGGAGAAGCAGACTCCCTGCCAAGCAGGGAGTCCGATGCAGGACTCTATCCCAGGATTCCTGGATCATGACCTGAACAGAAGGCAGACACACTCGACCAACTGAGCCACTCAGACACCCCAATCATAATCCTATTCTTGATTTGTTTTATCAGCAGACAAACTAATTGTTGGTGTGATGCATAACTGTAGCCCCAAACAGAAATAAAATGAGTGTACAATTTATTTGACAATATAAAAAAGACAAAATATCAGTAACAGTGATTTTAATAAAATAATTTAAATACTATGAACATTATTTTAATAATTTACATATTGTGTGAGGCTTTATGTTCTTTCCCCTCTAAAAAAAAAGATTATTTAGTTAAATTACCAAGTAATATTATGAATTCCCTTAGGGAATCTAATTAAATTTGCAATATAAACTATTCTCTGGATGAGCTAATATATTTACTTAGTAAACACCACTTAAAATTACAATTAATTATTATTCTAACTTAACTGGGTGAAATCAAATAAAGCATAATAAACTCAAAATTAAAACTCAAGCTATTATAAAGCCCTTAATTAAGGAAATCTTGTTCTAGGATTTTTCAGATTTTAAATCTGTATAAACATCCTTTCTAAGAACTAGGTAAACAGAATAACAGTGCCAAAAGAAAAATACAAACACGGAAAGAAAGATAGGGAATAATACAAAACATTCTGTATCTTAATTTCTTTAAATATCTCACACTAACAGCATCTCATATTTTCCTTCAAAAAAGTGAAAATTAACGTCTATATAGATATAACAGATAAAATTTAAACTTTTAAATTTTTTTATCTTGTGATGTACAATTAAACCAAAAAGGAATTTTTACATAAAAAATCATTTAATTAACAGGTACACTAGGGCAACTGAATTATAGGACTAGTAACATATTATACTCAAGAAAACATGCAAAATTGGTATTGTATATAATACGGTGCCATCTAAAGATGAAAAAACAAACTTAATTTATTCTTTATGGAAACACTCATTTCACAACAGCCTTAATGCCTGCCTTCTTTGGAGACAAGCAGGACTTGGGAAAAGACCATTATAAAGACGTTTCACCTTTCCCACACACACACAAAGAGATAACGAAAATGTGTTTCTTATTTTCCTGAAGTGAGTTGAATGGTGGCCCTCAAAGATATCAGGTCCTAATTCCTGTGAATACTGGCTTATACGGTAAAATTGTGCAGATATAATTCAGAATCTTACGTTGAGATTATCCTGAATGACCCAAGTGGGTCCTAACTGCTATCACACAAATCCTGACAAGAGGAGGGCAGAGGGAGACTAGACAGACACGCTGAGGAGAAAGCCATGGTGAAGTTGGAGGAGACACTGGAATGTGATGCAGCCAAGAATGCCATCAGTTGCCAAATGCTGCAAGAGGCAAGGAAAGAATTCTCCCGTGGAGCCTCTGGAGGGCAAACAGCACTGCCAAAACTTGATTTTAACCCTGTAAGACTCATTTCATATTCTGGTCTCCAGAACTGTAAAAAGAATAATAAGTAAACCTCTGTTGTTTTATTTTAATTTTTTAAAGATTTTTATTTATTTATTTGTCAGAGAGAGGGGGAGAGAGCATAAGAAGGGGAAGCAGCAGGCAGAGGGAGAAGCAGGCTCCCCGCTGAGCAAGGAGCCCAATGCAGGACTTGATTCCAGGGCCCTGGGATCATGATCTGAGCCAAAGGTAGATGCTTAACCAACTGAGCCACCCAGGCATCCCTAAACTTCTGTTATTTTAAACCACCAAGTTTGTGGTAATTTCCTACTAGTACTCCTACTAGTTTCCTAGGAAACTAGGAAACTCCTACTCCTACTAGTTTCCTAGGAAACTAACACACTTCTCATAAAATCAATTTATCAGAATCAATAAGAGAATGTCTGCAAAGTTTTTTAAATTAAATAGCTGTGTATTTTTTTCTCTTAAGTAGTAAGTTTATATCTCAATTAATTAGTATCCTTGTCGATAAGCACCTTTATAACCATTGAATCATTTTTCTTTTGTCCTGGTTCAATTATAAATCATATCAAGCAGTATTGGCAACAGCTCAACAGCAGACAGAATGCTGTGCCGTTCCTGCCTTCCTTCAAAACTCTCCTTGTGAAACTGCTAGGAGGCTTTTAAAGATGTTAAGAGATCATTTTAAATAATCTCATCTAAATTACATTCTGTATCACTCTTGAGCATCAGATGTCAAACGAAGCTAGGGAAAGGAAGGAGAGGAGTCAGATGGAATGGAAATCTGTTTGCTGCCTCCCAACCTGCAGCCACAGCAGCCACAGACGGGTCCATATGCCACCCAGTGCAATTCTTGGCCCACAGGCTAGCATTTCAGCCAAGGTAGGTATAGAAAATGACTTTCAGAAATTATACTATTACACTATATTAATTATACTAATTATACTTTTATTTTATTCCATGTACAAAAGAATGTACAGTTTTTGTCACAAATTGTTGTAACTTAAAAATGCGTGAGTCTTCTTTAGGTGATATTTAATGATATAGATTGCTATAGTCCCTCTTATCAAAAAAAAAAACTGTAGAAAATGTTTGAAAATCTGACACATTTCTACTTCTGGAAAAATTTCTACTAATGGAAGTGTGTTGCTGGAACACATTCTCATCAGTAATAGAGATATTGTCATA
This sequence comes from Enhydra lutris kenyoni, assembly GCF_002288905.1. Taxonomy (NCBI): domain Eukaryota; kingdom Metazoa; phylum Chordata; class Mammalia; order Carnivora; family Mustelidae; genus Enhydra; species Enhydra lutris. Next base: position 586,394 of record NW_019154164.1, on the reverse strand, counting down.
GAATTTTCTGCTTGGGGCATCTGGGTCACTCAGATGGTTAGGTGTCTGCCTTCAACTCAGGTCATGATCCTGGAGTCCAGGGATCAAGCCCAACATTGGGCTCCCAGCTCAGCAGGGACTCTGCTTCTCCTTGCCTCTGCCTCTCCCGCTGCTTATGTGCTCACTCGCGCTCTCTCTCTCTCTCAAATGAGTAAATAAAATCTTTTTAAAAATTTTTTTTTTGCTTAAGGAAACATGAGGGGCAGGAACTTGGCTGATTCAGTCAGTAGAGCATACGACTCTTCATCTCAGAGTTGTGAGTTCAAACTCCACACTGGGAGTAGAGCTTACGTAATAAAAAAAATTTTTTTAAAAGAAACATGCCAGTTAAGTGGAGAAATAATTTGAAATGAGAACTCTAAATTCACAACAATAACTTAAGTGGAACTGGGGTGACTATTTCTATTTCTGTCTCTCTCTGTCCCCCCAACACACACCACATATCCAAGATCACAATGCTACAGGCTTTGCATAATTATGTCTAATCCTCTTAACACCCTTATGAGGTAGCTATTATTCCACATTATATATATGAATCAAAGACAGATTGAATGCCCAGTGCTAAAAACTAGTATTAACTGACAACACCAGGGTTCCAAACTGAGGTGTTACTTCAAAGCCCATGTTCTATGTGTGCTTTTCCACTCCTCCAACATACTTTTGTGATTTCGTGTCCCAAATTTCAAATATTCTGTTCCACTAGAATCACAATGCAGGGTCAGAGAGATTCTTAGTCTCCTTGCCACATTCGTATCTTAGGTTGCTTCTTGCAACAGAAAGAACACAAACTTGACTTCAAGTACAATTTTTAATTAAAAAATAATGAACACCACTTAAAGCTCTCAGCTGTTTGTAATTTACCAATTCAGAACTGTTCTTAGCTCCTTAAAGAGTAGACGCTTATTAATTTTTCAGAATTTTTAACCAATTCAATAAACAAGGATTAAAGAACATTAAACAAGTTTCTCCAGAAAAGAAGTAACATCTTACAGGCAAAACCACTGTCCTGAGTACCTGCCAAAAACTCTGAAATATCTGAGACTTTACCCTACTTGTAAGCCAACAAGTTAGCCTAAGACGGTTGTATAGGTGCTGGCAGAAGGCATGAGATTCCTATGTTTGAGACAAAGGACTTCATTACTCATAGCATAGCAAGTGGCATAAGCAGCAAATTTTTATCAGTTCTCCTTGCCTTCCAAATCCCACAGGGGTAACATAGATGGGTATAGATGAATGCTGACCCACATACTAGAACACATAATAGGAGACAAACTCTAAGCTAGGGGAACCCAAATGTTTATAATAGACAATAAGCCAGCACACACTTTGTTCAAAGGGAGACATTATCTTTAGTTTACCAGACAGTAATCATGACTGTCCTTTGCTTTGCAGAGAGAAACTCTCATTCTTCCAAAAGTCAGTCCTGAGCAAAGAGCAATTAGTGCCTCATTTGCAAGATATGCAGAAACATGAAGCCCATGGAAAATTATCTCCCAATAGTACCATGTACATTCCTTATCAAGTGGGATTGGAAGTTGCAGCCTCACTACAGAGAATATACAAGGTAAAATAGTTACCTTAATGGTCACATTCTCTGTAGTCCTATACTTACTGTCCGTCATAGAGGCAGGCAAATCCTGATCTTTGCCTTCCAGGCCCCATTCTCCTTATTTCCTGGGCAGCATTCTGACTGGACTCATTTAGCCAAACAAAATTCTATTAAGCCCTAGCAGTTGTTAAGGTAGGTAAAAAGCCCACTCAGACACCAAACCTAAGCAATCCCAATTACTGTTTCACTCTAGCACCAAATACAATCTGCTTAGATAATAACATTCAGTGAAAGAAACTATGCAAAAAGAATCACCCCCACTTAGTTCTAGTAAAATTTAAATTTTCACAAAGCTGTTGTGGTGGAACCAATACTGCATCATCCTTGGGGTACATCATGAGGTTCACACAAAGACTGATGGAATGAAAAAGGAAGGGTAACTTCTTTAACAGATGAGCAGTAAACTGGATCTGAACTGTATTCTGATTCTACTGATTACTACCTATGAAACACTGCCAGAATCAATTACTATTCCTCCCTATCTCAGAGCTATTAGAAATGAGTAAATATTCTATAACAACCTAAAATCCCTAGAAGTAAGCAACAGAAATGAGGGGGGAAATTATCAACTTGCACATAACTATATATATTTTTTTCACAAATGCATAAAATAAAATGAGAGAAGTTGATTATATATTCCGTTCTTACAACAAGGAAAATATATACCAGAATTACGTCTTTAGAGAGTGGATAAAATCAACCAACTCAAAAGCGTATTTCCTCATATTAAAAAAAAATTTTTTTTAAGATTTTATTTATTTATTTGACAAAGAACACACGTAGGCAGAGGCAGGCAGAGAGAGAGAGGGAGGCAGACTCCCTACTCAGCAGGGAGCTGGATGTGGGGCTCGATCCCAGGACCCTGGGATCACGACCTGAGCCGAAGGCAGAGGCTTCAACCCACTGAACCACCCAGGTGCCCCTCCTCATATAAAAATTTTTAAGAATTAAATTTTCTGTTCTCTTTAGTAATTGATATTACTCAAATGTAAACATTTACAGTATGTAAAATATCATTAATATGCTCTCAAATATTAATGCTTCCTTATCTATTTTTCCATCTAAAAGAAATGTCAGGACTAGAAACAAAAGCAACAAGAAAACAGGAGGCACCACAGCTGTCTGTCGATGCAAGAATGGAGAGTGTCTTTGAAGTATTAGAGACTCTGATGTTGGAGCCTGATGGGAAATGACAACCCTAGGGATCTGGCATCTGCTTTGAACAGATGCCCTCGCAAAGACAGGTGATTTCTTGATTCAGTATTCCCTGGAAGGGTGTTGTGCTGTGTCATTCAGGACAAGATAATGGAAAGTCCATCTATAACTCTGAAGCCCTGTTGCATGAGTAAGACCTATGGGTAACAGAATTTCTGAGCTACTCTGTAGTGAGTTAAAACATTAACCATAAGTACAGTGGAGAGAGAAAAAGGGTCAGTAGATATTGGAAAAAAAAAATGAAGGAAAATGCGTTAAAGCCAACTATTATGAGAAACAATAACAAGCAGACCTCACTAGCCTACAGCAACCAATACTGAAAAGCTCTTTTTGAGCACAGGCACTTTGAGAAGCAAGGGTGCAAACAAAAACAGATGCTGCAAAGAGAAAGAAACCACAGCTGCTAACCAGAGGGCAGATTACATGCATGCTCAGTGAGAAAAGAACTGTGAGTCATACAACTATTAAGCCACGTGGAAGGATAGGACTTTATTTAAAAAAAAAAAAAAAAAAAAAAAGGAGGGGGCTGCTCTATGCAGTTATGGGTAGGAAATTCTGCTAAGTGTTTTAGTTTCGCCAAGAAATAATGACAATTAACTGTGCAATGACATTCGAACATCAAAGTAATGCTTAAAAATGACACTACAACCCTTGTAATAAGACTTATTACACTGTAAATTTGGCATTATGAATTCATGCAGTATTATTTATTAAATGGTTCCTGGAAAACTTTTATTTTCAAAAGACAAATGGTATAGCCTCATCACATAACTTTTACTAAAATAAATTCCAGATGGAAGAAAATGATAAACAAAAATGAACCATAAAAAAACAGAAAAACATTTTGTGAATATCCACTTAATATTAAAATGGGGAAGGACTTTCAAGGCCTTCAATAAGGGAATAATTCGCAAATGAAAAGATTTCTAAATTTAGAGACATAAAAGAAAACTACAGTCTGTCAAAAAGCAAAATGATAGCAACAGCTCGTAGGTAAAACCTTGCATCAACGACATAAACAGATTCAAAAATGAAAATTACCAGACCAAGATGAACACGAAAATATGCTCAACCTCATCGTCAATCAAAAGAAATGCAAAGAATAAGATATCATAACTCGCTCATCAAATTTAAAGGTTTTTAAAGGTATTGTTCGCTGTTGGCAAGACACTTCCACACACCACTGATGGGATTTCAAAATGAGGTAACCCGTCTAGAAAGCAATTTGACGACATGAATCAAGCTCCTGAAAAATGTTCATACACACTGATCCAATAAATCAATCTCTAGCAATTTTTGAAACCAAATAAACATAAGAAATTATGTACTTTTAAGGATTATCTAAGACAGTAGAAAATTAGAAACAACTTAAATGCCCAACAATAGGTAAAGGCTAGATAAAATATAGTATATCCTTAAAATGGAGTATCTTGCCGCCTTTAAAAACACTATTATAGATCTGATTCCTTAAAATGAATATAAGAATGCCCACAGGAGGGGCGCCTGGGTGGCTCAGTGGGTTAAAGCCTCTGCCTTCGGCTCGGGTCATGATCCCAGGGTCCTGGGATCGAGCCCCGCATCGGGCTCTCTGCTCCGCGGAGGACCTGCTTCCTCCTCTCTCTCTGCCTGCCTCCCTGCCTACTTGTGATCTCTCTCTCTGTCAAATGAATAAATAAAATCTTTAAAAAAAAAAAAAAAAAAACAAAAAAAAAAAAAAAAAGCCTACAGGATAAAAACTAGGACTTTTTTTTTTTTTTTTTTTTTTAAAGTAGGTTCCATGACCAGCACAGAGTCCACCACAGGGCTTGACCTCACGACCCTGAAGTCAAGACTTATTTTTTTTTTTTAACTTTTAACTTTTAACACACATAAAGGTGATGAGTGTAGGATAATGAAGGAAATACACCAAAATGTTAATATCTATTCAAGGTTGGTGGGATGAGGAGTATTTTGTATTTTCTTCTGTATGCTTTTATTTTCCAAGTTTTTTACAATAAGCAAGCATTGCTTCTGTTATAAGAAAAACACAATATTATGCTATTTTAAAGGTACTATATTTCACAAGGTAAACTGAATTCTAACCATACACATTCCACTCATAAAAATGGTATGTGCAGACAGTTACAGGCTTCATAAGGTGGTATTAGATATGATCATTTTCTTTTTCATGGGGCACAACTCGGTCCTTCTACCAAAACCTGCTACCAAACATCTATCACCATGCTGAGTCATGTTATATTGACACTCCACCATATGTCATAATTTTTAAGATGCAAATTACTAGGAAAGTATGAAACTTCAAATGTCAAAATCATGCTTCCATGTAAATTATTTTCTTTTTTTTTTTTTTTTTTTTTTTTTTTTTTTTTTT
>NW_019154164.1:540341-581060 GCF_002288905.1 Enhydra lutris kenyoni | reverse complement strand
AGAGAGCAGAGAGCCCGATGCGGGACTCGATCCCAGGACTCTGAGATCATGACCTGAGCCGAAGGCAGCGGCTTAACCCACTGAGCCACCCAGGCGCCCCGTGTAAATTATTTTCTTAAAGCAAAACCCCAAAACTGTAAAATCTGAATTGTTATAAGAAGTCTGGTTAGTGAAGTAAGTAATGGCAAAACATTACCATCTTCACCATTTCTGAGACATATGAATTGCTGCATAATTAATATGACATTCATGCTCCTCCTGCCTAGGTCAAGATCAACCAGCCACTGAAAATCAAGTGGAACTGTTTATACAGTATACTTTCTTTTTATACAATATACTATTTATTTGCCTTAATTAAGACACCTTAGTAGCTTCCTACTGCATGAGGAAAGAAAATCTAATGTAGTATGAGAACAGTCTGCATGAAACTGACTCCCCCAGGATAACTCTAGTAGGCTGTGGGCTCCAAAACAAAAGTAGTCCTTAAAAAAGCAGCGGTGGGAGTGGGGGGAAGGCGGTCGCCTGGCTGGCTCAGTTGGTAGAGCATGCAACTCCTGATCTTGGGGGTCTTGTTTTTGAGCTCCATATAGGGGGTACCACATAGCAGGTACAGCTTACTTTAAAAAAAGTAGCCCAGGGGGCGCCTGGGTGGCTCAGTCGTTAGGCATCTATCTGCCTTTGGCTCAGGTCGTGATCCTAGAGTCCAGGAATGGAGCCCCACATTGGGTTCCCTGCTCGGTGGGAAGCCTGCTTCTCCCTCTCCCACTTCCCCTGCTTGTGTTCCCTCTCTTGCTGTGTCTCTCTCTGTCAAATGAATAAATAAAATCTTTAAAAAAAAAAAAAAAGTAGTCCTTAAGGAAAGTTTAAAAAAACAAAACAAAACAAAACAAAACCCTGAGAGAAAGCTACCACGCTAAATAAAACTAACTGCTTTATCTCTGATGAATCTAGACTATGATGAATTTTACAGGTAGTATACTGTGCTCCTTAAAAAAAATACTCTATTTAGGGGCACCTGGGTGGCTCAGTGGGTTAAAGCCTCTGCCTTCGGCTCAGGTCATGATCCCAGTCTTGGGATGAGCCCCACAGCAGACTCTCTGCTCAGCAGGGAGCCTGCTTCCCACCCCCCACTCTCTGCCTGACTCTTTGACTAATTGTGATCTATCAAATAAATAAGTAAAATCTTTAAATAAAAAAAATACTGTATTTAGAGAGCAAGAATCATCCTTACTTGAGCTGTTTAACAACAAAGCACTAAATACTGGATGCTGAAATTAAAAGCAAGTTATAGTAAACTAATTACAAAGTAATGGCAAATTCCACAAACCAGGCCAAAGAAGACTCCATTAATTTGTGCTAAGTGGTTAAGCAGCCCCTACAGAGCAGCATATTGGCAGCTATCAGAAAGACCAAATGCATTCAGACAGTTTATTATCAACAGAGAAAGTATGATCAGTAGGGATCAGTTCCCTGTGTCTTCAGGCCTACAGGAGAAAACCAAACTGGAGGGAGGGACCAAATGACAGACAACATGCATGGTGGGTGGCTGGTTTTTGAGGACTCAACTCTAGATTGCAGCTTTGCAATTTTATACTCACAGCTATAGCCAAATGTCCCATATCTTCCCAGTATGAGAGATGAAAATAATAAACTATCTTGCAGCAGCCTCCCACAAGAGAGGAAGGCAGATAAGAAATGACCTCATGTCATCTATCTATTTTGCTGTGTACCAGGGAAGATCATAGAATCTTCCCGCAAGATCTGGGCCAGATTGTGGTTGAGCCTGGCCTATGCAGACTATGCAGAAATGTGCAAGACCACCAAAGTACCATGGCAGAGCCATTCCATTAGTTTATAGTCAAATAGAACAAGTCAGTGTATAAAAGAATATACCATGTCATGTTCCTTCCCATAATTTTAAGTTCAGAAATTTGATAAGCATTCACTATCAACCATTGCAGAGAGGCATAACACTGAACCAAACACTATAAGGAATTTCTGTATCTGCCCTCAAAGAGTTTAAATTCCTCTTGGGGGAAGCAATTTATTTATGTATGTATGTGTTGAGAGAGAGAAAAGGAAAGAGAGTACTTATGGGGAGGAAGGGGATAAACAGAAACTGAAGCAGGCTCCAAGCCTAGTGCAAAGCCCAATGTGGAGCTTGATCTCCCAATCTCGAGATCATGACCCAAGCTGAAACCAAGAGCTGGAGGCTTAATTGACTGATCCACCCAGGCACCCTGGGGGAAGCAATTTAAAGCCAAGAATACAATTGCACCTGGCTGTATTAAATAGTAACTTAAACATTTAACAAAAGAAAAACGGTTTAATAAAATATGGTACATTCATACAATAGACTATTAGGCAATCCTTAAAAAATCACGTCATAAAATATTTTTCTTCAGTGGAACAGTGGCATAAGAAAGACTCAGGTAGAAAAATTTGGAAGAAGACTATACAATAGACTATAATGTAAAGACTTTTATGGCAACATTAAATAGATAAATGTTGAGAAAATTCAGCCACGAGGTGATGAGGCTTTTTACAAGAGAGGCAGTAAACATATAAAGAGTTGTTTATGAGGACCTTTAAGCTCTGATCCTACTGAAGATGATAAACTTTGCAACTCAGAAGTATAGATCTTAGCTCTGCCTAAGGCAAATGGAAGACAGCAGACTAATGTAATAAGAGAAAACTAGAATACAATTTTAAACAATTTAGAGCTATGTTACCAAGAAAACTGCTAAACCTAATCAAAAAATGTGCATTCATCTCCCAATTTTTCTGGACTTCATCTACAAATATAATTTTCAAAACAGAATTTCCTAAACCAACATATTAATCCTAAAAACATTTTATAATGTAATATTTTCAATGTAAAACTTATTATTTAATGTTATAAACATTACTCAAAAATCAATTCTATTAGTTAACCTAAATATTTAAAAGCTGTCAACTATTCTGCAGAGCACTGGTTGACTGAGTTGGTGGAATATACAACTCCTTGTTCTCAGGATTATGAGTTCAAGCCCCATGGTGGGCACAGAGCCTACTAAAAAAATAATAATAATAAATAAGTAAATAAAAGCAGTCGACTATTCTAAAATAAAAACATATCAATGGTACAATATAACAATATACAAAAATTATAGCTAAAATAAATAAACTAAAAAGGGGGGGTTGCCTGGCTGATTCAGTCAAAAGTACATGACTCTTGATCACAGGGTTGTGAATTCATGCCCCATACTGGGTATAAAGATTACTTAAAAAATAAATAAATAAAATTTTAAAAAAACTATAGCTAATCTGCAACAGTTCAAGTTTAATAATCATCTCTCTGCTTATGAAGCAATAATAGACTTCTTTGTTCTAATAGTTTTTTCCTTTTTTTAAATAAAAATAAAGCAAAGAAGACAAAATCAGGGAGACAATGAGAAGTCCAGTCTGGCTGGAGAACAGGGTACCTACATGAGCAGTGGTAAATATAGTGGAAAAGGAAAGAGGCAAATTGTGCAGAGACCTGAAAAGGCACCCAGGGTAAGGAGCAGCCTTAACTGAACAAATGTGTTAAACATCTACCACTCTTTACTAACTGCTGGAATGGCAACAAAGTAACTACATTCAAGTAACTCCCAAAATCAGTAAAAAGAGAAAGGTAAACAAATACCATATTTCTTTGATTTTACAATGTACATTTTACTTTAATGTTAACAATCCCGAAATCCATGTATGTGCTTACTGTGTATTTTTTCCAGAAAAGTTATTAAATTTATGGTAAATGCTACAACAGAGGAAATATATTAAATGCAATTAAAAAATCACACCTGCTATAACAGAGGTATAGAGTAATCACTATATGTGGAAGATAAGAGGACAGGGAAACAAATAAAGACCTGATCTGAGATACAAAAGATGAATAGGAATTCACAAGGTAGGAAAGAAAGAGAAGGACATTAACAGTTAGGGGTAAAAACATAGAGACAAGGAAGTGTATGATACTGTCACGAAACAGCATGTAGTTTGGTAGGCTGCAATGTAGAGCTGGGGAGCAGTATAAGACTAACTTGAAAGGCAGATAGGCCAGGAATGCAAGGGGGTTATAATATCCAAAAAACAATCAATGTAAGTATACCATATTAATGCAATAAAGGACAAAACCCATGTGCTCATCTCAAAAGACCCAGAAAAAGCAAGTGATAAAATCCAACACCCTCTTTTGACAAAAAGTTTTCAAAAAACTGGCTTAAAAAGGGATTTCTTCAACTTAATAAAGGACATCTATGAAAAGAACCAGAGCTAACATCGTATTTAACAGTGAAAGAGTCGATGTAGTCCTTCTAAATTCGGGAACAAGCAAGAATCTCCACTCTCACCACATCTACTCAACATTGTACTAGAAGTTCTAGCCAGGAGAATTAAGTAAGAAATAGAAATGAAAGGCATCCAGATGCAAAAGGAAGAAGTAAAGCATCTCTATTTGCAGATGACATGATCTTATATAGAGAAAATCCTAATGAACCATTAAAAAACTATTAGAACGAAGAAACTAGTTCGGCAAGGTTGCAAGATAAAAGATCAATATATAAAAACCAATTATACTTCTATACACTGGCAATGAACATCCCCAAAATGAAATTAAGAAAAAATTTCCATAATACTCAGCCATTAAAAAAAAAAAAAATCTTGCCATTTGAGACAACATGGATGGACCTAATACCTAGAGGGTATTAGGCTAAGTAAATCAGACAGAAGAAGACAAATACCTTGTGATTTCACTTATATTTGGAATCTAAAAAACAAATGAACAAAGAAAACAAACAGAAACAGACTCATAAATACAGAGAACAAATCGGTGGTTGCGGGAGGGATGGGCAAAATAGGGAGAGGAAATTAAGAGGTACAAACCTGCAGTTATAAAATAAGTAAGTCACAGGGTTGTAAAGTATAGCATAGGGAATACAGTTAATATTACTGCAATAACTTTGTATGGTGACAGATAACTAGATATCATGGTAATCATTTTGTAATGTATATGATTTCAAATCAGTACACTCTACAACTGAAACTAAAATTGTACGTCTTACATCAATGTAGATGAAACTGGAGGGTATTATGCTAAGCGAAATAAGTTAATCAGAGAAAAACAATTATCCTATTGTTTCACTCATATGTGGAATACAAGAAATAGTGCAGAGGATCATAGGGAAAGGGTAGAAAACTGAATGAGAAGAAATCAGAGAGGGAGACAAACCATGAGAGACTCTGGACTCTGGAAAACAACCTGAGGGCTACAGAAGGGGAAGTTGGTGGGGGGACGGAGTAACTGGGTGATGGGCATTAAGGAGAACACATGACGTGATGAGCACTGGCTGTTAAAGACGACTGATGAATCACTGAGTACTACATCAGAAACTAATGTTGGCTAATTGAATTTAAATAAAAATAACTTTTTATGTCAAGTATATGTATTTTTAAAGATTGTATTTATTTATTTGACAGAGAGAGATCACGAGTAGGCAGAGAGGCAGGCAATGTCAAGTATATTTTTTAAAATTTTTTACTTACAATAGTATCAAAAAAATAATTTAGTAAAACTACAAAATGTTGAAAGAAATTAAAGCTATAAATAAATCAAAAGACATTCATTATTCATAGGTTAGACAACTTAATATTGTTAAGACAGTAAAACTCCCCCAAATTGATCTACAAATTCAACAAAATCCCAACTTGCATTTGCTGAAGAAACTGACAGGCTGATCCTAAAATTCATACAAGAATAGCCAAAGCAATCTTTAAAAAGAACGATATTGGAGGGTGCCTGGGTGGCTCAGTGGGTTAAGCCTCTACTTTTAGCTCAGGTCATGATCCCAGGGTCCTAGGATCAAGCCCCCACATTCCGCTCTCTGCTCAGCAGGGGACCTGCTTCCCCCTCACCCTCTGCCTGCCTCTGCCTACTTGTGATCTCTCTCTGTCAAAAAAATAAATAAAAATCTTAAAAAAAAAAAAAAAAAGAACAATATTGGAAGATTCACTCCTCCTGGCTATAAAACTTTATACACAGCTTACTGACCAGCTACAGAAGTCAAGAGTATGGTACTAGGAGAAGAATAGAAATAAACACACACATACACACACACACACACACACATATGAAGAGAAATATAGATCAATGGAATAGAATTGAGAGTCCAGAAATAAACATTTATATTTACATTTATGGTCAACTGATTTTTGACAAGGGTGGTAAGATAAGTGGATGAGGAAAGAAATATTTTCAATAAATGGTGTTGAGGGGCACCTGGGTGGCTCAGGTCATGCCCTCAGGGTCCCAGGATCAAGCTCCACAACGGGCTCTCTGCTCAGTGGGGAGCCAGCTTCCCCCTCTCTCTCTGCCTGCCTCTCTGCCTATTTGTGATCTGTCTTTCTGTCAAATAAATAAATAAATAATCTTTAAAAAAAAAAAAAAAAAAAAGAAAGAAAGAAATGGCGCTGAGACAGCTGAATATCCACATGCAAAAGGATAAAGTTGGACCCTGACCTCACATCATACACCAAAAACTAAAAATGGACAGTACACCTAAATATAAAAGCTAAAACTATAAAATTCAAAACAAAACATAAGGGTGAATCTTCATAACCTTGGGTTAGGCAACGGTTTCTTAGATATGGCACCAAAACCACAGATAACATAAGAAAAAATATGTAAGATAGGCTTCATCAAAATTTCAAAATTGTTTTTTAAAGTAAAGAACCCACAGAACACAAAATAAATATTTGGAAACCATCTATCTGATAAGGTTTTATGTACAGAATTAAAAAATAAAAACTCTTATAACTCAGTAATGAAAAGACAACCCAATTAGAAAATGGACAAAGAGTTGAATAGAATTTCAATTAGGAAGATGCTTAACATCATTAGTTATAAGTGAAATGACATCAAAACCATAATGAGATTATACTTCACATACTAAGATGACTATAAAAAAATATAGATAATAACAAGTGTTGTCTCGGATATGAAGAAATTCGACTCCTCATACATCACTAATGAGAACGTAAAATGATACAACCACTTTGGAAATAAGTTAATATTTCCTCAAATTGTTAAACATAGAATTACCATATGATTCAGCAATTCCATTCCTACATGTTATACACAAGACAAACGAAAACATACACCTACACAAAAACTTGTACATCAGTGATCATAGCAGTATTATTTATAATATATAGCCAGACAGGAAACAACCCAATTGTCCATCAACTGATGAATGGATAAACAAAATGTACAAAGGAATCTTGTTCAGATATAAAAAGGAATGAAGTACTGATACATGCTACATTATAAATGAACTTTGAAAACCTTATGGTAAATAAAAGAAACCTGTCACAAAAGGCCAGATGAAATGTCCAGAATAGGCAAATTCTATAGAGAGGGAAAACAAACGAGCGATTACCTAAGTTCAAACTAGGTGGGGGTGGGGAAGCTGGGAGTGTGGGAGGAATGGGGAAGGACTGCCAATAAGTATGGGGCTTTTTGGTGTAATTCCAAAATTACATTGTAGTGATGGATACAGAACTACCAACCAATAAACTATACACTCTAAATGGGTAAATTTTTGGTAGTGAATTATATAATCTCAACAAAATATTAAAAAAGAGTAGGCAGGGATAGATCTGGAAAAAGATGATCTGTGTCTAAAATATGAAACTGAATCTCACACTATTGTATAAAAATTAATTCCATATTGATTAGGAACTTAAACACTCAAAACAGACCTTTAAAACTCTTAGCAAAAAATGCAGGTGAATGGGGGCACCTAGGTGGCTCAATCAGTTAAGTGTTTCTCTTCAGCTGAGGTGATGATCCTGGAGTCCGGGGATAGAGCCCCAAGTCAGGTTACCGGCTCAGTGGGGAGTCTGTGTCTCCCTCTCCCACTGCCCCTGACCCCTAGTCCATGCCCTTTCTCTAACTCACTTTCCCTCAAATAAATAAATAAAATCTTAAAAAAAAATGTAGGTGAATGTATTTTGCACATTCTTAAACAAGACACAAAAAGCAGTGACTATAAAGCACTGGCAAATCTGACTGTATTAAAATTTTGAACATTTGTTCATTCAAAGTCTTCTTAAAAAACAAAAAGGCAAATTAAAATCTGGGAGAAAATATTCATAGTATACAAACCTGACAAATGAGTACTGTAAGGAATATGTTTTAAACCCATAGACGTCTGTAAGGAAAGGACAAGCCACCAATAGAAATTGGACCAAATATATGAAAAGTTATTTCACAGTACAGGAAACACCTATGGCCAACAAACATTCAAAGATATGTCAATATCACTAGTGATGAGAAAAATGTAAATTAAGAAACACTTCATTGAAATACCATTTTATACTCATTTGTCCAAAATGCATAGATCTGACAACACTATGTGTTGGACATATGGATTCTTAAGATCTCTTATACATATTGAAGGAAATATACATTTTAAACCAGTTTGGCATTATCTCAAGTTGAACACTGTCACACAAAATAGCCTGGAAATTCCACTACCAAGTATATGCACAGGAGAAATTCTTGAACATGTACACCAGGAGACATAATAATGCTTACAGCAGCGCTGTTTGCAAGAGCACAACTGTGGAAACAACCCAAACTGCCATCAGTGAGAAAGTGGATAAAGTATAGTATAGTCACACAATGAGAGATAATGCAGCCATCAAAGAGAATGAACTACAGCTCCACACATTTTGGATGAATCTTAGCAATTTAATATTAAGTAATACAAAAATTACCAGTCATATAAAGCACAGTGTATGCAACAGCTTTTCTTTTTAAGATTTTATTTATTTATTTGACAGACAGAGATCATAAGTAGGCAGAGGCAGGCAGAGAGAGAGGGGGAAGCAGGCTCCATGCTGAGCAGAGAGCCCGATGCAGGGCGATGTGGGGCTTGGGCTCGATCCCAGGACCCTGAGATCATGACCTGAGCTGAAAGCAGAGACTTAACCCACTGAGCCACCCAGGCACCCAGGCATCAGCTCTTTTTACATATTTTTAAATATTCAAAACAAGGAATAAGCAATGTATTGTTATGGAGCTGGCTTACTGGCTCCAAGGTGTTTTGGTAGCTACAAGTGACAATCGGATCTGCATATTACAAAGAATGCTCTGGCTACCCTGTAAAGAGCTAACCCAACTTGAACCAAATATGAGGCAGCGTAATTATTCAGGAAAACTGCTGATAAGTCCAGTTAAAGGTAAGGAGAGGAGGACCTGAACAATAACAATAGCAGTGAGAACAGACAGGAGGAAGAGATCCGAAAGCTATTCAAAGAGTTATGACCAACAGGCCTTAGTTTCTAACTAGTTCTAAAAGGAAAGGGAAGGGAAGAGTGGAGAATCTTTCCTAAGTTTCTGATCTGAGTGACCAGGGGGCCTAGGATCAAAATAAAGGCTGATTTTTTTAATATATTCTGAATTTGAAGAGACTCTCTGATGTCAATATGCATATGGTTTCCTCCCTTCATGAGTAACTATAAAATCCGATCCTTTCCCTTACCTCCACTCTCCTTTACAAAGCCCTCTCTGCGGTCCTAGTGTAAGGGCCTATTTAGCCAGAGCGATTCCATCCCGTTAAACAGTGATTTTGTTGTTCATGCAGTAAAACTTAAACTGACCCTGCCCACCCCCCCACCGCGCCAGAAGAACTTACTTAAAAGCAAGTCCGGGAAACCAGTAGAATATGGTCTACCGGTCCCTGATAACAGAGCCCAAATAAAAGGGCGGATCAGGTCAGATGGAGGTAAGAGAGCCCGCATGCAGGGATGAGTCGGGCCAGGTGGAGTCATCCAATCAGTGGGGCGCGCATACTGTCTCCCTAGCTACCAAGGAGTGTGGGCCCCGCCTTTTGGGCGCCAATCCTGACCAAGGTATAGGCTAGTTCAAATAGCTACTATGGGGTGAATTGTAATTCAGTTGGCCACCCGTGTGTGACCTAGCATGACTGTGCAGCTTTCTCTGTGTGTTACAATCTCATTGGCCACCTATGTGTGGCCAGGCTCAACCACATGGCCTTTGCTCTATAAAAGTTAGTCAGCAAGGCAGAGAGGGGTCGCCCTCTCTGTAAGAGGCGACCCCGACCAGTCGGTTTGATTCTCGATGCTTGGCGCGAAATAAAGTTTTGCTTGACCTTCGCTTTGTATCAGTCTCATTCCTTTGACCATGGACCCAACACTACCAAGGCAGTCACAAGTCATCTCTCCCTCTTTGAACCTGCAATGTACTTTGTTTTCACTTATGACATTTATCTTACTCTAGCCCAGTGATTCTCAGTCTTAGCACTCCTGACATTTTGGAACAGATAAGTCTTTGTTGTGTGTGGCAGTCCTTGCTCTGCACTGTGGGATGCTTTGCAGCATCCCAGGCCCCTCTTACCCACTAGATGTCACAATCAAAACATCTCCAAACATTACCAAATACCCCTGGGGCAAATCTTCCCTCATTGAGAACAACTGACCTAGCCTATATAACAGATAAGTGGGTACAGATAAATGAGTACTTATTTTTTTTTTAAGATTTTATTTATTTATTTGACAGATAGAGATCGCAGGTAGGCAGAGAGAGAGAGGAGGAAGCAGGCTCCCTGCAGAGCAGAGAGCCAGATGCGGGGCTCGATCCCAGGACCCTGAGATCATGACCTGGGCCGAAGGCAAAGGCTTTAACCCACTGAGCCACCCAGGTACCCCTATGTATATCTTTTTTTTTTTTTTTTAAGATTTTATTTATTTGACAGAGAGAGATCACAAGTGGGCAGAGAGGCAAACAGAGAGAGAGAGGAGGAAGCAGGCTCCCTGCAGAGCAGAGAGCCCGATGTGGGACTCGATCCCAGGACCCTGAGATCATGACCTGAGCTGAAGGCAGAGGCTTAACCACTGTGCCACCCAGGTGCCCCTATATATATCTTTTTAAAAGTACTTGATTTCCCACTGACAGACATCCCGAACCAATTACCTCAGAGTATTAAGGATTTACATATCGTAATTACTTTTTTTTTAAGATTTTATTTATTTATTTTACGGACAGAGATCACAAGTAGGCAGAGAGGCAGGCAGAGAGAGAGGAAGAAGCAGGCTCCCTGCTGAGCAGAGAGCCCGATGTGGGGCTCGATCTCAGGACACTGGGATCATGACCCGAGCCGAAGGCAGAGGCTTTAACCCACTGAGCCACCCAGGCGCCCCTGTAATTACTTTTTTAAGAGAGGAAGAATTGTAGGCTGCCCATTCTAGAGTCTCTTTGGGGCATAATTATTTAACGAAGTGATTTTGGATGAAATCCAAATTCACAAATGTTCTAGAATGGGTTAGTCTCTGTAGAGTTCAAATAAAAGTTTATGCTGCAGTTATTTTCTGTCTTTGGTCACCTTGAATCCCTAATATTATACATAAAATTCTACGGAAAAGGATTGAAGTAATTAATTTAAAAGTAAAGTGACAAAAATCTCTGTCACAAATCATAAAAGAGGGGCACCTGGGTGGCTCAGTTGTTAAGCCTCTGCCTTCGGCTAGGCTCATGATCCCAGGGTTCTGGGATCGAGCCCCAAATTGGGCTCCCTGCGTGGTGGGAAGCCTGTTTCTCCCTCCCCCACTCCCCCTGTTTGTGTTCCCTTTCTCACTGTGTCTCTCTCTGTCAAATAAATAAAAAAAAATCTTAAAAAAAAAATCATAAAAGAGTACAGCGAATTAGCAACATCCACAAATAAAAAAAGACTTACTTCCCTACTTGGAAAAAATAACTTTTCTTTAAAATTTTTCATATCAAAAAATACATTAGAAAACAGCCATTGTTTAATCATCCATTACAGTACATTGACTGATATTCTGTAAGTAAAATGCTATCAATTTATAATTTATTTGAAACAGGAGAAATATAAAGATTAAAATTTAAACCTTGACCTTTAGTAGACTTGAGTGCAATAGTTTTAAGTGAGACTAAACATAAATTTAAATTATTGTTATAAAACTGACCTGTCAGGGGCGCCCGGGTGGCTCAGTTGGTTAAGCCTCTGCCTTCGGCTCAGGTCATGGTCTTGGGGTCCTGGGATCGAGCCCCACATCAGGCTCTCTGCTTGCGGGGAGCCTGCTTCCCCTTCTCTCTCTGCCTGCCTCTCTGCCTACTTGTGATCTCTGTCTGTCAAATGAATAAATAAAATCTTCAAAAAAACAAAACAAAACAAAACAAAAACCTGACCTGTCCAGTTTCCTCTTATTACACTGAAACGGGTTCCCTGGAGTGGAAGGTGTTCCCTTCTATAAAAGGGAAGTAGAGAAAACTTTTTTTAAAAAGATTTATTTGTTTGTCAAAGGGAGAGAGAAGAGAGAGTGCACACCAACAAGGAGAACGGCAGGCAGAGGGAGAAGCGAGCTCCCCACTAAACAAGGAGCCAGATGGAGGACTTGATCCCAGGACCCCTGAGATCATGACCTGAACCAAAGGCAGACACTTAACCAACTGAGCCACCCAGGCATCCCAGACAAAACTTTCCAAAACTTTTCAGAGTATTACAGTGCTTCAAGAAGTACCCTCAAGCGGCACCTCGGTGGCTCAGTGGGTTAAAGCCTCTGCCTTTGGCTCAGGTCATGATCTCAGGGTCCTGGGATCGAGCCAGCATTGGGCTCTCTGCTCAGCAGGGAGCCTGCTTCCTCCTCTCTCTCTGCCTGCTTCTCTGCCTACTTGTGATCTCTGTTGTCAAATAAATAAATAAAATCTTAAAAAAGAAAAAAAAAAGAATCAGTTTAAAAAAAAAAAAAGAAGAGGTACCCTCGATACACCCAAAGTGCAACAAAAAAATAGAGAAAACCAAGATTTCCCCTCTAGGTCATTATGCAAAGCTCTGTAGAATGAGGGTGGGCATCACAGAGTTTAAGCATGCCTTAGAGTGGGCTGCTGGGGTGGGTCAAGAGAATGGCATGCCCGTTTGCAAAGTTCCACAGAGTGCCTTGGAAATTTTAAACAAATACCCACTTCCAAGGAATCAATAAGCTGTTTAAGTCTTCAATTATTTATATTCATGAAAAATATTTTTATTTGTGGAAAGGGTTCCTAGCATCATCTCTTATTTTGTCAACAACGTTCTGGATCTTGTCCAACTTCATGCTTTTGATGACAAATAAGTGCTTCAGAGTTTGTATTACAAATAACCTAAATCAAGATATCAAATTTTAAACTTCAAGCAAAGTGTCCCTATAAACCCAATTCTAAAATATCCTAATCAGCCACTTCTGTTCTTTTACCTGTCATTTCATATATATAATTATTTTCATAAAAGATGATATGCTCATGTTTTCCAAAAGGTACTAATTTAACTGCTTACCACACAGTCCTAATTCTGAACTGTGGCTTATTCCCCAAATTGATTCCTTAAAGCATTATGCTCTATTGAGTACCTTTTCTACTCTC
This sequence comes from Enhydra lutris kenyoni, assembly GCF_002288905.1. NCBI lineage: Eukaryota > Metazoa > Chordata > Mammalia > Carnivora > Mustelidae > Enhydra > Enhydra lutris. The sequence continues at coordinate 567,598 of NW_019154164.1, read as the reverse complement.
ATCAACCTTTTCCCTGATGACACTGCTTCATTTCTTTAAGATTACAATTTAAGACATTACAAGTAAAGACAGATGCTGGTGAGGATGCGGAGAGAGGGGAACCCTCCTACACTGTTGGTGGGAATGCAAGCTGGTGCAACCACTCTGGAAAACAGTGTGGAGGTTCCTCAAAAAACTGAAAATAGAGCTACCCTATGACCCAGCGATTGCACTACTGGGTATAGATCCTAAAGATACAAACGTGGTGCTCCGAAGGGGCACGTGCACCCGAATGTTTATAGCAGCAATGTCCACAATAGCCAAACTATGGAAAGAACCTAGATGTCCATCAACAGATGAATGGATAAAGAAGATGTGGTATATATATACAATGGATTACTATGCAGCCATCAAAAGAAATGAAATCTTGCCATTTGCGATGACGTGGATGGAACTAGAGGGTATTATGCTTAGCAAAATAAGTCAATCAGAGAAAGACAACTATCATATGATCTCCCATATGATATGAGGAAGTGGAGATGCAATGTGGGGGGTTTGCAGGGTAGGAAAAGAAAAAATGAAAGAAGATGGGATCGGGAGGGAGACAAACCATAAAAGACTCAATCTCAAAAAACAGACTGAGGGTTGCTGGGGAGAGTGGGGACGGGAGAGGGTGGTGGGGATATGGACATTGGGGAGGGTATGTGCTATGATGAGTGCTGTGAAGTGTGTAAACCTGGCGATTCACAGACCTGTACCCCTGGGGATAAAAATACATTATATGGGGGCTCCTGGGTGGCTCAGTGGGTTAAGCCTCTGCCTTCGGCTCAGGTCATGATCTCAGGGTCCTGAGATCAAGCCCCGCATCAGGCTCTCTGCTTGGTGGGGAGCCTGCTTCCCCCTCTCTCTCTGCCTGCCTCTCTGCCTATTTGTGATCTCTCTCTTTGTCAAATAAATAAATAAAATCTTTTTTAAAAAATACATTATATGTTTATTAAAAAAAAAAAAGGAAAAAAAATTAAGACATTAATGTCCCCAAACATCTACCTTCACTTTTAACTTAGTAAAAGTCAGGTTACTTCTCCCTTCCATGGCTAACAGCTCCCCACCCTGTTCTTGCTTCCCTTGCCTTCAAATGAAGGTCCTCTCTACTCCTCTTACATTTGAACTCTGAGTGCTCCACCTGTTCCCTCCTCTCAGCCTCTCAGGATTTTTGTGAAAATACAGAGTAAACCAGTTAACATCTGTCCTTAACACACAATATCATTCCTAACTCTTATTCACACAATTTCTCTCCTGAAATTCTGCAACTGTCCCTCCTGCCTAATCATACTGATCGTTTACCTTAAGATTCAGCAAATACCTAACTTTAAAGGACTTTCTCAAACTTAACCCCCAATAAAATTAAGCCTTATGCCATAGTTTCACATCACTTACACAATTTTGAATAGTGTTACATAATTCTTTTCTTTTTTATGAATTGTTTTATTAAATTTTTAAAGTTTATTCATTTACACCCAATGTGGGGCTCAAACTCATGACCTTGAGGTCAAGAGTCACATGTTCTTGGGGTACCTGGGTGGCTCAGTCCATTAAGCATCCAACTCTTGATTTGGCTCAGGTCATGATCTCAGGATGGTGGGATCTAGCCTTCCATCAGGCTCCATGCTCTGGGAGGAGTCTGCTTGAGATTCTCTCTCTCCCTCTCCCTCTGCCCCCTCCCACCACTCACTCAATCATGCTCTCGCTTTCTCCCTCTCACTCTCTCTCTCTCTCTAAAATAAATAAATAGGGGATCCTGGGTGGCTCAGTCATTAAGCATCTGCCTTCAGTTCAGGTCATGATCCCGGAGTCCTGGGATTGAGCCCCACATCGGGCTCCCTGCTCAGCGGGAAGCCTGCTTCTCCCTCTCCCACTCCCCATACTTGTGTTCCCTTTCCTATGGTCTCTCTCTCTCTCTCTCTCTTTCTCTCTGTCAAATAAATTAATAAAATCTTTTAAAAATACATAAATAAATAAATCTTTTTTTTTTTTTTAAATCACATGTTCCGGGGCGCCTGGGTGGCTCAGTGGGTTAAAGCTTCTGCCTTCGGCTCAGGTCATGATCCCAGGGTCCTGGGAACGAGCCCTGCATCAGGCTCTCTGCTCAGAAGGGAACCTGCTTCCTCCTCTCTCTCTCTACCTGCCTCTCTGCCTACTTATGATCTCTGTCAAATAAATAAAAGCTTTAAAAAAAAAAAAAATCGCATGTTCTTTCCAGATGAGCCTGCCAGTTACCCCTATAATTCTTTTCTAGTTGTTACACATATTCCTGTACACATTCAATTATTTTATAAACTGTTCAAGGACCATGTCTCTTTCTTTTCTATTGGCTATAATCATGTTTCCAAAGTTGGAGTTCAATAAACGCTTGCTTAATAAATCTATTCTAAAACCATCAGAAAGAGGCACAAAGACAAGCTATGCAACTGCCATACACACCATAAAAAACAGTGCACACAAAGCAAAAAGTATATTAACTACATTAACGTATGAAATTAAATTAGCATAGTGTGCAGTTTAATAATAGTTTTATTATATAGAAAGAATGTGTTACAATGGAAATAACACTGGAATAGTGAGGGCTTGAGTCAGAAAACCCAGGCACTGACCCACACTCTGCCATACGCTATCCATTTAACTTTGGACAAATCATTTAACCTCTCACAACAATGAGTAATTACTATGTACTGTGCCAAACTCACAGGGTTTTATTAGGATACAGTAGCATAATATACATGAAAGTGCTTAGAAATTTATAAGGAGCTATATAAATGGTAATCTTTTAATGATGAACATACCCTCCAATTTAAGATAACATTTTATTTTAAAATATGAACTTATAAAAGAAAGAAATTAAGGGAAAACTATTTATGCTGTAGAAGAATTCATCACTAAATAAAATAAATCACTGCAAGGGCCAGCAACTCAAATTCAATCTAGAGCAATTAAAATATGAGTCAACTGTCAAAAATGTGCTTCACATTCAATTTTTTAGGGAGACATTTATTACACAAAGCAAAGTAGATATTGAATCAGTCCACAAAATCACAAGTTCATTTCACTGAATGCTCTAAGAGGGCCTTCACCTCACGACATAATCAGATGCTGCTAAGTTTATCTGGCTCCATTTTACAACCTGATACAATGCACCATGCCCCACAGTTGAAGGGGTGAACCAGCACATGTAGGAAATACTAGAGTTGACTCCAGGTTTACAGGAAAACATGTGATTAACCCAGGACACAGCACCATCTGATGCATGTAAGAATTCCTAAATCTGTTTCGCAGACCTATTGTTTATAAAGAGGTATGAAGAAGCAGAAGGAGAAGCTGCAAGTAGGCTGAGACTTACTTGTAGCATTGGTGACAAAGTCAAATATGAAAGTTTCAGGATTTGTTTGAGTAGCTATCAGAATCATTTTCAAGCTCTCTTCTTAAGGTCAACAAATTATCACGGTATCCAGACAGATTAAAATGTTCTAGGCAATTTCCCTTTGCCCTGCCAAGTTTACCTATAGACCATCTAAGACAAGACATTACAAGAGTCAGTTACTTTCCTGAAATGGATTACAAACTTTCTCATCTGTTCTTATGTCTTAATACAGACGAGGACTTTAATCAAGGACCTAGAAGACAGATCCAAAAAGGTCATGAGCACAAACCACCAACTGAAGATTCAAATAAATTAGCAAACTCTCCCTTTTAAATATTAATTCCTTAAAAGGCTGCCATAATAAACTTCAAGCTACATCCCAGCAAGAGAAGGGGAGTGAGCCGAAGAGGGGCAAAGAAACGAGGAGAGCAGGAGGGCACAGGGAGGTGAAGATCACACACCAGAAATGCAAAAAAAGGTAAAAAGACACCAAAGACAAACTAAACTTCACCAACAGCTACCAATTATCCATCTTCCCTCAGGGCAAGCCTATTAATAAACAAGATTTTGCTGCTACATGTTTTGGAGGCACTATTTTCTTAATGCCAAGTTATCCAAGAGTATTCAACGTAAACCAGGGTTATGAATGGTAACTGAAGAAACTATAGCTTCCTGGCAATTTTCTGTTCACTATAGACATGATATAATGAAAAAAAAAAAAAAAAAGAGTCTCTGCTTCATCTAGCCTATTAAAAAGAATACTGAATTAGATCCTGAATACATACTTCCTAGTTTTGGCTTTGACCCTCTTGACACGTGACTTTAGTCACTAAATGTTTATCAATATTTGCATTCACCTAAACAGTACTACTTGAGTACCTAAAAAATGAGTTATTTTAGAGTTTCTCAGCACTGCCTGCACACTAGAATCACCTGGGAAGACTTTTTTTAAAAAAAGATTCTCTTGGCCCCTGAGATTGTGATTTAATTGGTCTGAGGTAGGGCCCAGGCATAGGTCTTTAAAAAACACTCCCTTTGGATTTTAACCTGCAGCCCAGGTGAAGCACCACAGGTCTATTTTGTCTTATGTATATGTGAGGAACAGCAAAATAATGCAAAAAACCCTCCTGCTTCCTTTCAAATTTATCAATTTTCCCTTCTTATCCAATTTAGTTTTACCCCAGATTCTTACCACCTCACACCTAGATTAACAGAATACCTTCCTATTTTCCCTTCCACAAGTCTCCTCCCAACCCAATAAACCATTATATGCTTGCCTAACTAATCAGTTTGGTTCTGAAACATTATCCCACTGAGAGTCATTTTTAAGTATAACAATACCAACAAAGAAAACTGTTTTCATCAGAGGATACTGTATGTATACAGATGTGTATGTATGCGTGTGTACATGTATATATGATCTCAAACATGCTCTATTTTTCTTCAGTTCCAGTGTACCCACCTTCATTTATACATAATGAATACTACTAGTCTCTTCACATACAAAAATATTGCCCCTAAATAGTTCATGACTGAATTTTGTCAAAAATGAATGGCAAATGAATCACTCACAAATTTCTCATTTAAATTTTGAAGTGTTCCCACAAGGAACACACATTCAACTGAAAAAAATAAATAAAATGAGGTGGAATCGTCTCAAAAATCCAATGTTACCGTAGACACCGATAAAGTTTATGACGAATGAATCCTTACCAAGAACAAATATGGCTCTGCTTTGTGTTAAAGCTTGCCTCAGAAAACCAACTGAAGGCTTAAAAGCCAAAGGTTATAACCACAGAAGATGATATTCAAGTTTATGAAAAATATTTTCAAGTACAATCTAAGCAATAAATAACGAGAAGACTGAACAAGTATATGACTTACTCCCTGAACAAGTATATGACTTACTCTCCAGCTTCTCAGGGACAGCATGACACAAACATAAAAAAGAAAATAAAGCCAGCCCTAGCAAGTAAGTGGCAAAGATGGTAAGTACCGTAAGAACTCAAAAACAGGAGACTGCTGTGGACTAAGGCAGTTAGAGTCAGCTTCCTGGAAAAGCTGGGGGCTTGAACAAAATTAAATAGATGGAGTAAAGACAAAAATCCCAAGCCTGTGGGTGACCTTCTACAAAGATGAGACAGAAATTCATTAAATATATTTGAGGGACAGGGAGTTGACCTCGTTGGAACAGAGGGTTCTGTGTAGGAGTGTTTGGGGCAACAAGGTTGCAATAATAAATTGGAGCTGGACAGTGAAAGCCCTGAATGCCAAGCCAGGACACTCAAACTTAGTCCTACAGACACATCCTTTACAGGTTATAAAGCATGATAAGCAAAACAATATATCTCCTTAATGATGCAGTCTGAAACCATTTTTCCTGAAGCCTTTTAAGAACATACCAAGTCATATAATATTTTGCCAATATATTCATAAATATGTGAACATATTGTTTAGGAAATCTGTTCAGAGTGAAGGAGTAAATACTCAAACATGCTTTCCAAAATACAAAATCAGTGATCGATTACGCATTCATAGTTCTTAGTAATTCCTAAAAGAGTAACTGGGTAGAAAGCTTCATTTTAGGCTTTGCTCCTCTCCCCAACCTCCTCCAAACACATACCTAAATTTCATATTCAGAAACTGAATACACTGAAATAGTGTTATTCTGAAAATAAGAGGCCTTTTATTACTAATCATTATAGGTGAATTTACTTACTGTACTGTTTCAAAATTACTACACCTATCAAAATAATTTTGTCCATGATTTCTTTGAGCAAAGCAAATATAAAAGATAACAAATGCAAAGATTATAAAAAGCAAGAAACCCTTTCATCAAACCAAAACGTATTTAAAATAATCAGCATTGGTTTATAAGGCAGAGAGGAAAGAGTATGTTCATAACAAAAATTGCCATCCACAACAAAGAGTACCAGAGAGTATATGAAGAACGCTACAATAGCCAATTTCTCAACCAAAACGATAGGCCATTAGCCCACAACTCCCTAAAGAATAGAGTTAATTTTGTTTCTCAGAAATGCCCTCAAATTTTTTGGCTATTTCTGCTATAAAAATTAAGACTCTAACATAACTCAAAACAAGGATCCTTTCCCCTAGTAACCAGACATGTTAGTGATTGATGATTTCATTTGCCATTGCAACAAATACTAATTTAACCACCACTACCTTCTCAACACCAGGAAAATGAAAGGCATACGTGACCAGAAGGCAAGAATATACTAAAATGATTAAAATACACACACAAAATATCACGTAAAACCCGTGGCAATGCTTCTGCTGTACGAAGAAAAGGAATATGCCATTCTTCCAGACACATATGCCTTTAAAGAATATGTGTAGCTTGTGATTTTATGTATTGTCTCCCCCCCCCCCCCCCCGAGAAAGATGAGAAAGAACATCCGAGAGAGTTGAAAGAAGTGCATTAAGGAAGGTGTCAATACCTCCCTCCCTACTCCTTACTGGGGAAACTCGCTTTAACAATAATGCTCTTTCACCTCTCACAACGCGCCGGATTTCCATACATCCTTCAGTCACCAACCCCCTCCCCCTCCACGACCACCACCATTCCCTTCTCTCTCCCTCACATTCACGAGAACAGGCTGCTCCGACTTTGTCAGTCTCGCCGCCCCCGCGAACCCGCCCAGACCAGCAGAGTCCAACAACGCAGCCACGCAGCCACCCACACCCCCCACCTCCTCCTTCGGAGCCCAGCTTCCCCTCCCCCGCACCCCGTCCTGTCACCTGCTTGGGTGGTGTCCGTCAGGTCGTAGCCGCTGCCCGGGAAGTCTCGGAGTTTCCTACCACTGAGGCTCAGGATGCCGGAGTTGCCCGCCTCCTCCAGGGCCCGGTCCAGGCTCCTCACGGTGTGTTGAGGCTGCAGGCTCCCCGGGTTCCACTGCGGCCCGTTGGGGAACGGCTGACCGAAAAGAGTCGGTACCGGGATGGGCACCACCAGGGTCCCGCCGCCGCCGCCGCCTCCCCCTCCGACTCCGCCACCTCCCCCTCCGGCTGCGCTACCGCCACCGCTACTTCCACCTCCACCACAACCGCCGCCCCCACTGTTAACACCACCTCCCTGACTCGCCGCCATGTTCCTGGGAGAGAGAATAGCCCCCGACAATACTCTCAGCTTGTGCCGCGAGTGTAGGGGCTTCTTAGGACGCATGCGCAGACTGGGGGGGGGTGCAGACGGAGAGAGAGGTAGAGGGTGGGAAGGAACCAGGGGGCGGACTGGGAGGAGGTGTTGGCTAGAGAAGAGACGGTGTTCCAACGTGCAGAACGCTCGCTTTAAGAAATGTGTGATCAGAGGAAGGATGCTAAATCTCGGTTCCGCTGCTTTGGGTACCAAGATCTTGCGAAGCGACACCAGCTTAACCACAGGTCATTTAGCGGTCTGTCCCCAGATCTCTAAATTGCTTCACCTTTCTCGCTCTGCAAAACAAAGGCAAATAGGGGTGAAAGGGATCCGTTTCAGAATATATTGAAACGCCATTTAGAAGGACTATAAGCCATCTTATTGAAACGCTTATTGCAAATGCCTCAGGAATTGTTTACGAGTGTTGACAGGGAGAGAAACGGTGGAGGGTCATTTGGGGAGGGAAACCGGTGGAGAACCGAGTTTTAAGCATATACGAATTTTGCCATAATTTAGAATTCCAAAATAGGAAAAGACTTTTTAAATGTTTTCAAGGAAGCCTCTCGTTTCAGTATATGTGGGTCTCAGCCAAAGTGCTGCCTTCCAAAACTTGGAAAAGTTCTCTGCATTCTGTTCTATCACTCTTTGAAGTTGTGCCAAGATCTCCAAAATATCTCAGGTTTCTTCTCATCATGTCAGTATGGCTCATGGAAAACTCTTCGATCATTAAGCAACCTTAAAGTTTACTTTCGAAATTAAAGTTTTGGTTTTAAATGGAATTCTGTAGGTTTAACACTGGGAATAATAAGCTAATCAATCTTCGATTTTAGGAGGTCATTTTTAGAACCTGAACCCAACAATTCAGGCCACTGTTAACCCTTCTCTACCCACTCAGAATACTCAAAACTTTTTCAATGATTGTAAAGAGACCCCTCCCCGCAAGAAAACTATCCGAATATTTGGGCATATTCAATCATCATCAATTTGAATATCCAATGCATCTCTTACATCCATTTCAATTTGAGCAATCTGCCAACAATCTTCTTTTCTTAGAAATCACAAAAGTTTATCTGCCATTGGCTCTACTTTGGGGAGAAATGCAAGAAAAAAATTTGTGGCCATCCATACAGGTTACTTAAAATGAGTATGTTGCAAGAAATTACATTTACCATATGCATGACCCACAGAAGGAACAGAACTGAGAATCAGACTCTACAATGAATTAGCTAGCTATTTAAACCCACTGGCGTCAGAAAGAAATGTTGTACCTTATATCTCATCTTTATATCACAAATCAAATCAAGTATTGATTGAGAACTTCCAGAATCAAGAAGCGGAGGGGAGAAACTAAATTTATTACTTAGAGAAAAGACTAGAAAAGGAATGATTTTAATAATAATTAGCCAATTAGAATTTTGACATTATTTAAAAGGATGTATTGGACTCCAGGAAAAATATCCCCTCATACCTGTCAAGTGTAAAAGGTGTAAAACCAGTGTAAAAAACAAATTTAAGAAGTAAAGTAATCTTTCATAAAATTAAAAGAGAGTCTAAGTAAAAAGCAGGAAGCCTGCAAAGTAGGTTAGGTGTACATGAAAATCATACAAAATAACACATTCTAGAGCTCTTTCACAAGAACACCAAGGCCATAAGGAGTATTAAAATATAAACTGAGACATATTTTAAAAATTTAAAAGTTGGTTTGAGCATTTATCAATTTAAGTTTAGACAATGCCAAACCGGAAGTGGCTAGGAGTACTCTGCCAACAGGAACCAAGGGAAAAACATGTACAAAAATGGGAAAGCGAAGAAAGGAAATTGTCTGATTGGCTATAACTTAAAGCTAGTTGGGTGTTTGTGATTGGTTGTCCTTCGCATTTTGATTTCATAACCTTGAGGCATTTATAGGTTTAGATTTTGGTATGCTTAAGTAAGTCACCTTAGCAATAGAACCACCTCAGTCTAATGTCCCCCTTGTTTTGTTAACAGGTTTAGAAGAGTATGAAATTTGGAAATTTGTTCCAACCACCTAACTGACCGTGTAATACTCAGAAAAGTATCTTAAAAATCTCTATATGTCAGTTTCCTTGTAAGTAACATTAGAAAATAACATGAAGAACATTTAAAATAGTACTTAATAAAAAATAAAAATAGTGCTTACTGTTTGCCAAAATTGCTTTGCATATACTGTCATTCAATCTTCATAACAACCCTGTAAAATAAGTACTATTATTCTTCCATTTTACAGATGAGGAAAATAGTATATAGTTCACATAAGACTGTTCTAAGAATAAATAAGATCACCTATGAGTTACTACTCTATGCCAAGAAACTATTCTCTGCAAGGAATAGTATAGCATTAGGTACTCAATAAATATTAATCTCTTTATTATACCCTTGATGCTTTCTTAAAAGAAAACTAAATAATAAGAAACATACAAATAGAAGAAGTCAAGAAGAAAATCAGTTAATTTCTTGATAATTGTGCACAAAAAGATATTTGACATATTGCATAAATTTTTTTGCTTCAAGTCTATAGCGCAGAATATTTTACAGTGGTTACCACTTCAATGTTATTTTTGATCTGGATGTTGGTAATTGGTTAAATTACAGTCAATACTCAGCATTATCCAAGCCAAACTTAGAAAACAAATGTTGATAAATCAACAGGACTAGATGATATATATCAAAGATTACAGAAGGAAAACAAGGGGTTTTGAACAAAACATGCAGCCTCTATTAAATAAAGTGCTGGCAAATGACACAGGTGACTTTTACTCAAAAGAACTCTAAAGGGGACTTCTGAAATTCCAGGCCAGTTTATAGTCACTGCTATTCCAAGCAAACGGTTAGGTACCCAACATCTCTAAATAATATAGAGGAGGAAAAGCACAGTCCAAATTTCCAAATTCTTCTGTTAGAGAGCAAGATTATTGGGATAGACTGTAGAATGTTCTTACCAGTCTGTAAATCAAAAGTGAGATATGTTTCACCTCAGGCTCTAGAGCAAGTTAATGATCCTAGGATTAAATAGATCAAACTATAGTATGAATTTTTGTTTTCCATCCTGGTTAGGATCCAGGAGAGAGCCATGGGAGTCTCTGCAGTTTTTTCCCTGAAAGTATCAGCTCAATTAAATACTAAATCCAGAGAGGGGGGTGGATGCCTGGCTGGTTTAGTCGGTAGAGCATGATACTCTTGATCTCAGGGTCATGAGTTCAAGGCCATGTTGGACATAGAGCTTACTTAAAATAAATAAATAAATTCAGGTGGGGGCAGGGAGTGCCTAGATAGCTCAGTCTGTTGGGTGTCTGTTTCAGCTCAGATCATGATCCCAGGGTCCTGGGATCGAGCCCCGCATCAGGCTTCCTGCTCAGTGGAGAGTCTGCTTCTCCCTCTGCATCTCCCCCTGGCTTGTGCTCTCTCTCACTCAAATGGATAAATAAAATCTTTTTTTTTTTTTAAATTCAGGGGGAAAAATAAGAAATGGTGAGTATCATCAAGATATATATCAGAAACCCTAAAAAAAATATTTTTTAAAGATTGTATTTATTTATTTGACAGACAGAGATCACAAGTAGGCAGAGAGGCAGGCAGAGTGTGGGAGGAAGCAGGCTCCCCACTGAGCAGAAAGCCCACGTGGGGCTTGATCCCAGGACCCTGAGAACATGACCTGATCTGAAGGCAGAGGCTTAACCCAGTGAGCCACCCAGATGCCCCAAAAAACTATTTTTTTTAAATCAACAAGGATATATATATATATTTTTTAAGATTTTAAGTAATCTCTACACCCAAGATGAGGCTTGAACTTATAGCCCCAGGATGAAGAGTCATGTGTTTTACTGACTAAGCCAGCCAGGAGTCCCTGCAAAAGCTATTAATATACCCCATGCTGAACTATTTCACAGCTGCAGCTAGAATGAGATACGCAGTTCTGCTCACTCCAATCTCAGTACAACTCCTGAATTAGAGAAAGCCCTGAGAAGTACACCTAAAATGATTAGAGAAATGGGGAACGGGGAAACTCACTTGGCCCTCCTCTAGTAACTTGATCTTCGGTCCCTTCCCAAATCCCTGTTCTGGTATGGGACCTTCAGAGGACTATAGATTAACTTATTTTAACATAATTTATAGCACACTATTTACAACATCCCTGATCCTCCTTTGCCTGTCTGTCTTTGTTTCTACCCATGCAGATAAACCCTTTGCACTGCTTTAGCCAGTCTTAACAAACTCACTAATCCCAAAGATAATATTTATTAACTTGAAAGAGATTTGGGCAAATGTATCAACGATCACTATTACTTAAAAGGAGCTATTATGTACCTAGTTTTCAGTGCTGACATCAGCAAGCACTATTATATTCTATCTTGTTTAGAATCCCTGCTATGACACTTACAAGATGTGAGATAGACAAGTCTTACCTCTCAAAGTTTCGATTCCTCATCTATAGACCAGAAATCATAACACTATTAGCTATTGCATAGGATTATATGAGGATTACATGAGATAATTACTTAAACACCTACCATATTATAGAGGTTATTATTATCTTTTTTCTAGGTTCACTTTGTCACTAGAACACTGACCTAGTGAACCATGAATTATCAGCATGGCACTTCTTTTTTTTTTTTTTTAAGATTTTATTTATTTATTTGACAGACAGAGATCACAAGTAGGCAAAATGCCTGGAAGAAAAAGAGGGGGAAGTAGGCTCCCTGCTAAGCAGAGAGCCCAATGCGGGGCTCGATCCCAAGACCCTGGGATCATGACCTGAGCCCAAAGCAGAGGCTTTAACCCACTGAGCCATCCAGCCACCCCAGCATGGTACTTCTTAAATTCTTTTGTACTATTGTGCCACCAGCGCTAACAAACATTTTCCTTTGTGCTGCTGTGGAGGTTATAACCTTGTTCATTCACCCCAAATTTCCACCTCTCCTAACTTTGGTGTTATCGTTATGATCCCATAACCTGATTCCAATTCCTGTTTAATGTCTCTAATGCAATTCCAGATTTTGACCTCTGTGTTTCTAGTATGTTAACCTGATATCATGAAATCCATTTAAATATCTGATCCAGGGGCGCCTGGGTGGCTCAGTGGGTTAAAGCCTCTGCCTTCGGCTTAGGTCATGATTTCAGGGTCCTGGGATCGAGCCCCGCATCAGGCTCTCTGCTCGGCGGGAAGCCTGCTTCCTCCTCTCTCTGCCTGCCTCTCTGCCTACTTGTGATCTCTCTCTGTCAAATAAATAAATAAAATCTTTTTAAAAAATAAATAAATAAATAAATAAATAAATATCTGATCCAGGGGGCGCCTGGGTGGATCAGTGGGTTGAAGCCCCTGCCTTCTGCTCAGGTCAGGATCCCAGGGTCCTGGGATCGAGCCCCGCATCGGGCTCTCTGCTCAGCGGGGAGCATGCTTCCTCCTCTCTCTCTCTCTCTCTGCCTGCCTCTCTGCCTACTTATGATCGCTCTCTGTGTGTGAAATAAATAAAAAACCTTAAAAAAATTAAATATAAAAAAAAATCTGATCCAAATCCTCCATAAAAATGTATCTCAAAATGGGACACCAGCCTGGCTCAGTGAGTAGAGCATGTGACTCTTGATCTTGATCTTGGGGTCCTGAGTTTAAGCCCCACATTGGGGATAGAGTTTACTTAAAAACAAAACAAAAAATAAGCATGTGTGTGTGTGTGTGTGTGTGTGTGTGTATTAAATATTTTGTTTCATGTAAGTGACATAAGTCTGCTAAACATCCTGAAGAGCTTTCTTATTAGAGAAGCACGTAAAAGATATAGAACGTAGAATTTTGCTAGTTTAGCTTGGCCAAAAGAAAGTAAATAAAACATCACATTAGATTATTAAAACTGTAGGGGCGCCTGGGTGGCTCAGTCAGTTAAGTGTCTGCCTTTGGCTCAGGTCATGATCCCAGGGTCCTGAGATTGAGCCCGTATTGAGCTCTCTGTTCAGTGGGGAGCCTGCTTCTCCCTCTCCTCCTTACTCCTGCTCTCTCTCACTATCTCTGTCTCTCTCTCAAATAAATAAATAAGATCTTTTTTAAAAAAGGTTATTAAAACTGTATTGTCCAATTAGAAAACATAAAATTGAAGGTTTTTTTTTTATTCTTCTTTAGCATTACATTAGATAGTCTCCTTTTTATATATAAACATGGATACATACCAAATGCTTTTTAGGCAATCTTCTCTTGTAAAATTATTTTCCTCTTCTTGCAGTATGTGAGAGAGAATGATGAAGTTGGGCCTTTTTAAGCCAAATCCAAATTCCTAATAGGAAAGCCTAGGTAACAATCATACTTCCCAGAAGCAGGCTATGCCTGTAATAGAGAAAAACAGACATTAGTGACATTTCAGTAAAACATATTAAAAGAATTATGATATCATGGGGCACCTGGGTGGCTCACTGGGTTAAAGCATCTGCCTTCGGCTCAGGTCATGATCCCGGGGTCCTGGGATCGAACCCCACATCAGGCTCTCTGCTCAGCAGGGAGCCTGTTTCCCCCCTCTCTCTCTGCCTGCCTCTCTGCCTACTTGTGATCTCTGTCTGTCAAATAAATAAAAATAAAATCTTTAAAAAAAAAAAAGAATTATGATATCAGGCTAGATTAAAACCTCAGGAGAAAATATAAATTCCAAAAGGGTTTAGATTCTTTATTTAATTAAATAGAATGATATAGAAATGTGTGGCCCAAAATCTGTGTATAAAATGAAGGTTATGGGGCACCTGGCTAGCTCTATCAGTCTAGCACGTGACTCTTGATCTTAGGGTCATGAGTTCAAGCCTCACGCTGGGCATGGAGATAACTTAAAAAAAAATGGAAGGTTGCAACGAAATGATAAAGAATCAAGTTGGACATCCACCAAGGTTTAATTACATGTATTCACCTTAAAATTTGGTTCAAATCATCCTTATTATATGTAGCATTTATTTCATGTGAAGTATGCCTGGTTTACAGGTTTATGTTTTTTGCTTCTCCCAATAAAATAAATGTATGACAAAAATCTCCTGGGAGTGTGACTGAGGTTTCACCTGGTGGCAGTATACCCAAATTATGAGCATTTTGTTTTGTTTTGCTTTGGGGTTTTTTGTTTGTTTGTTTTTGGTTTGATGATGAAAGTCCTTTTAAAGTCGGTATTTATAAACCTAAAGCTCCAGGGGCCCCTTGCTGGTTTGGTTGGCAGAGCATGTGACACTTGACAGGACTGTGAGTTCGACCCCACATTGAGTATACAGATTACTTGAAGAAAAATAAAAGTCTTGGGGCGCCTGGGTGGCTCAGTGGGTTAAAGCCTCTGCCTTCGGCTCAGGTCATGATCCCAGAGTCCTGGGATCGAGCCCCACATCGGGCTCTCTGCTCAGCAGGGAGCCTGCTTCCTCCTCCTCTCTCTCTCTCTCTCTGCCTACTTGTGATCTCTGTCAAATAAATAAATAAAAAATCTTTAAAAAAAAAAAAAAGTCTTATAAACCTAAAGCTCTAAAGTGATAACTGGGTCACACATGACCCTAAAATCTAGTTTTTCCTCTCCATGTGGCAACAAAACAATTTCTTCTTGACTACAGTCAGAATCATGACCCCAGTTAGCCTATGTGTAGGTTGTCAGAAAGAAGATCTTAGATCAGGAAGAAGACAAGGAGGTTCACTCTCACCAACTCATTGAACATTGTACTGAAGTTTCCAGGCAGAGTTAGAAGAGAAAAAAAGAAGGAAAGAAGGAAAGACGGAAAGAAAGAAAGAGAGAGAGAAAGAAAGAAAGAGAGAGAGGGGGAGGGATAAAAGGGGGCATGAAGGTAAGAGGGTAAGGGACATGGGGAGAGGGAAGAAAGGAGGGAGAAAGGGAGGCAAAGGTAAGAGGGAGAGTTTGAGGCAGACAAGCATCCAGATTGGAAAGGAGTCTTCATTCACAGATGATATGATCATCTATGCAGAAAATCCAATGGACTGTACAAAAGAGCTACAAGAACAGATAAAATGAGTTTGACACAGTTGCAGAATAGAAAGACACTAAAAACTACAAACCACTGCTAAAAAAGATTAAATAAGTCATAAATGGAGATAGGTGATAGATATCATCTTCAAGGGTAAGAAGACAATATTTGTATGATGTCAGTTCCCCCCAAAGCCTCATTTTCTAGAAAATGGCAAGCTAATTCTCAAATTCACATAAAAATGCAAAGGATCTAAAATAGTGAACATAATTTGGAAAAAGAAGGACAAAGTTGGAGGACTAAGAATACCAAAATTCAAGACAAAGATACACTATTCAAAACAGTGAGGTACTGGTTTAAAAAGACAGCAATAGGGGCACCTGTGTTGCTCAGTTGTTTAAGCATCTGACTCTATTTCAGCTCAGGTCATGATATCAGGGTCATGAGACTGAGCCCCACGTCCGGCTCCATGCTCAACAGGGAGTCTGCTCAAGATTCTTTCTCTCTCCCTCTTCCTCTGCCCTACCTGCTCACACTCGCACACGCACTCTCTATGTTTCTGTGTAAAATAAATAAATAAATCTTTTTTTAAAAGTAAAAATAAAGGCAAATAAGTGGAAAAAAGATAGTTTCAACAAATGCTGCTAGCACAATTAAATATTCCTATGCAAAAATGCAAACATAGATCCATACCTCACATCACATGCAAACACAAACCAACCATGCATCATAGACTTAAATGTAAAACCTAAGACCTAAAATAAAACATAGGAGGAAATATTTGTGGCCTTGGTTTTAGGCAAAGATTTCTTAAGTATGACACCAATAACACAATCTGTAAAAAACTGGCAGATTTGACTTTATCAAAATTATAAATCTCTGTTCTTTGAAAGACAAAATTTCTTTTTTTTTTTTAATTTATTTATTTATTTGACAGAGAGAGAGAGAGACACAGTGAGAGAGGGAACACAAGCAGGGGGAGTGGGAGAGGGAGAAGCAGGCTTCCCACCAATCAGGGAGCCTGATGTAGGGCTCCATGTGGGACTCCATGCGGTGCTCTATCCCAGGACCCTGGGATCATGACCAGAGCTGAAGGCAGACACCTAACGACTGAGCCACCCACTTGCCCCGAAAGACAATGATTCTTGTTAAGGGAATGAAAAGGTAAACCACAGAAGGAGAGATTGTTATATTCACTATGCTAATCATGGTGAAGGTTGCATGGGGTATATACCATAATGTCCAAACTTACCAAACTGTATGCTTTCAACATGTGTAGTTCATTGTATGTCAATAATACCTCTATTGAAAGGTTAAAATTGGTAAATATTCATTGTAAAATGAACATGGAAAAGATTGTTTAAAATTAAAAGTTGAGTAAAATAAAAATACAAAAAATATTGAATAGGAAATTGATCCAAGAATTAAATTGGGTTAGTTGAACTCACTCTTAATATGCTTTCTCAACAAAAAGAGTCAGTGAAATGTAATTCTGAATCATATGTTTGCACACATAAGCAAGAAATCAACATTTTCAGGACACCTGGCTGGCTCATTCAGTGGAGCATGCAACTCTTGATCTCGGGTTCATGAGCTGAAGCCCCATGTTGGGCAAGGAGCCTACTTTAAAAAAAAAAAAAAGAAAGAAAGAAATCAACATGCTCTTAGAGTTCAAATACATGTTGTATCAAAATGGGTCACAATGTTAGAATAAAAATGGCCTAGACCCAATTAGGATCATTGAAGTAATATTGAATTCTAGCCCCTTGAAGAGTTAAAAAGGTAGTTGAAGAAGTAAGACTTGCATGTAATACACAGTTAAATCATCTATAGGGTCTATGTTTCTATTTATAATTGTAGTGGGAAATCAAAGAACTAAGAAAGTTAGAGAAATCTTCATGGCAAGGTTGCAATTTGATTTGAGCCTCGAAGGACAATGGGGCCGACAGAGGAGATAGAATATGACACCTCAGGAAGGGACAGAGACAGAAATGAACCTGTAGTGTTTTAGGGACAGTATGGAGCATGGCCCGACCAGAGCACAGGGGGCATGTTGGAAGGAATGAAAGACAAGCTTGCACAGGTAGGATGGAACTGGATTATAAAAGGTCTGATTGGATTCATGAGACAGATCTCTCAAAGAGGATATATCGTTATACTTGATGAGTTTAAGCAGGGAAAAACTAGAGTGGAGGAGATTCACTGTTACGGAAGACTGAGGCAGTGGTATTAGAAATGTTTAGGAAACAAATTCGAGAGATTTTATAAGAGGATTCCTCAAGACTTGGAAACAGATTAGACACGTATTTCTATCACATTATTAGTTCTATTCTTTGTTTCCTTGATATTTGATTGATATCCAGTGGGGTTTTTCTTTTCTTTCTTTCTTTCTTTTTTTTTTTTTAACTTTTTGGGTAGGGATAGACAAAAATTTTTTTTTAAATTTTTTTTTTTTTTTTTACAGAGAGAAAAAAAAAAAGTGGACGGAGAGGGGGGGGGGGGGGGGGGGAGCAGTGGGAAGCAGACTCCCCACTGAACAGAGAGCTCAATGCGGGGCTCGATCCCAGGACCCTGAGACCATGACCTGAGCTGAAGGCAGAGGCTCAACTCACTGAGCCACCCAGGCACCCCTGGGGCTTTTCTTTAAGATTTTATTTATTTCTTTGACAGAGAGAGACAGAGAGAGAGAGTGCACGAGGGAGCGCACAAGCAGGGGAGTGGCAGGCAAAGGAGAGGGAGAACAGGCTCCCAGCTGAGCAGGGATCCCCACGTGGGGCTGGATCACAGGACCCTGAGATCACGGACCTGAGCCAAAGGCAGACCATGGACCTGAGCCAAAGGCAGGCGCCTAACTGACTGAGCCGCCCAGGTACCCCGCCCCCATCACCTGGACTTATTACAGCAGCCTCCTAACTAGTCTCCCTCCTTCTGGTCTTGCCTCTCTCTGGTCCTTTCTATTCTCCACATTGTTGCCAGAGTGACTTCACAAAATGGTCACTTACTCTTAGACTTAATAAGGGAAGCCCTATTGCTGACAGAAGAAAGTTCGGTGGCCTTAGCATAGCATACAGGGCCTTTCCTGATTTGGCTCCTGCCTATTTCTCCAGTTTCATCTCTCATCCCTCACTTGTTTTTCTTTATGCTCTAGTCTAGTCATACTAAATTACTTACATTTCCCGCCACATACCGTGCTATTCCTCATGACCGAAATGAACTCCCCAAACTCTTTCCTCTGGGTAACTCCTACTCATCTTTCAGGATTCAATTTAGGCATCGCTTTTCTTTAACTTCTCATCAAAGCCTTTCTTTAACTTCTCATCACCTGGCTTCACTCCAGTTCACTTGGTTCTCAGAACATTCTGGGCTTATTTCTATTACATTAGTTGTTACAATATATCATCATTTTTTTGTCTTGTTACCTTCCCCTCAAATGTGAACTCCTAAAAGGCAGGGACCATGTCAAAATCACATTTCTGTTCTGGCACGTAGTTGATGTCCAAAGATATTTGTTGTATGAATAGAGGAATGCAAAGTTGACCATCACAGAAACCTCATGATCAACACCTTACACTGGGCTCTCGGACACCACTTAAAAGAGTCTGATCCCAACCCTTTTTGTGGTATACATATAGGCCTGTGAGGATTGTAGAATGATCCTTTTTTTTTCCCCCAGACTCATATTCTAAACTTGCCTCTCTCCACCTCACAGCTGGGATCATCTCTCTATCTTTGCATTCAACACAAAGCGGCTATGTTTCAAAGTTTTGTTACTTGCAACCCTAAGTTCCTTTCAGATTTACCATCCCATCTGAAGATACTAACAACTAATTTCACTCAATGTGACTGTTCCCTCCTGATTTCTAGGAGCCTCAGACTGCGGCCTTGTGAGCAACTAAATTCCACTGCTTACTGCCCCTAAGGCCAAATCCAAGAAAGGTTTTCTGGCTCATAAATTTTTCCTGCTGTTTGGAGTAGAGGGCACAGAGCCTGGGTGTCATAACAGAAAGTGCTAATCTGTACACCGGGTGTATTGAAGCATGTAAAGCCAATTCATAACATTCTGTGACACTTTTACGAGCTTAAAAGCATCTTGCCAGACCTATTCAAATTGTACGTATGTGGGAGAATGGTGCTCACAGCTATTTTTAGAGTTTTAGATCATCTTTTACAAATATGCCAAGGTACCCTCAGTAGTCTGTTAGAGATCAAAAATGTTTCCAAAGAAGTGTGCCAAGGTTCCAACTCCTTCTGATGTGGCAGGGCTGATTACAGACGCTTATTCTTATTGTGGGTTAAGAGGATGGGCAGCAGGTCCACCACCTTTCTAATAAAAGGCAAAGCAGATTTTAATCTGCTGACTCCAGAGAGAGGATCAGGAAGTGACAGGGAGCCACAGTTCTTGCAAATGGCTGGCAGTGGAAAATCTTAGGGGCTATGAGAGAGGGGAACTGGAGTTACTGAGAAGTCCATGTGCCACCTTTAGTGGAAATACTAGCAATATATATCGCTACCCCTCTTCGGGATATGCCTTTATCTATTGTCATCTCATCCTATTGTTCTTTCCTTCTTATCTGACCTTTGGGTCATCCATTCCCTGTAAGTCATTCCTGCCCTAACAGGTTTTAGTTAAAAACAAAATCACAGTCAATAATGTGTCACATCTCCTAAAATTGGTGACACAGTTGTGTACAGTTTCAATAGAAGGATGTAAATCGGGTTAAAGGAAATAATATCGGGGTCCTGGGTGGTTCAGTCGCTGGACATCTGCCTTTAGCTCGGGTCGTGATCCCAGGGTCCTGGGATTGAGCCTGGCATCGGGCTCTCTGCTTCAAGGGAGCCTGCTTCTCCCTCTAGGTCTCTCTCTCTCTCTCTGTCTGTCTCTCATGAATAAATAAATGATATCTTTTTTTAAAAAAAAAGGAAAAAATATCTTCCTTCTACATTTTTAAATTTATTTTTTATGTTATTTTTTTTAAGATTTTATTTTTTTATTTGACAGAGAGAGATCACAAGTAGGCAGAGAGGCAGGCAGAGACAGAGAGGGGAAGCAGGCTCCCTGCTGAGCAGAGAGCCCGATGTGGGGCTCGATCCCAGGACCCTGGGATCATGACCCGAGCCAAAGGCAGAGGCTTAACCCACTGAGCCACCCAGGCGCCCCGTTATTTTATCTTTTTAAAAAGATTTTATTTATTTATTTGTCAGAGAGAGAGAAAGCACAAGCAGGGGAAGCAGCAGGCAGAGGGGAAAGTGGGCTCCCCGCTGAGCAAGGAGCCCTATATGGGACTCCACCCAGGACCCTAAGATCATGACCTGAGGTGAAGGCAACCGCTTGACCAACTGAGTCAACCAGGTGTCCTCTACTTTTTTTTAAAAAAAGATTTTATTTATTTACTCGACAGAGAGAGAGAGAGCGAGCACAAGCAGGGGGAAGCAGCAGAGGGAGAGGGAGAAGCAGGCTCCCTGCTGAGCAGGGAGCATGGTGTGGGGCTTGATCCCAGGATCCTGGGTCATGACCTGCCACAAAGGCAAATGCTTAACCAACTGAGCCATCTAGGTGCCCCCTTCACTCTACTTTTTATTAGTCAAATATACCCAAATATTTGGTTCCAGCATTGGGGTTATACTTGAAGAGAATAGACACAAATATCTAGTGACTTTGAAGAAAAAGTCTTATAAACACCATTTTTTGGGAAAATTTAAAACTGTATTTCCCTAGGCAGTATTTCTTGACATGTAGTCTATGTACTATCCACATCAGAATTATCTGGGATGCTTGTTAAAATTTTAGATTCCTGAGATCAGTCCCAGACCTATTGAATCAGAGTCTCTGGGGATAGGACAAGGAAATCTATATTTTTAACATGCTCCCTAGGCCATTCTGTTGTACATTAAACCTTGAGAACTAATGGTTTAGAAAGCACATAATAATGACCTTCAGCTATTTGGAAGGGTTCTCATTTGGAAAAAGGGAAAGATTAATTTTGAGTTGCTCAAGAAAGGTAAAGATTAGTTTTGTGCTGCTCAAGAAGGCAGGCATTAAACTATGAGTGAAAGCTATAATAGAAAAGTGTTCAAAATGAGGACTGAGGAAGATTTTAAGAAAACAATTAGACATGGGGACGCCTGGGTGTCTCAGTCATTTAAGCATCTGACTCTTGGTTTCAGCTCAAGTCATGATCTCGGGGTTGTGGTATCCAACCCCAAGTTGGGCTCCTTGCTTGGTGGGCCATCAGTTTGGGATTCTCTCTGTCCTGTCCCTCTCCTGCTGCCCCCCCCCAGCTCATGCTCTCTATCTCTCTCTAAAATACATAAATAAACAAAATCTTACAACAATAACAATTAGACATACCCATCACTGAGTGACTTTCTTACACATCAGCATATTCTACACCTCTGGAAGTGTTCATATAGAGAGGACACAGGGCTGTCTTTAAAGCATGATGGAGTAGAGCTATTACACTGAGTGGGAAGTTGAACAAAGTGATTTCTTGAATCCCTTCTAGCTCATACATTTGATAAGTTTATGCAAAAACCTTCAAACTAGTAAGATGATGCTATGGCCTCCAAAGTTGGTCATTCTGATTTCTTTGCTCTTTCCTTTATTTAACATTTGTTTGTGAGCAACTAGTATGTACTGAATACTGTGTTAGTTTGTAGAGATACAATGGCCAATAGGCAAGAATGTTCCTGTCTTCATGGAATGTATAGTGTGGTGAGAGAAAAGGATAGAGCTGTGATTATAGAATGCTAAGCACTGTAGTGAAGGAAAGATAAGGTGTAAAGGGAACATAAAGAAGGGGCACCTAACTGTATTTGGGAGCCAGGGAATGCTTTTTGGAGGCGACAATATCTAAGTTGAGAACTCAACGATTGGCTGGAGTTAACAAAGCAAAGAGACAGAGAGGCACTTGGGCAAAGGACAGGTGGCAAGAGATAGCATACCCATTCAAGGAAATGGCTAGAACAAAAGTGCCAAGAGACACAAAGTGATACTGAAATGGTGTATGGGGTCCAAATCCCTCTGGGCCATAGATGGTAATAAAGACTTTGGATTTTATCTGGAAGGCAATGTGGAACCATTGAAGGGTTTTAAGAAGGAAAATAGGATGGTCAAATTTTCAGTACACAAAAAAACATTTTTTGGTGCACGAAAAATATTAGAAAGGAGACAGGACTGAAGACCTGGAGACCAATTACAAAAGGCTTGCTTCAGTTGTTCAGAAGAAAGACAACATTGCTTAGACCAGTGAAAGGGTATTGAAGATGAAGAGAAATAAATTTCTTGAGAAATAATTATAATTTATCATTGATAGGAGTTGGTGATAAATGGGATGAGAGTGAAGTAGGGGCAGGAATCAAGGAAAATTCTCAGGTTTATGACTGGAGACAAGGAAACAGGAACTGTAGGCTTTATGCAGAGAAGATGGACATGGTGAGGTCAACTTGGAACATGGTGAATTTTAGCAGCCTGTGAGCTATCCACATAAAGATAGACAATAGGCAGTTGGATATGTTGTAGCAAGAGAAGGAGCTGAGCTAAAGATGGGGTTTGAAAGTCATCAGCTTTTGTAACTGCATAAGTAGCAGAGTCACCCAGGGAGAGTACATCAAGTGAGAAGAAGATCTAAGAGAAATCCCTGGGAAAACTAACAATTATGCTACGGGATGAGAAAGAAGAGCCTACAAAGAACACTGGCAATGTCCAGAGTTTCTTATTCATGTTTTTCTACTGTTTTATATATCCTATCGTGAACCACCAAGCTCTAATTATGGTATAGTATATATTAAAATGAATTCGCTGTCCCATTTGACTACTTGGTTTTCTGATCATTTCCTTAATACACAGAACAGTCTCTTGCTCCTACTTTCATCAACGATGTTCTGGAACCCTACTTGCTTCCCTAGTGTCCAACTGGCTTTGCTCTCTGGCACAGTGTTTCCTGTGACTATTACCTGCTTTCTGATTACTATCTCACAGCCATCATTAACATGAGGTAGAAGGTAAGCAGGTGGATGTGGAGCCCCACAGATGGATCTTGAGCTACTAATACAACCTAAGACTCAGTTAACTAGCTTATGACCACTAGGTCATAAGCTCCGTGAGGACCAGAGTCTTGTTTACTTTGATATCCCTAGGGCCCAGGACATTATAAATATTCAGTATTTGTTGATTGAATAACAAATCCATAAACTCTGGATTTTGGCATATACTTACCCCACTGTTGTTGTTAGTATTAAAAAGAATAACTGTGTTATAAGCATAAAGCCTGAAACATACCGAGAGTCTAGGAATAGTGGCTGTCATTATTATCACGATGCCTTGTTGTTCTTGACTCTGCATCATCACCTTATCATCCTAGTCTAATATAATCTACGGTCATGGCTGGACAACACTGACCCTAGCTTTTCTCCTCCTTTGCATGAGATTGCCAGTAGCCTCAACATTTGGTAAGGAATTCAACATTCTCTGTATTCCCATAACCGTGATTGATTTCCTCTGAACCAAAAACATTAGTAAAGTTTTTATTTTAAAAATTCTAATATTATATTAAGATTAATGCTGAAAATTTAAGATGGAGCACATTAGGAAATACATTGTTTATAATCTTCATAATTTTAAAAGATTTAATTACTGGGTCGCCTGGGTCACTCAGTCAGTTGAACATCTGCCTTCCACTCTGGTCATGGTCCTGGGGTCCTGGAATCGAGCCCCGACTCCAGCTTCCCTGCTCGGCGGATTGTCTGCTTCTCCCTCTCCCTCTGAGCCTCCTCCCCACTTGGGCTCTCTCACTCTGTCTCAAATAAATAAATAAAATTTAAAATAATTAAAGAAAATTTAAGGAAGATGAACCAACCAAAAACAAGAGTGCACACTACAGAATTTAGTAAAACAAAACAAAACAAAAAAACCCTGTCACCTATTATCAGAACTGGTGATGTACAAGTTTGATTTCAGCTACTTTGTATATACTAGACAGTGCTCAAATCCTTATAGAACAAAAAGCAGAAAATTTGGAAATAGTGGTGATGTGAAACAAACTAGGGGAAGATGGATTTGGCAAATTGCTTCGTCAACCCTGAGGCAGGGCATAGGTCTGTTTACCAGCTGTCTGCCTATTTTCCTAATGTATCTGTTGGGCATTTGCTGCAGAGATGAAGACAAAAGCCTTGCCAATATAGGTGAGATTCTGAACAAGTGGCCTAAATAAAGGTAACTGGCATGGTAAGACAAAGAATAATGTTGTATAACACTCTGCTGAATTATGTATATTTAATGACTTAATCTCTAAAAAGAGACATAGAGCAGTTTTCAGAAATGGATTTAAATTTGTGTAGGCCTAATAGTGATAAAAATTTGGAAAAAAAATTTAGTCTGAAGGTAAAAATAATTAAATGGCCAGAATGAGGAAAATACATAAAGTTTTCACAGCACCTTGCTTAGCTCAACATCACAGATGAGTGTTAGAACACTCATTGAGAAGTGAGACAAAATATATGAATATAAATTTATTTAAATATTTGAGAAATATTTGATGATACATAAAAATGTCTAATAATTGTGTAAGAAGGAGAGAGCCAACCCTATTTTGTCTCAAACTCATTCTACAACATTTAATTAAAAGAGATTTTAGAAAGCAAAACACATGTTATGGTAAAAATAATAGCATAATGATATTCACTCAATATAGCAAACCTTTTCTTAGTAGAACAGGCTTCATAAGTCTATCAGCTAGATTACATAATAAATCCCTATAAAAGAATATCCTCCAAAGAAGGTAAATGGATTTTAAATTCATTGTTTTAGGGCATGTATAGCAACAATCACAAAATTACAACAACAAGAAATGCATGGAGAATTACACTTACCAAATGAAAGGTTATAGGCAGGAATAAGTCTTCCCAGGATTTGGTAGTTGTCCCTGTAGAGGAGAAACACTAAGCAAATCTCTCCTTTTCTTATCTGCCGGTCCAACCCTGAACATGGGCCTTATTGTCAAAGCTAAATAACATTTAGGAAATTATCTTGTGTCTTCACTGTAAGGCCTTTCATAAAGATAAAATACAGACTGAGACAGAGGGCAGAAGAGAATAAAACAAAAATGTGTAGCTGAGATGCTGTCAGAAAATCTCTGATAAATTAAGGCAAAGGCCCATTTGTTTGTGACAGAACCAGTTCTGGAAATCTACAGATACCTGAAATGTATTTAAAAAAACCGTTTTCCTATCCGTCTGATTTGGTAGTGGAGTGCCTCTTAGTGTCCATGGTAACTCCCACAGAGTGGTTTGGAAATTCATCATTAAAACGCTTGTCCATTAAAAGATAATGGGTCAGCAACAGTACCTAGGCAATGTTCAGTGTCCGAACTTCAAAACATGTTTAAATGCTTCTATAGCTTTAGGAACATATTACCAGAGAAATCACTTATAAAAACTAGCCAATTTTTGTGATCCACAGCCGTGTGATTTTTCAAGTATTACAAAGTATATAGCTTGTGGTTATAGTACAGAAAGGGTAAAAACACGAGAGTATTTGAAAATCTAAAGTAGTCTTACAAAATATAAGTAGTATATATAAGTTGTAATCATAGAAATGTTAATAAATGCATACAAGAACTTCTATTGATGTCCTCAATTGGCTTTTCTGTTTTGTGTTCTTTATCTTAGAGGAATATAAAGTGGCTATATTCTTTGAAAATTTTTTATTCATTTATTTATTTTTAAGATTTTATTTATTCATTTGACAGAGATCACAAGTAGGCAGAGAGGCTGGCAGAGACAGAGGAAGGGAAGCAGGCTCCCTGCTGAGCAGAGAGCCCGATGCGGGGCTTGGTCCCAGGACCCTGAGATCATAACCTGAGCCAAAGACAGAGGCTTTAACCCACGGAGCCACACAGGCGCCCCTAAAATTTTTTTTTTTTTTAAGTGATCTGGGCGTCTGGATGGCTCAGTCCTTAAGCATCTGCCTTTGGCTCAGGTCATGATCCCAGAGTCCCTGGATCGAACCCTGCGTTGGGGTCCCTGCTAAGTGGGAAGCCTGCTTCTCCCTCTCCCACTCCCTCTGCTTGTGTTCCCTCTCTCACTGTGTCTCTCTCTGTCAAATGAATAAATAAACTGTTATAAATAAATAAATAAATAAATAAATAAAGTGATTTCTACACCCAAGGTTGGGCTTGAACTCATCACCCGGAGATCAACAGTCGTATGCTCTACCAACTGAAACAGCCAGTCACCCCTAAAGTGACTGTATTTTTGACTTCGAAATTTCTAACATTTTTGGTTATCCTCTCAGCATTAAGAAGCTAACCAAATTGAGGTAAGGCAAAATTTAATGTAGTGGGTTGAGAGGCACCTGAGTGGCTCAGTTGGTGAAGTGTCTGCCTTGGGCTCAGGTCAGGATCACAGGGTCCTCGGGTCCAGCCATGCATCAGGCTGCCTGCTCAGTGTGGGGGCTCCTTCTCCCTCTCCCTCAACCCTTCCTCCCCTTCCTGCTTGTGTTCTCTCTCTCTTTCTCTCAAGTAATGGATAAATCTTTAAAAAAATAATAATAATAATGTAGTGCATGGTAACTAAAGAAATCTGTCTTGGTTCCTGCTATAATCCTTCCTTGACAGGTTTTATATTACAATTTGAGAAATTGGTTAAATATGTGTAAATACTTCATTGGCCTGCTTGAAAGCAACTGAACTTTACTCGGTCTGTTAATCAGTGAGTGAAGTCAGTGAGATGTGACTAATCCCAGAGGAACAGCTTTTGACTGTACCTTAG
>NW_019154164.1:536044-540241 GCF_002288905.1 Enhydra lutris kenyoni | reverse complement strand
ATATATGTTTGTTTCTAAATAAAGCTCTCCATGTGAATTGTACTCAGTCAACAAAACTATAGGCTCCAGATACAATATACCTCCAGAATTTTTAGATGAGGTCAGGAATGTTATGGTTTGAATAGAAAAATTAAAAGAATCAAAACTAGGGGCACCTTAGGCTCAGGTCATGATCCCAGGGTCCTGAGATTAAGCCTTGCATTGGGAAGCTGGCTTCTCTTTCTTCCACTCCCCCTGTTTGTGTTCCCTCTCTCACTGTGTCTCTGTCAAACGAATAAATAAAATCTTTTTTGTTGTTGTTGTGTTTTGTTTTGTTTTTAAATTTTTATTAGATTTTATTTATTTATTTGACAGAGAGAGAGATCACAAGTAGGCAGAGGCAGGCAGAGAGAGAGGGGGAAGCAGGCTCCCTGCTGAGCAGAAAGCCCGATGCTGTGCTCGATCCCCACATTGGTAACACAGCCTAAGCAGCCAGCTAGACTTTTGCTGTGTCATCTTATGTAAAACATGGATATGCTTGAATTGATGCTCTGCTGCTGAGAATAGACTTCTGTTAACCCCATTCAAGAAAAATATTCCTGGGGCGCCTGGGTGGCTCAGTGGGTTAAAGCCTCTGCCTGAGGCTCAGGTCATGATCCCAGGGTTCTGGGATCGAGCCCCGCTTCAGGCTCTCTACTCCGTGGGGAGCCTGCTTCCCCTCTCTCTCTCCGCCTGCCTCTCTGCCTACTTGTGATCTCTGTCAAATAAATAAATAGAATCTTAAGAAAAGAAAAATATTCCTTATTTTCAAAAAGCATTGAAGAAATTACAAGTACCCTACACAGGTAGAGCCATTATGAAGGCAGTAAGGAAGTTCCTCAAAAACTAAAAAAATAGAATGACCATATGATCCAGCAATCTTTCATCTGGGTTGCTATCCAAAGGAAATGAGGGACACCTGGGAGGCTCAGTCAGCTGAGCGTCCAGCTCTTGGTTTTTGACTCAGGTCATGATCTTATGGTCCTGGAAGTGAGCACCGTGTCAGGCTCCATGCTCAGTTCAGGGTCTGCTTCAATTATTCCAAATCCAACCACTTTGCACTATCTTGTTCCAAATTATCACCATCTCTCACCTGGATTATAGCAAAAGCACACCACTGATCTCCCTATTTTCTGCCTCCATTCTTCCCCTCTACAATCTTTTCTCAACACAGCAGCCAGAGTCAAATCCCCACCTTACTCTTCTGCTCAAAACTCTACAACTGGTTTCCCATTTTAGTCACATAAACAAAACAAAAATTTTATGATGCTTCCTTCACAGCCATACACAATCTCCCACTTACCATTCCACATTCTCCCACACAAACGGAATGAACTAGGGTAGTGACACCTAGCAGAATATATGTACCACCCCAAAATATGCCTCTTTTTGACATGACAATTATTTTGACCTGATTATTTGGAGAAAGAGCAGACACTGCAGAAGCTCTAAAAACAGAGTAGAGATTACCCTTTTGTAAGAGAAATTTACATTTATACAGGAAATCTCCATTTGCAAAGGTGTCTTCTTCTCTATACCAGAAAGTAAAGAATTACTAAATCACAAAAGAATCTAGTCCTAGAGAAGGCTCTCACTTAAATCTGCATAATCCTTTGTTTACTGGGATTTTTTTCTGGAGTAACCTCTCATACAAGGGTATTTAAGGTGGTGACTTGAGCCATTTTAAGGAGTTATTCAGTTTTTCTTGGTATCTCTGTGTGTACACGAAGCACCCATGTTGATAAAGTTCTGTTTTTATTTCATTATTTATTATTTATTTTATTACAGGAGATTTCCACCAAGAACCTAGAAGGGTGAAGGGAAAATTATTCTTCCTCTCCCTACAGTAGTTGTAAATAATCCACCAGTTTTTAGGGAAAAGGGGAAGCCTGTTGGAAGTCTTAGCAGGTGAGATGAGTTGCTAATATTTTGCCATGTTCTAATGACAATATCCTCATTTACCAGCTAGGAAGTACTGTTATCAGAGTATGTGCACAAATAGCACTAAACATGCTCCCGCAGAACAATGAGTCATGAAAGTTAAGCAATAGCTACATCTGAAAAGCAAACATTGGCTATTATCAAAACCAAAGAATAAGTCCAAGGGACCTTAAAGCTAAGTTCAAAAGCTGGAGGTGAGGGTGTTCATTTGACATTTTTTATTTTTTATTTTTATTTATTTATTTATTTAAAGATTTTGTTTATTTATTTGACAGAGAGATCACAAGGAGGCAGAGAGGCAGGCAGAGGGGGAGGGGGAAGCAGGCTCCCCACTGAGCAGAGAACCAGATGCGGGGCTCTATCCCAGGACCCTGAGACCATGACCTGAGCTGAAGGCAGAGGCCCAACCCACTGAGCCACTCAGGCGCCCCTCATTTGATATTTTTTAAAGGTATTGCGGTTCCTTTGTGTTTTGCTTGTTTCTGTGTTCTGACATACGAAAACCAGAAGGTGCTGCATCTTTTTAAAAACAGAAGTTTGAAAAATAAATAAATAAATAAAAACACGAGTTTGGGACCCAAGGCTGCAATTATGGCAAACCCTGTTTGTATTAAAAATGAGGACAAATGGTGAATGTTACTTAACAAAAGTACTTGAACATGAATAGATTTTTCAGTGGAATGTTTAATGAGAGAAAGAAGATAATTGTGGATTATTATTCTGTGGTATTTTGTATAATAGTAGAGAGAATACAAAATGTTCCCTTCTATTCATTTGCAGAAGGTTCTTAACAAACAAAGAGCGCATGTATTCCTAAGAAAACTTCAGAGTTTTAATTATGCCTAAGTATATAGCTGGTAATGCTTCAGTGAAAGTAGTAATTTATCTGAATATCTGAATGCAGGGGAGCAACGAACAGGATTTAGGCCAGAAAATGAAGCAGTCATTAATGAGGGGTGTAGATCTCTTACAGAATGCATTATTTTACCCAAAAACATAAGGTATTTGATATCACAGTCCGAAACATGGCAGAATTGAAAAATGTTTTCCCTATTTAAAAAAATTGGTTTCAGGGGCACCTGGGTGGCTCAGTGGGTTAAAGCCTCTGCCTTCGGCTCAGGTCATGATCCCGGGGTCCTGGGATGGAGCCCCGCATCGGGCTCTCTGCTCGGCGGGGAGCCTGCTTCCCTTCCTCTCTCTCTGCCTGCTTCTCTGCCTACTTGTGATCCCTGTCTGTCAAATAAATAAATAAAATCTTTAAAAAAAAATTTGTTTCTTTGAATTTGGGGGGAAAGAAATTTTTGAAATACCATGTCTCAAAGGTAGCTTCAGGGATACTAAATTATGAAGCCTGAACCAAAATGCTCAGGAAATATCATGTCTAAACCAAGTCAATTTTCTGATAAAAATGCAGCTAAATTTATTTTTGTTCAAGTTTCCGCTGAATAAAAATATCCTGAAGAACATTGCTCCTGGGGCGCCTGGGTGACTCAGTGGGTTAAAGCCTCTGCACTGGGCTCTGGTCATGATCCCAAGATCCTGGATCAAGTCCTGCATAGGGCTCTCTGATCAGCATGGAGCCTGCTTCCCTTTCTCTCTCCTGCTTCCCCCTCTCTCTCTGCCTGCTTCTCTGCTTACTTGTGATCTCTGTCTGTCAAATAAATAAATAAAATTTAAAAAAAAAAGAAAAAAAATTGCTCCTCTTTGTTGAATTAGTAAAACCAAATTCAATTGAATTAGATTAATAAAAAACAAACAGTGCTTTTTCCATGCTTGAATATGCGGTACATTTTTGGATCATCATTTTGAACAACGTTGGCTCCCCAACAGTCTAGATCTAGAAGATGAATTTGTGTGTTTACCTGCATTGTTGTTTTCTTTTTAAAGATTATTTATTTATTTATTTATTTGACAGACAGAGATCACAAGTAGGCAGAGAGGCAGGAAGAGAGAGAGAGAGGGAAGCAGGCTCCCTGCTGAGCAGAAAGCCACATGCAGGGCTAGATCCCAGGACCCTGAGATCATGACCTGAGTCGAAGACAGAGGCTTAACCCACTGAGCCACCCAGGGGCCCCTTTACCTGCATTGTTAACAAATAGAAATAAAAAAATCTTGGGGCACCTCGGTGGCTCAGTGGGTTAACCTCTGCCTTCAGCTCAGGTCATGATCTCAGGGTCCTGGGATCAAGGTCTACATCGGGCTCTCTGCTCAGCAGGGAGCCTGCTTCCCCCTCTCTCT
>NW_019154164.1:433143-535944 GCF_002288905.1 Enhydra lutris kenyoni | reverse complement strand
GAGCCCGATGTGGGACTCGATCCCAGGACCCTGAGATCATGACCTGAGCCGAAGGCAGCGGCTTAACCCACTGAGCCACCCAGGCGCCCCTTTGCTAACAGTTTTATTGCGATGTTTCATTTTTCTATTCCAAGTGGAAGACAACAAAATACCCTGATTATTTCACTGGAAGCTGTCCTAAAGTAGATAAAGAGAATGTCAGATTTTTCCACATATAAAGTGGATTGACCTAAAAGAGTTCGAATATTTCATACTTTAACATTTTTATCCTTTTTCTCACTTTCTAAACTCAGCTTTGTGCATTTTCTGCATGCAGCTCTGACAGAAGCTATGAAGCTCTAGTTGTTGGTGCAGGTCAGGCTACATGTGGAGCCCTAAACAATTCACCAGCTGTGTATCAGAGTGTGTGAGCACAAGGGGGTCTGCAACAAATTATTCCTATTCATTGCATGGGAAAGATGAGGGTCCAAAAAAAAAAAGGAAACGCATATTCGCATATTTCTATGGACTCTACTCTAGGAAGGACCTCAATTACATACATCTCTTCTCTCTGTCTGAGCTTAAATAATGGAACTCAGGAACCTGCAATCCTAATGAGAAAAAAAGACTGGGGGTGGGGGAGGAGAGGCACTGTGTCCAACGTAGTGGAAAGAGAAAAGAAGCAAAGACAATAAGGGCTTTAAACAGATGAGAACATGGGAAGCATGTTGCTTGTGGAAAACCTTATCAGGAATTTGTGAGTTGATCTAGCAAATATGATTATGAGAAGTCTATTTTCAATGTCACAGAATAAAATACAAGGGATAAGAAAAACAACAAGCTTAGCTGATTGTTTGCCCAATTTCATTTTTTGGATATATTTCTTTTCACCTCCCATTTATTTGAGGGTAGGTACTTCAAAATGGTAGCAGAATTATCTGCAATTTAAACTTCTTAACTCTGTTTCTAAATTTTAAGATGGTCTAGGTGTGTCTTGACAATTAAAAAATAAAAATATTAATACCCCACCACCTTCTTCTGCCATCGTTTCCCTGATAGACGATGTAACGTGACTCAGAAAACTAATTCTCTTCTTTTCCTCTGCCAACTCCTAGCTATGTGTTGTGAGACAAAAAGCTAAACTCACTGGAGCTAGGTGTCTTTATCTGTAAATAACAGGTTTGGACTGAACCATACTAAGGGTTCTTGTTCCATTGTAAAATTCTGTTCCTTTTAAGAATTACTATTTCTATTTTTGAGCTGGGCCTGCTTAGTATAGAACAAAAGAGAGATCTAGAAGAAAAGAAGTTAAAATAAACAGTTCAGGCCAGAAAAAAAATATTTAGACTTGTATTATCAAATATACACAAAAGACATAATTTCTTGAACTTCCCTTCATTTTGTAGCGTATGACTACGTTATTTCGTAATGCAATTAATAAAATTCAGAATGCTTCCGTTTTGAGGAAGATTAATTTTTTTCTACCAAAAGGGCACTTCTTTGATAAGCACAAAACACTGTTAAAAAAAAAAACCACTTAGATGGCAAATGTGATGGTTATCAGAAGCAACATTTGAAGCACAATTGCTTTTCCATGTTCCTAGTGTCACCAGCTAGATCCCAAGACCTAACCTTTACTGCCTACCTGCTTAGATTCACTGACATTTGTCCCACATTTTTTCCTTAAGTTCTTTCTGGCAGCTTATCTCTTAACTAAGACAAATGAAAATTGAAACCCCACCTCAAACATAGCAACTGCCCTGACAAGAACTCCACCCTGTCCGGTCCAGTAGTAACATAAAACCCCCAACCACCATGACTTGCACCTGTACAGGTGGACCATGGAGTGACCTCCAGAATGACTGACAATCACCTTTACATCATTATAATACTAAAATCTCCATCCAAGGAGGAGCACAAGCTTCATTTACATAACATACAATGTATGTGTAGCCATGTTTCCTTAAGGTACATGCATGACCTTATACCCACCTCTACCTGTGATGATAAGGGTCCCTTTTTGTCAGATAATCTCTACACCCAATGTGGGGCTTGAATTTAGGACCCCAAGATCAAGAGTTGCATGCTCGGGCACCTGGGTGGCTCAGTGGGTTAAGCCTCTGCCTTCTGCTCAGGTCATGATCTCAGGATCCTGGGATCAAGGCCCACATCGGGCTCTCTGCTCAGCAGGGAGACTGCTTCCCACCCACCCCCTGGCCCTCCGCCTCTCTGCCTACTTGTCATTGCTCTCTCTCTGTGTCAAATGAATAAATAAAATCTTTAAAAAAGAAAAAAAAAGAGTTGCATGCTCTACCAACTGAGCTAGCCAGGTGCCCCCCAAGGATCCCTTTTTAAAAATATTCATTCTGGGGCACCTGGGGTGGCTCAGTCAGTTAAACATCTGCCTTTGGCTCAGGTCATGATCTCAGGATCCTGGGATTGAGCCCCACGTCGGGTTCCCTCTTCCATGAGTAGTCACCTTCTCCCTCTGTCTCTGCCTCTTCCTCCTGCTCATTTTCTCTCTCTCTCTTTGTCTCAAAGAAACAAAATCTTAAAAAAATTTCATCCTAACCCTAAATAAAAAGAACCTATCCACCCTGGCTTAGGAAGTGACAGCTTTGGAAGTCATTCCCTGTGATCTCCTTATTTGCTGCAAGTAAAGTCTTCTTTGTGCTACAACCCACCTGGTGTAATTTCTGTATGTGTGACTCAAGGAGGGAAGTGAACATTAGTACAGTTACACTAGCAAAGGGGGATTTTTGAAGTCACATGCTAAGAAAGTTTCATATTCTGGGGCACCTGGGTGGTGCAGTGGGTTAAGCGTCAGACTCTTGATTTTGGCCGAGGTCCTGATCTCAGGGTCATGAGATCCAGCCCTGAGTCAGGCTCCAAGCTCAGAGCAGTCTGCTTAAGATTCTCTGCTGTTCCCTCTGCCCCTCCCCCACATATGTGTGCATGTATACGTGCCTGTGCTGCTTCTCTCTCTCTCTCTCTCTCTCTCTCTCTCTCTCTCGCTCAAATAAATAAATCTTTATAAAGAAAAGAGAGCGGGGCACCTGGGTCGCTCAGTGGGTTGGGCCTCTGCCTTTGGCTCGGGTCATGATCCCATGGTCCAGGGATCAAGCCCCACATCGGGCTTTCTGCTCAGCGGGGTGCCTGCTTCCTTCTTTCTCTCTGTCTCTCTGCCTACTTGTGATCTCTGTCTGTCGAATAAATAAATAAAATCTTTAAAAAAATAAATAAAATAAATAAATAAGTAAATAAAAAGAAAAGAAAGCGTCATACTCTTCAGGGCACCTGGTTAAATATCTGCCTTCGGCTACGGTCATGATCCTGGGGTCATGGGATCCAGTCCAGATTCTGGCTCCTGGCCCAGTCTGCTTCTCTCTCCACCTCTCAACCCCCGATTATAAGGGTGCTCTCTCTCATAAAAATAAATAAATAAAATCTTTTTTAAAAAAGGAAAAGAAAGCTTCATACTCTCCAGTTATGATATCTAGTTAATATCATGGGGTAGATTTGTTAGTGTCTCTGTATAAAAACCATTATGTCATCTAAAGACAAGTTGATGCTTTATGTCTCTTGAATTCCAGGGTCTAAAAGTAAACACTCATTTACATTCATAAAAATAAATAATGTCAAAAGGAATAAATTGAATAAATTATTTTTCTTTCTTTCTTTTTTTTTTTTTTTAATTTATTTCTTTGACAGAGAGAGGGGCAGTGAGAGAGGGAACACAAGCAGCGGGAGTGGGAGAGGGAGAAGCAGACTCCCCGAAGAGCAGGGAGCAGGATGCGGGGCTTGATCCCAGGACCCCTGGATCATGACCTGAGCTGAAGGCAGACATTTAACAACTGAGCCACCCAGGCTCCTGTAAATAAATTATTTTTTCTAACATAAGATTGAAGATAACAAAAGTAACACATACATTTGAAATAATGGTAACCTAGGGGCGCCTGGGTGGCTCAGTGGGTTAAATAAAGCCTCTGCCTTTGGCTCAGGTCATGATCCCAAAGTCCTGGGATAGGTCCACGTGGGCCTCTCTGCTCAGCAGAAGCTTCCTTCCTTCCCCCCAACCCCCGCCTGCCTCTCTGCCTACTTGTGATCTCTGTCTGTCAAATAAATAAATAAAATCTTAAAAAAAAAAGAAATAAAAAGAAATAATGGTAACCTAATTAAATTGTCTTCAAGATTTTAATGAATTTAAGAAAAATTTTTTAAGGTTTTATTTATTCATTTAACAGAGAGGGAGAGTACAAAGCAGGGAGAGTAACTGGCAGAGTGGGAGGGAGAAGCAAGCTCTCTGCTGAGCCAGGAGCCAGATGTGGGACTCGATCCCAGGGCCCTAGGATCACGACCTGAGCAGAAAGCAGCCGCTTAACAAACTGAACCACCCAGGTGGCCCGATTTTAATGAATTTTTAAATAAAGAAAAACAACTAATAAATAACTCCCTAGAAAGTGTCATTTTCTAACAATTAAACTTTTAAAAGATAAATAAAGAATAAAAATTAAACTTAAAGAAGTTTTTTTGTACTTTTAGTTGAAGTATACGTAACATATAATATTAGTTTCAGAAGTACAACACAGTGATTTGACAATTATGCACATTATGATATGCATGCCATGATAAGTATAGTTACCATCTGTCACCACCCAGTTATCAAACTATTATTTTTAAAAGATTTTATTTATTTATTTGAGAGAGGGTGGGGCGGGGCAGAGGAAGAAGGAGAGAATCTCAAGCAGATTGTGCATTTAGCATGGAGCCCGGGGGAAGCGGGGAGAGCAACCTCTTGGCAGTTCCACGAGTCCCAGCACAGATGTGGAAGCCTGAGGACTGTCGAAAGTACAGAGTTCAAATCCTGGTCCCTCCATGCAGAACTCCATGCAGGTGCCACAGGATGGAGAGGAATTTGCCAGCCAACCCCAGTCCCATGGCCCCCTGTCCCATCAGAAGGCTGAGGTCCTCCTTTCAGCAACATGGGGACTTCTTGGTTCTTGTCCCTGGTCCCATGGGGGCACCACTCGGTGATCTCCGGCTGCTGGCAGGGCTCAGCCTTATCCTTTGAGGTACTCTGTGTGGCCCTGCATCCCCAACCAGGCCAGCCCACAGTCCTCTTTCAGTTGGAGGATGAGCGTTTCCCAAGTTTGCCCTCCCTGGATCTCAGCCATGTGACCAGTCAGCGTCTACTGTCCCAGGCCATAGGGGCTGGGGCTTTCGAGGCCTGTGATACAGCCAGGACCTATTTGATGCAGTTTTAGTGAGGACACCCTCCCAGACAGCCCAGCTCAGATAGAGTTGCCCAGGGCTAAGAAGTGGAGTGGCAGTCAGCCCAGATGTTTGGAGCGCATGGGGCCATCAAGAGAAGACCACTCTGGACCAGGAGCCTTAGCTGTGCCCACGTGTGCCCTCTCTTGTAAGGGCTCCACTGCTGACAGCCACAGGGCCTCCGATGGGCAGCTTCATGCCAAGACATTCACCAAACCACTTCAAACACACTTAGTGGTGCCGTGCGGTGATGTAGATGCCCCCAATCGTACTGTGACCTGGTGTCTCCAGTGCCTGGTGCCCAAGGAACACCCCCCAACCGTAGCGGCCAAGAAACAGAGGCCCCATGGTGGGAAGTCAATGAGGAAGAGGACGAAGAGAAGAGAAATTCTGCAAGACCACAGGCTGAGGTCTCTTTCTGACCCCATAACAACTTCCTCTTGCCTGCTGGGCCCCCAGAATCGGCCCCCAGAACCCAACGACCTGTGTCTGGAACTCCATTCTGGGAGGAACACCCTCTACCTATTATTGGTGGGCTGCCAGACTAGGTCCCTCTAGGAGGGACCACAGGGGTCGCCTCTGACCTGGAGCTGCTCACACTTCCCCATGGGCATGACTGGGGGTTGAAACTTTTAGAGAGACACGATGCGCTGGCGCTGGCCCTGCTGGGGGGTCCGAGGCCGCTGGAGGAGTGCTCGGCCACCCTGCGGTGCCTGGTGGAGCCGGTGGACTGGCCACAGTCAAGGGCACCCCGTTCATTCCCCAGGTGGCCCGGTCGATCGCCCATGGTGGCACCAGCTCCAACGGAGTCACACAGAAGCTTCAAAGGCCTCAGAGAAGGAGGTGAACATGTTGATGTGGGCGTTCTATGAGAGCTGCTGACCCTGCCACCTGGGGCAAGGTGGCACTGCAGAACACGTGGCACCTGCAGTGCGCCTGCTGGAGAGTGGGGAACTCCAGGGGCCCCCAGAGGAGAGCTGCGAGCAGCTGCTGCACAACCAGCACCCTGCACGTCACATGGCCCTGTCTGCCTTCGTCCAAGTTCCGAGAGCCCGCAGCCAGGCTCCTGAGAGAGGCTGCTCTGGGGAGGCCGAGACGTGGGGGCACCACAGGCTGCTCCTCTTGAGCAGTGCTAGTGCGTCCTCAGTGTCCTTTTGCAGCATATGGAGCCTGATGATTGAA
The DNA here is from genome assembly GCF_002288905.1 of Enhydra lutris kenyoni. NCBI lineage: Eukaryota > Metazoa > Chordata > Mammalia > Carnivora > Mustelidae > Enhydra > Enhydra lutris. The sequence goes on along the minus strand of NW_019154164.1, from coordinate 529,512 downwards.
AGCACAGGCCTCCTTTTTTCACACTGGGACACCCAGGCTTGGGCAAACCCTGGCTGACACCAAGGAAGTCACCCCAAGCCACTCACACAGCCAATCATGGGGGGAACCCACATTCTGCCTCACACAATGGGGGGCATATTTTCAGAAATCCATCCTGTTCCCCAAAAATGTACAAGTAGGATAGGGTGAGGAACAGCTTCCTCCCCCACACCAGATGATCCAGGTGTCTGGGGGCTCTGGATGCCCTATCCTACCCTCCACCCCCACGCAAGTATCCTACAAATAGTGAATATAAATTTGTTTTTTTTTTTTTTAGGATTTTATTTATTTATTCGTCAGACAGAGATAACAAGTAGGCAGAGAGGCAGGCACAGAGAGAGGAGGAAGCAGACTCCCCACGGAGCAGAGAACCTGATGTGGGGATTGATCCCAGAACCCTGGGATCGTGACCTGAGCCAAAGGCAGAGGTTTTAACCACTGAGCCACCCAGGCGCCCCATAAGGGTTTGGTTTTTGGTTTTTTTTTTTTAGTTTCTTTTTTTTTTTTTTAAGATTTTATTTATTTATTTGACAGAGAGAGAGATCACAAATAGGCAGAGAGGCAGGCAGAGAGAGAGGGGGAAGCAGACTCCCTGCTGAGCAGAGAGCCCGATGCAGGGCTCGATCTCAGGACCCTGGGATCATGACCTGAGCCGAAGGCAGAGGCTTTAACCCACTGAGCCACCCAGGCGCCCCCCCCCCCATAAGGGTTTTAATGGAAAAGAGAACTCATAGATCTCTTACTCAGAAGCCAGAGTCCACATGCTTTTTAAAAAGTCTACATGACTTCTAGCAAATGCTTTGTACCTGCCTTCAATGTAAAAATAAGGCTGTGGGGGCGCCTGGGTGGCTTGGTGGTTGAGCGTGGGTCTCGTGAATTGGCTGAGGTCATGATCTCAGGGTCCTGGGAGCCAGCCTGGCCTTGGGCTCCCCACCCAGTAGGGAGTCTGCTTAAGATTCTTTCCCTCTGTCCCTCCCTCCCCTCCTGTGAATGAGTGCTCACTCTCTTTCAAATAAATAAATAAATCTTAAAAAAAAAAACCACAATGGGGCGCCTGGGTGGCTTAGTCAGTTAAGCGTCTTCCTTCGGCTCAAGTCATAATCCCAGGGTCCTGGGATTGAGCCCCACATCAGGCTCCCTGCTCAGCAGGGAAGGTGCTTCTCCCTCTCCATCTGCCTATTGCTCTGCCTGCTTGCGAACTCTCTGTCAAATAAATAAAATCTTCAAAAAAAAATCTCCAGAGGCAAATTTCAAAAAGATTTTTTTTAAAAAGTGAGGCTGTGTTCTTTCTAGAGATTCTCATAGGGACCCAAGCTCAGTGTTTAAATATCATTAGTGGAGAATGCCTGACACAGAGTAGGTGCTGAACACCTCCTTTAGTCAGTAAAGCTGTGGTGAATATGGGGAAAAAAAATACTCTTTTTCTAACTTTTAAGTTTTCAACCATGGAAAATAGTCATTGGCAAAGTGTATTTTTAAGCATCCTCTAAGGGGTGCCTGGGTGGCTCAGTCGGTTAAGCGTCTGCCTTCAGCTCAGGTCACGATCCCAGAGTCCTGGGATGGAGCCCACATCAGGCTCCCTGCTCAGCAGAGATCCTCTCCCACTCCCCCAGCTCATGCTTTTTCTCTCTCTCAAATAAACAAATAAAACCTTTGAAAAAATATTCCTCTAAGAATAATAGAAATGTTTAAATACTAATTATTAGGAAATAATTTTAATTTATTTATTTGAGTTAGAGAGCTTGAGAGAGCACAAGCAGCGGCCACAGCAGGGTGGGGTGAGGTGGGGGCAGAGGGAGAGGGAGAAGCGGACTCCCTGCTGAGCAGAGAACCCAATATGGGGCTCCATCCCAGGATCCTAGGATCACGACCAGAGCTGAAGGCAGACGCTCAACTGACTGAACCACCCAGGCACCCCAGGAAATAATTTTTATTGCATTTCTTTTATATGCTAGACAGTGTGCCATATATTTTATATGTATTTTCTAGTGTGAAACATGGTTTACTTGTAAAGGGTTTACATCAGATAATAATACAATTTTTAAGGTTAAACAAAATAAATTTTAAAACTAGATATGCAAAACATATTCCATCTTTAAACGAACTACTGAAAGCTGTATACCACTAAAGAAACTTGCAGTTCCATTGCATACCAGTATAAAAAAAAAATGTCATTAATAGTTGTTTTGCCAGAGACATTAATTTGAAATAATTTTAGGGTGCCTAGGTGGCTCAGTTGGTTGGGCATCTGCCTTCGGCTCAGGTCTCTGTCCTGGGGTCCTGGATTGAGTCCCGCATTTGGCTCCCTGCTCAGTGGGGAGCCTGCTTTTCCTTCTTCCATTGCCTGCTACTCCCCTGCTTGTGCTCTTTCTCTTTGTCAAATAAATAAATAAAATCTTAAAAAAATATAAATAATTCTATAGGATTGGAAAATGGTGAGTTAAAAATAAAGGGGCTGAGGAGCACCTGGGTCGCGCCGTTAGTTAAGTGTCTGACTTCGGCTCAGGTCATGATCCTAGAGTCCTGGAATCAAACCCCCCTTGGGTTGCCAAATCAGTGACCATTGGGAGTTTGCTTGTCCCTCTCCCTTTTCCCTCTATCCTTCTGCCCCTCCCCCACCCCACACCTGCTTGCGTGTGCTCTCTCTCTCTCTCTCAGATAAATGAATAAAATCTTTTTAAAAAAATAAAAAAAGGGGCGCCTGGGTGGCTCAGTGGGTTAAAGCCTCTGCCTTCGGCTCGGGTCATGATCCCAGGGTCCTAGGATCGAGCCCCACATCGGGCTTTCTGCTCTGCGGGGAGCCTGCTTCCTCCTCTCTCTCTCTCTGTCTGCCTCTCTGCCTACTCGTGATCTCTCTCTGCCAAATAAATAAATAAAATCTTTAAGAAAAAAAAATAAAATAAAAAAATAGGGATGCCTAGGTGGCTCAGTCTGGTTAAACTTCTACCTTCTGGCTCAGGTCATGATCTCAGCGTTCTGGGATGGAGTCCTGCATCTGGCTTCTTGTTCAACGGGGAGCCTGCTTCTCCTTCTGCCACTTCCCCTGCTTGTGTGCACTCTCTCTCTCTCTTTCTCTCTCTCACTCTCTAACAAATACATAAATAAATAAAATCTTAAAAAAATAATAAAGGGACAGATTAACAAATGGCTAAGTAGCACAGGAGATACCCAACATCATTAATCCTCATAGAAACGCAAAGCAAAACCACAATGAGATATTATCTCATACCCATTAGGATTGCTACTATTAAAAAAAAAAATGAGAGGTGCTGGTAAGGTTGTGGAGAAATTGGAAATTTCGTGCACCATTGGCAGGAAATATGGTGCAAAGCTGTGGAAAACAATATCGAGTTTCCCCCCAAAATTAAAAATAGAATGACCGTATGATCTAGCGATCCTACTTCTGGGTATATATCCAAAAGAATTAAAAAATGAAGAAATAGGGACGCCTGGGTGGCTCAGTGGGTTAAGCCTCTGCCTTCGGCTCAGGTCATGATCCCAGGGTCCTGGGATCGAGCCCCGCATCGGGCTCTCTGCTCTGCAGGGAGCCTGCTTCCTCCTCTCTCTCTGCCTGCTTCTCTGTAATCTCTGTCTGTCAAATAAATAAATAAAATCTTTAAAAAAAATTTAAAAAAAAAATGAAGAAATATTTGCACAACCATGTTCCTAGCAGCAGTAAGAGCCAAGAGGTGAAAGCAACCCAAATCTCAGTCAATGGATAAATGGATTTTAAAAATGTAGTATGTACATGCAATGGAATATCATTGTCTTAAATAGAAAGGAAATCCAACCACATGCTACAACATGGATGAAACCTAAGGACATTATACTAAGAGAAATCAACCAATCACAAAAAGACAAATACTGTATGATTCCACTTATATGAGTCAAATTCATGGAGATAGAAAGTGGAATGGTGGTAATTAAACATGGAGGGGGAGAGGGAAAAGAGGAGTCTTTATTTTTTTTTTTAAGAGGAGTCCTTATTTTTTTTTTAAGATTTAATTTATTTATTTGACAGACAGAGATCACAAGTAGACAGAGAAGCAGGCAGAGAAAGAGAGAGAGAGAGAAGCAGACTGCCTGCCGAGCAGAAAGCCGGATGCAGGGCTCCATCCCAGGACCCTGAGATCATGACCTGAGCCAAAGGCAGAGAGGCTTAACCCACTGAGCCACCCAGGCGCCCCTGTATCATATATTTCTTTAAGCACTTGCCGGTTAACAAATGTTTTACTTGTTTACAGTTTCCCTACCATGCAACCAAAAAAAACAAAACAAAGTTTTCTTTAAAGTTCCTGAAATATTTGTGTATTTGTCTATGTATGTGTACATGTGTATTTCAATTTTTTTATTGAAGTATAATTGACATATGATGTTATATTAGTCTCAGGTGTACAACATATTCATTATACAACCCTATACATTACTCAGTGCTTACCATAAGTATAGTCACTGTCACTATACAACATTAATACAATATTATTAATTACATTTTCTATGCTGTACCTTTTTTAAAAGATTTTATTTTTTTTGAAAGATTTTATTTATTTATTTGACAGGTAGAGAGACAGTAAGAGAGGGAACACAAGCAGGGGGAGTGGGAGATGGAGAAGCAGGCTACCTGCTGAACAAGGAGCCCGATGCAGGGCTCGATCCCAGGACCCCGGGATCATGACCTGAGCCAAAGGCAGAGGCTTTAACCCACTGAGCCACCCAGGCAACCCTAAAGAGGTGTCTTTAAATATGCATAGTGTTTCAGATTTCCAAGATGAAAAACTCACAAATATGGAGGATTTTTTGCACAACAATCTGAATATATTTACCACTACTGAACTGTGCACTTAAAAATGATCAAGATTGGGGGAAATTGGAAGGGGAGGTGAACCATGAGAGACTATGGACTCTGAAAAACAATCTGAGGGGTTTGAAGGGTGGGAGGTTGGGGGAACCAGGTGGTGGGTATTAGAAAGGGCACTGATTGCATGGAGCACTGGGTGTGGTGCAAAAACAATGAATACTGTTATGCTGAAAATAAATTTTAAAAAATCATTAAAAAAATGATCAAGATGGTAAATTTTATGTTAAACGTTTTTACTAGGTAGATCGTTTACATTTCTAAGTCAATTAATGTTTTTACAACTTCTCTTATTAAAAAATGAAATAGAAGGTGATCTCTAAAACATTATTGTTTTTCCGTGTAAAGAATATGCCATTATGTAAATCTTTAAACAATTATTCTACCGACAAAGAAAAGCATCACACATTTAAATTGATGAGTATATTTCCCTGAAAACATATAAACACAATAATGTTGCCTTTTTAGAAGGTAAAGAGGGCACCTAGGTGGCTCAGTTGGTTAAGCAACCGTTTTCAGTTCAGGTCATGATCCCAGGGTTCTGGGATTGAGTCCCACATGGGGCTTCCCATGCTCTGTGGGGGGCCTGCTTCTCCCTCTCCTTCTGCATGCCACTCCCCCAGCTTGTGCTCTCTCTATGAAATAAATAAAATCTTTAAAAAAAAAAAAAAAAGAGGGGCGCCTGGGAGACTCAGTGGTTTAAGCCTCTGCCTTCGGCTCAGGTCATGATCTCAGGATCCTGGGATGGAGCCCTGCATTGAGCTCTCTGCTCAGCAGGGAACCTGCTTCCCCCTCTCTCTCTGCTTGCCTCTCTGCCTACCTGTGATCTCTCTCTCTCTGCGTCAAATAAATAAAATCTTTTTAAAAAAATAGAAGGTAAACAAGGTGAAATTGATAAAGATCTGATGATCTGGTAGGAGAATATTTGTGATATTCAATTTGGGTATTATATAAAGTCTATGTAATAAGGATAAAGATTAGTTCAAACTCAAATAATTTCTAATGTGTATCAGAAAAATCACAGATTATTCATCTTTTTACTACTTTACAGATAACTGGTGTCTATGTAAGATGGGGATACTAAAGGAAGTGGACAAAGAATAGCAAACATAATATATTAGTTCCCAGCGTTTTAGAGGCAATTACATGAATATAAAAGGACTCCAGTAACATGATAGACCAAATGTCAATATCCATAAATTTAGAGAGCTCCTCAGTCAAATGTTACAAATATCCTCATTGAAAAACAAGCATGGCACACGAAGTGTACTTTGCAAAGGAGAAGTAGCAAATAACCAGTAGACATGAACTAAAAAATCAGCCTCAATAGCAATTTAAAAATTAAATGATTTTTTTCCTCTTTTTTTTAAGTAGACCCCACACCCAATGTGAGGCTCGAACTCACAGCCCTGAGATCAAGAGTCTCATGCATTACTGAATGAGCAAGCCAGGTGCCCCCAAAATAAAATATTATCTTGCAAATATTATTTCAGCTTATCTGTCTTGTTGACAGAAATTTGTTGTAAAATTCTTACTCTTGGGATGCCTGCGTGGCTCAGTCAGTTAAGTGGCTGACTCGATTTCAGCTCAGGTCATGATCTCAAGATTGTGAGAGTGAGTCCCACGTTTGGCCCATGCTCTTGCTTAGCTTGGAGGGAAGAGGGGTGCCTGCTTCAGATTCTTTCTCCCTCTCCCTCTGCCCCTCCCCCTACTCATGTTCACTCTTATAATCTCTCTAAAATAAATATTATTTTTTATTCTTACTCTAAATATATCTTGGTAAAAGTATTCCAAAGACCTGGACAATATTGTATATCTTTTGAGCTAGTTGTCCCAATTTTTAGAAGTGCAAAAAATTTTTGGCATACCTGTGTTCATCACAGCATTACATCTTGTGTAAAATAAAATTGGAATGAACCTAAATGACCCATAAAAAAGGAATTACTAAATAAAGTTATGATATACAATGAAATACTATACAGCTTTAAAAGAATATTTAATAGCTTAAGAAATTATCAAGATGTTTAGATTTAGAAAGGATGTGGGGCGCCTGGGTGGCTCAGTGGGTTGAGCCTCTGCCTTTCCCTCAGGTCATGGTCTCAGGGTCTCTCTCTCTGTGTCAAATAAATAAATAAAATCTTTAAAAAAAAAAAGATTTAGAAAGGATGTGAATTATATATTTAATGCTACTTTAAAACATTATTTTTTAAATTAATTTATGTTTTAAAAGACTTCATTTGAGAGCGAAAGAGAGAGCACAAGTAGGGGGACCAGCAGAAGGAGAGGGAGAAGCAGGCTCCCCAGTGAGAAGGAAGCCCAACACGGGGCTCAAGCCTGACCCTGGGACCCTGGCACCCCTTTATTTATTTATTTGACAGAGAGAGCAGGACCAGAAGTAGGGGGAGGGGCAGAAGGAAAGGAAGAAGGAGGTTCCCCACTGAGCATAGAGCCTGATGCTTAGTTCAACCCCAGAACCCTGAGATCATGACATGAATTGAAGGCAGAGGCTTAACTGACAGAGCCACGCAGGCACCCCAGCATTATATATTTTAAAACAAAAATATAATATGTCCATTGAAAAAAAAAGAATGTTAAATGTTAGCAAATGCTAAAAATATTTGGTATCATTGGGTGGTGGAAAGGATGGTTTTTAAAAACTGTAATACACTTCTCTCATATAAATATATACTAACTTTGTCATTGTTAAAATGTGTGTGATGGGGCGCCTGGGTGGCTCAGTAAGTTAAGCCTCTGCCTTTGGCTCAGGTCATGATCTCAGGGTCTTGGGATCGAGCCCCGCATCAGGCTCTCTGCTCAGTGGGGAGCCTGCTTCCTCCTCTCTCTCTGTGCCTGCCTCTCTGCCTACTTGAGATCTCTTGTCTGTCAAATAAATAAATAAAATCTTAAAAAAAAAATGTGTGTGGTAATATTCCTTTAGGAAATCAGAAAAACTGAGTTATTTTTAGATGTCCATTTGCCCTATGAAGTCTTTATTACCAAAGTCCTTCTATATCTTAAAAAAATCAAACAGATACGTGAAAATCTAATTCACATACTATACAATTCATTCATTTAAAGTGCACATTAGGGACGCCTGGGTGGTTCAGTCGGTTAAGCGGCTGCCTTCGGCTCAGATCATGATCCCAGGGCCCTGGGATCAAGTCCCGAATCGGGCTCCTTTCTCAGCAGGGAGCCTGCTTCTCTCTCTCTGCCTCTGCCTGCCTCTCTGCCTACTTGTGATCTCTGCCTGTCAAATAAATAAATAAAATCTTAAAAAAATAATAAAAAAATAAAGTGCACATTATATTGATAATTGAAAGTGTGGTATTGGTCTCCAACTATTATTGTTGAATAGTCTATTTCTCACTTCAGTTTTGTCAGGTTTTGTTTCACATATTTGGGGACTCTGTTGTTACATGCGTATGTGTTTCTAATTGTTTCTTTATACTTTCATACCATAAGAGAGAATTATTCTATCCTCTGTGCCTACACAGCTCATTGTTTATTAGGCTGTTCTATAGTTTTTCACAATTCACTGTTATTTTTATATTTGTACCTGTCTCTCTCCCTACTGTATCTCAGTAATCTTTGCATTATAGAATCAAATCAAGTACAGGGACACAATAGTAGTCAGTAAATGTTAAATAAATGAATGAATGAATCCCTTGCTTTGTAATTAGCCTCAAAGACTTTCCTGCCATGCTTCATATTTTGAGTTCGAGAGAGTGATACACAACATTCTCAAAGGCGATGTTTGAAAATGTCAAGCCGAATTTGGGTAAAATTCCCCTTCCCAATTTCCTTTGGAAATTTCAGTATATATTATATTCAAGTTAATTGTGAGAAAATTAGCATAGATGCAAAGGTTGAGTTCTGTACCTTTGTAAAATTTACTTTTATATACTTACAACACTTTTATTTATTTTTTTAAAAGATTTTATTTATTTATTTGACAGACAGAGATCACAAGTAGGCAGAGAGGCAGGCAGAGAGAGAGAGAGGACGAAGCAGGCTCCCTGCTGAGCAGAGAGCCCGATATGGGGCTCGATCCCAGAACCCTGGGATCATAACCTGAGCTGAAGGCAGAGGCTTTAACCCACTGAGCCACCCAGGTGCCCCCTTACAACACTTTATATAAATTATTTCCTTTCTTTTGTATATTATTTTATTAAGTCGTTATTTTTATTTTTAAAAAGATTTTATTTATTTATTTATTTGAATATTTTATTTATTTATTTGACAGACAGAGAGCACAAGTAGTCAGAGAGGCAGGCAGAGAGAGAGGGGGAAGCGGACTCCCTGCTGAGCAAAGATCCTGATGTGGGGCTCGATCCCAGCCAGGACCCTGGGACCTGAGCTGAAGGCAGAGGCTTAACCCACTGAGCCACCCAGGAGCCCCGATTTTATTTATTTATTTATCAGAGAAAGAGAGAAAGAGCACAAGCAGGACTGAGCAGCAGGCAGAGGGAGAAGCACGTTTCCTGCTGAGCAGGGAGTCAGATTTGGGACTGGATCCCGGACTCTGGGATCATGCATGACCTGAGTCAAAGGCAGTTGCTTAACTGACTGAGGCACCCAGGTGTCTCTTTCTTGTATATATTTTTTTAAGAGTTTATTTATTTATTTGACAGAAAGCCACACAGCTAGAGAGGGAACACAAGCGGGGGGAGTGGGAGAGGGAGAAGCAGGCTTTCTGCCAAGCAGGGAGCCAGATGCGGAGCTCCATCCTAGGACCTGGGATCATGACCTGAGCCAAAGGCAGACATTTAAGGACTGAGCCACCCAGGAGCCCCTCTTTCTTATATTTTAGAGTTTAAATTTCCACAGCATTAATGCCCTCAGTAGGATGTTAGAAGAAAGCAAGAAACTGGTAGAAAAACAAACAAATTATGAGGTACTAAATGTTTTCCTCAATTATTTCTATTCTATTTGCTATCTCCTATTAACCTGGTTTGTAACCTAGCATCGCAACATAGCAGGAAATAATAGATTATTTACTTTCTAGGAAAATACTCATGGAGCAATTTTGAAAAATGTGAACACAAGCTTCAATAAAAAGTTCAGAGATTACTGGAAAAATTTTTTTATTTTCTTTGAAAGTTAATTAATCCACTCTTTATATGATTGTATACTCATACCGCTAAATATCGGGAAATGTATTTGGCTACCTAATACACAGAAAAAGAGTACTTTAAAGAAAGTGTTTTTAAAATATTCTAACAATATAATTAGTAATCATGTTAGAAATATACCTTTGGGATGCCTGAGTGGCTCAGTGGGTTAAGCCGCTGCCTTTGGCTCAGGTCATGATCCTGTGGTCCTGGGATCGAGTCCCACATCGGGCCCCTTGCTCAGTGGGGAGCCTGCTTCTTTCTCTGCCTCTGCCTGCCACTCTGCCTGCTTATGCAGGATCCTGCTTTGTGACAAATAAATAAATAAATAAAATATTAAAAAAAAAAAGAAATATTAATCTTTAACAAAATTCTCAGAGGAGCACCTGGCCTGCTCAGTTGGTAGAGCATGCAATTTTTGATATCAGGATTGTAAGTTCAAGCCCCATGCTGGGCACAGAGCTGACTTAAAATAAATAAATAAATAAATAAATAAATAAACAATGATTTTAAAAAAGAAGGTCTTCTCAGAAATCTTGCATTTGAAATATATATACATGATAAAATATAATAAATATATATAATAATTTTACATATAACTATATATAACAAACTTATATATAACTATATATAATAATCATATGTGCTCTCTCTCTCTCTCTATATATATATATATATAATAGGGAGAGATATAACTATTTTCAGGGGGAAAAATGTTTCTCTGCCCTTCGAGGTCCTTGTAGCTGGAGTAAGAATTAAATTGACTTGAGACAGATTAACAGGAGAAAATCAAATTTTGTTTTGTATGTACAGGGAATCCATACAAACATGAAGTTCCAAAGACAGTCAGGTAATATGAGATTTATATGACATCTGGAGCTGAGATGAGGGTTAGGAGTCTGGAGATACAAAGAGGAAGAAGACTTTAGTAGGAAAGTGACAGAAGATGTTTGGAAAACAAAGGGTACTCTTTTATGCAAATAAGTGTCTTAGGTAAAAAGGACTGTCTTTTAATAGTTCTCTTCCTGGTTCAGGCTCTCCTTTTCAATGGAAATTTAGGTAGTTGAGGGGGTTGCAAGGAGCTTTTCCTGAATCTGCTGGGTTTTGATTGCTTTTTTTTTTTTATTCTAATTTTACCTTTATTTATTTATTTATTTATTTTTAATTCTATTTTTTTTAAACATATAATATATTTTTATCCCCAGGGGTACAGGTCTGTGATTCGCCAGGTTTACACATTTCACAGCACTCACCATAGCACATACCCTCCCCAATGTCCATAACCCCAAACCCTCAGTTTGTTTTGTGAGATTAAGAGTCACTTGTGGTTTGTCTCCCTCCCAATCCCATCTTGTTTCATTTACTCTTCTCCTACCCCCTTAACCCCCCATGTTGCATCTCCTCTCCCTCATATCAGGGAGATCATATGATAGTTGTCTTTCTCCGATTGACTTATTTATAATTCAAAATAATCTTCATGCCAAAGTAGCCCATTTTGGGGAGGTCTGCCCATTTTGGGAGGCCTACACTACACATACACACACACACACACACACACACACACCCTCCACATATGTATGTATGTATGTATATATATTCTTAACCATGTAACTTTTAACTACATAAAAATTATTACGCAGAAAATAGAGCTAAAAGGAAATACACAAAATGTTTAGATTGATTTTTGAATATTTGGTTATTTTCTTTGATTTCCTTTTTCTTTCCTTTTTGTGTTTTCTAAATTGTGTACAAATATATGAAAGAAACTGCTAATTTAAATGAACAAATTTTAAAAAGATTTTATTTTTTAAAGATTTTTATTTATTTATTTGACAGATGAAGATCACAAGTAGGCAGAGAAGCAGGCAGAGAGAGAGGAGGAAGGAGGCTCCCTGCTGAGCAGAGAGCCCAATGGGGGGCCACCCAGGTGCCCGTAAAGATTTTACATTTTTAAGTAATCTCTACACCTAACATGGGGCTTGAACTCACAACGCTGAGATCAAGAGTCTCATGTTCTACCAAACAAGCCAGCCAGAAGCCCCTAAATGAATAATTTTTAAACTTTGTTTTTTTAAAAAGAAGAAAATTAAGTTTGCCTTAAATATTTCTGGAACATACATTCAGTTACTCAAGGATCAACTAATTACCTACCAGACAATAAATTACACTCTGTTCAAGGAGTTATCATCTAGTGTTAAAAAAGGCATCAGGGTACCTGGGTGGCTCAGTGCGTTAAGCCTCTGCCTTCGGCTCAGGTCATGATCCCAGGGTCCTGGGATGGAGCCCCACATCGGGCTTTCTGCTCAGCAGGGAGTCTGCTCTGCATCCCCCCCGCCGCCCGCCTCTCTGTCTACTTGTGATCTCTATCTGTCAAATAAATAAATAAAATCTTTAAAAAAAAAAAAGGCATCAACAGAGGACTTCCTCCATTTCATCCTCAAACTTTCTAATCGATTAAGTTCTTCTTTCTAGCTTATCTCTAATTTAAACAAAGGACCCTGCGGGTGAAGCATCCCATGATGGGAACCAAAACTACCCCCGAAGCAGTGAGGACTGCCCTGACCAGCGAGCCCCCCACTCATGATTGACTCCAATTCAACAACTGACCTGACCTTTATTACGCACCTACTTGTACCCATCAACTTTTGTCCTACATTTTCTTTATATAAACCTAGAAGTATTTTCAGCATTTAGGAGACAGTCTTTGTGAGGTTAGTCCACTATCTTCCCAGTGTTGGCTCCTCTGAAATAAATTTCTTTCTTGTTTCACCACCACTCAGCTCTCTGCCTCTAGATTTTGTCAGTGGCAAGTGGTCAAAGTCAGTCTGTTTAGGGTCCCCGATGATGGGAGCTCTTGTATCCCTGTGTCCTGTCGACAAGATAACCAACTCAAAACAGAGTCACTGATGCTAAGCCCCATATCAGCAAACCAAAACTTAATACCTAATGTAATTACAGTTTCAGTTTCTCCTGGGAATGTAATCTTTTAAAAATATTTTTATTGGGGCGCCTGGGTGGCTCAGTGGGTGAAAGCCTCTGCCTTTGGCTCAGGTCATGATCCCTGGGTCCTGGGATCGAGCCTCGCGTTGGCTCTCTGCTCAGCAGAGAGCCTGCTTCCCTTCCTCTCTCTCTGCCTGCCTCTCTGCCTACTTTTGATCTCTGTCTGTCAAATAAATAAATAAAATCTTTTAAAAATTTATTTATTTATTTATTTATTTGTCAGAGTGTTGGGGAAATCTGAAGTGACCAAGGAAACCCAAGGGGCACATGGAAATCAGGGAGAACTCAACTCTATTATCATTGGCGGTCTCAATGGGATCATTTCCCAAAGGCTGAGCACCCAACAGGGTTAAGGGTGAGTTTTTATGGTTACAGGTGATGGGGAATGGTAAGGGGACATTTTCACCATCTCTCAGGGCCAATTGGCCCCCTTCATGTGGAAGTACAATCTATACGGAGGGAGGTGTCTCAGGAGAGTGCTAAATCATCTCCGGAAACTTGCTTTTTTTCTTTTCTTAACCAAACAGGATGGCCATTTGGTCTTTTCTTCCACCTCAGCAGGAGCAATGGAGAGCAGGGGACAGGAAGGGGCTGTGGCCTGGGGGTCTCTATCCAAAGAGAGAAAGAGAGAGAGAGAGAGAGAGAGAGAGCAGGGGGAGCGGTAGGCAAAGGGAGAAGCAGGTTCCCTACTAAGCAAGGAGCCTGATGCAGGGCTTGATCCCAGGACCCTGGGACTATGGAGTGGAAGGAATATGCTTAACCAACTGAGCAACCCAGGTTGGGAATGTAATCTTTAACCAATCCATCTAGAATTACCAGGTCAGTTCTAGTGACTAAAACTGCCTGACAGAACCCTTCCATCACTCCTTGGAAGGCAACCTTGCCTGAAACAATGCATTCTTTGCTAATAAACTTCCATTTCTTTTCCCCTTTCTGCCTTTAGAAACTTTTCTTTTTCTACAGCTCTTTGGAGCTCCTTTCTATTTGCTGGGTGGGATACTGCCTGATTCATGGGTTGTTGAATAAGGCCAATTTTATCTTTACATTTATTTAGTGGAATTTTGTTGTTTAACAGATTTGGTGGCAGTGCAGGGCTGAAGGAGTCTTCCAACAGCTTCAGGGACTATGAGAATCATGGGTTTGGTACCCAAAAACCCTTTTGAGTTCTCTTTCCTGCTATTTCTGAGAGCTATGGGTAAGTTCCTCTCAGTTCTGAGCTTGGTTCTCTTTGCATGGAGCTCCCAATAAAAGTGACGTCCCACTGGTCCCAATGCAAAACCTGGATTTAGTCCAGGATCAGAATGGGTCCAACTTAAAAACCAGAATGGGTTTGGATCCAGACTGGATTCAATTTAAACTGGACAGGGTCCAGTGAGAGACCTCAGGGGAATAACATTTTGTTTTAAGTAAAGTCTATTATTAATGGGAATCTTGGAGGCAAAAAAGAAGTCACAAAGTTGATGAACCTGGGTTGGGCACTTAGAGGCTGATACAGTACTTGCCTGCCACCTAGCTTGAAGAATCCCATGTTAGGATAAATTGATTACAAAACAGTTTAGATGGACACTAGGTCACCTGCCAACTTCAAGAGAATTTCCGTGCAGCAAGGTACATTGTAAAATACCAAGCAATCCCCAAACCAGTGGCACATCCTTCTTGGGTGTTTGGTTCCAAGCAACCCAAAAGTTTAGCCAAAAAATGAGATTGTTAAAAGAGTTAAGTACACCACCTTCCAGCATGCCTCCCTAAGGCCATCAGCATAGTTCTTAGACATAAAATAAATCCAAGAGCTGTGCTTCCAGAAGCTATCAATAGCTGCAAAAATGGCAATATTGAGTGCCTGGGTGGCTCAGTCAGTTAAGTGTCAGCCTTTGGCTCAGGTCATGATCCCAGGGTCCTCAGATTGAGACCCGAGACGGGCTCCCTTCTCAGTAGGGAGCCTGCTTCTCCCTCCTCATCTGCCTGTTGCTCCTCCTGCTTGTGTTGTCTGTCAAATAAATAAATAAAATATTTTTTTAAAATGGCAAAATCATGCTAAGTTTTTGTGTCCTGCAAACTGGGCTTGATAATCGTGCATTTGAAGGTTCTAAAATATGGCTGGACATGGGATGCCTGGGTAGCTCAGTTGGTTAAGTGTCTGCCTTTGGCTCAGGTCATGATCCCAAGGTCCTGGGATCAACTCCCGCATTGGGCTCCTTGCTCAACGGAGAGCCTGTTTCTCCTTCTGTCTGTCTCTCTCTGGCAAAATAAATAAACTCTTAAAAAAAAAAAAATATGGCTAGATAGAAATGTAGGCTGTACCCTTTTTGTGGCTCAATTTGACTGGACCAAAATGTGGGTTAAATTCTACTTTTGGCAAGGTTCCTACCTAACTGCTGCCAGCCTTTAAGGGAATTACAATGACTGTTTTGAGGAATGTTCGAATTAGGTAAGTTCCCTTCTAAAAGTGCACTTAAAAGCAAGGGTTTCCAAATCAAACAAACAGAATGGGAAACCTATTTTAATTGGCATACAGAAACCTCCAAAATGCTTCGAAATTCCAAAATACCTATGATGAAAGTTCTGTTGTGAAAGGCTAATGAAAAATTAAAAATATAAGAGGGACCTAAAACAATAGACCTTAAGACTAATGTAACCCCTACCACTTCCCTCTATCTTCCTTTATCTGAGTACTTAATTCAAGTAATCCTCTGTCTAAATAGCTTTATTCACTTTAAAAAGGCTATTAAACTGTTTTACCTTTTACAGTAAGACCACCTAAGGCTACAGGTGACCCTGTTCAGCTATCTTTCACTCCTTGGTCAAAGGCCAAACTAAGGGCCATATTTAAAAATTTCCTAAACCCACAGAAAACCCTCAAAAATTTTTGTAAATGTAATATCTCTTAAGACTAATAGGTTGATAAAATGTCGTAAATTAGGACAAGAGGCCACTGGTCTGACCAAGCACTATGAGCACTAAGTACTTTGCTCTTTGGGAAAGGACTTTGGACAAGACTATAATCAAAATCCACCAAATTAGTGGATTTATAATCTCAAATCTATGCTCCAGGAAGGGGCCTCATATGGGCCCCTCCCAGAGTTGATAAGCTGAGGAATTTTCGGGCACCTGGGTGGCTCAGTGGGTTAAAGCCTCTGCCTTCAGCTCAGGTCATGATCCCAGGGTCCTGGGATAGAGCGCCACATCAGGCTCTCTGCTCAGTGGGGAGCCTGCTTCCCCCCACCCCCCATCCCCGCAGCCTGCCTCTCTGCCTACTTGTGATCTCTGTCAAATAAATAAATCTTAAAAAAAAAAAAAGAAGACTCCGAGGAAATTTCTGATAAAGTTCCTCATAATTCCCTTAAACAGCCAAGGGGAAACTAAAAATGAATGAAAAACTGGTGAATTCTAGTAGATACTAGAGCTTCACTCTAAACCCTACTTGGAGCTTATACATAGGATCTTGGGGAAGCTAACTAAAGCTGGCTAAGGGTGAGAATTCTTACCAGACTTCACTCTCCCAAATCTCAACAGAAAATGGAAAACAGGTGTCTCAGTGGGTTAAAGCCTCTGCCTTCAGCTCGTGTTGTGATCCCAGGGTCCTGGCTGGGATCGAGCAAAGAATCGGCTCTCTGCTCAGCAGGGAGCCTGCTTCCCCCTTTCTCTCTGCCTGCCTCTGTGCCTACTTGTGATCTCCCTTTCTGTCTGTCAAATAAATAAACAAATAAATAATTTTTAAAAATTAAAAATTAAAAAAAAAAAGAAAATGGAAAACAAAATATCTTTTGCATCCTCTTTCTAAATTTCTCTTGAATCCAAGGGGTTGTTAAATACTGCCAGAAATATTTACTGTTCCTTGCAGCTGAAAACCAATGAACTATTTAAAGATATTTTTTAGCTGTTGGCTAAATTGCAAGCTGATATTCAGAAACTGATAGGAATTTTTTTTAGGCCTTCTCCCTTAAACTACAATAAAACTATATCCCAGGTAGAGGGGCAGGGGGGAGCCTTCTAAAGCCTTTGTGGAAGTATTCCTAGAGCTCTTAAATATAGGAAAACTAACCACCCCCCCCCCAAAATTTTTAAAGTTCATATGTTCTAAGATAATCTTCAGTGAATAAAAGCTAGTTTAAATTTGTTGGTTTAATTTAAATAGACATGTCGAGGCACCTGGGTGACTCAGTCTGTTGAACATCTGCCTTCAGCTTAGATCATGATCCCAGAGTCCTGGAATCAAGCCCCATGTCTGGCTCCCAGCTCAGTGGGGAATCTGCTTCTCCCTCTGCAACCCCCCTTGCCCCACTCAAGTTCTCACTCTAGCTCACTCTCTCTCTCAGATAAATAAATAAAATCTTAAAAAAAAAAAAATAGACATGTCCAGGGGCACCTGGCTAGCTCAGTTGGTGGAGCATGTGACTCTTGATTTTGGGGTTGTGAGTTTGAGTTTCATGTTAGGTGAGGAGATTACTTAAAAGTAAATAAAATCTTTAAAAAAATAAAAAAATAGACATATCTATACAGTTATCTACACTGAATAAATGTAATGTAGACATACAACTTTTATTCTACCTGAGTTTACTAATCTAAAAAGTAAATGTTTTCTCTGTTACAAAATTTATCAACCAGAAAAATAACATGGGATAATGGGTAACTTTGTCTAATGTCTAGTGAAGTTTTCATAATTCTAAACATAATCTTAAGAACAAATGTTTTACATAGATATAAATGGGATAAGAGTTGCTAGGTGAACTTTCTTTTTTTTTATATAATTTTTTTTTAAATTTTACAACTCAATCTTTTGTTTTGTTTAAAGATTTTTTATTTATTTATTTGACAGAGATCTCAAGTAGGCAGAGAGGCAGGCAGAGAGAGAGAGAGAAGGAAGCAGGCTCCCTGCTGAGCAGAGCACCTGATGCGGGGCTCGATCCCAGGACCCTGGGATCATGACCTGAGCCGAAGGCAGAGGCTTTAACCCACTGAGCCACCCAGGTGCTTCTGCTAGGTGAACTTTCAAACAGTTTCCAAAACCTTTTGGTTACCCAAAAACTTAGTTTTGGTAAGTTAAATTAAATGATGAGTTAATGCAAGTTTATTGAATATCTAGATCATCTCCAAATAAAATAAAATACTGAAACATTACTAAAAATAGGTTTATCCATGTTTGTCTTCCTTTACAAAGGAACTAATGATATTCGGGTCCATTAGTAAACACATTTTGTGCCATACTGAAAAATTTACTATGAGAAAGCATGTGATTCTGAAAATTACAAAAAGTATTTCTGTATTTGCCAAGCCACAGAATGTTAGTGTAAGAGACAGTCCACAATGGTTTACTTCTTAATTTTCAGTAGAAAATTAAGTTTTTAAAGATTAAAAACTCTAATATAATTAATTAAAGTTACTAGAAATTATAAAGGAAACATCTGTGTGTGCAAGGAAAGTAAAATCTATAATTTCAGTAAGAAAAGGTACAAGGAATGGAGATGCATTCTGTTGAAGGAAAAGAAATTAATTTTGTCCTAAACTGAAGCTGGCTTCAGAATGGGAAAGAGTAAAAACAGAACAAAATCTGAATGTAAAAAAGAAATTCACAGAGGGGCACCTGGTTGGCTCAGTCAGTAGAACATCTTATTCTTGATCTCAGGATTGTGAGTTTGAGCCCCACATTGGGTGTATGTATGTATGTATGTATGTATTTAAAATAGATTTAAAAGGGGTGCCTCGGTGGCTCAGTGCGTTAAGCCTCTACCTCTCGCTCAGGTCATGGTCTCAGGGTCTGGGATAGAGCCCCATGTCGGGCTTTCTGCTCAGTGGGGAGCCTGCTTCCCCCGCTCCCTCTGCCTGCCTCTCTGCCTACATGTGATCTCTCTCTCTGTCAAATAAATAAATAAAGTATTTTTAAAATTTTTAAAAATAGATAAAAAAAAAAAGAAATTCAGGGGCACCTAGGTGACTTAGTCAGTTAAGTGTCTGCCTTTGGCTCTGGTCACAATCCCAAAGTCCTGGGATCAAGCCTTCCATTAGGCTCCTCGGTCAGCTGGGAACTTGCTTCTCCCTCTCCCTCTACCCCTCCCCCTGCTCGTGCCTTCTCTCTCTCTTTCTCTCTCAAATAAATAAAATAAAATTAAAAAAGAAAAAGCAAAAAAAGAAATTCATAGAAAGTTTATGGGACAAAAAATCTTGGGAGTGGAAAGGTACAAGATGGCAGCAAAAGAAGACTCTGAACCCACTTCCTCCCACAGACACACCAAATCTATACCTATGTATACAGCAATTTCTTCTGAAGAAGAACTGAGGATTGACTGAATAGCTTCTGCACAACAGGGATATAGGGACCACACAAAGAATGGCAGGAGAGATCGAAACACAGTAACAACAAAAATCTCTCCCCCGATGTCATGACCTGTAGTGGAGATGGATAGCCCTGAGGGATCCACGTGCAAATCCACACTTTCTAGGACACAGAAAAAAAATCTGCCGTTTAAAGGGCAACTAGAGGGGCACCTGGGTGGCTCAGTGGGTTAAGGCCTCTGCCTTCAGCTCGGGTCATGATCCCAGGGTCCTGGGATCGAGCCCCGCATCGGGCTCTCTGCTTGGCATGGAGCCTGCTTCCTCCTCTCTCTCTGCCTACTTGTGATCTCTGTCTGTCAAATAAATAAAATCTAAAAAATAAATAAATAAATAAATAAATAAAGGGCAACTAGATTACAAGTAAACTAACCTTAGAGTTCCCACCAAATAGTAAGGAAACTGCTGGAACTCTCTCTGGGGTCAGATGTACTCTTGAGCAAGATTGTTTACATTGTTTTTTAAATTGTTTTTTATTTTTAAGTAATCTTTATACCCAACATGGGACTTGAACCTACAACCCCACATCAAGAATCACATGCTAAAAAAAAAAAAAAAAAAAGAATCACATGCTTTACCAACTTAGCCAAGCAGGCTCCCCATCTATCTTTTTTTTTTTTTAAATATTTTATTTATTTCTTTGACAGAGCGGTAGAGAACCAGAGAGCACAAGTGGGGGAATGGCAGAGGGAGATGGAGAAACAGGCTCCCCACTGAGCAGGGAGCCCGATGCAGAGTTCAATCCCAGGACCCTAGTATCATAACCTGAGCCAAAGGCAGACGCTTAACCAACTGAGCCACCCAGGTGCCCCACCCCATCTATCTTAATAATACAAATGGGAGTAGGATCTGGTCACTGTAGATGACCTGCTGCCTCAGCAAGCATTGCCCCTTAGCCCACATCAGCCCCAGCTGATCAACTGAGCCACCCAGGCACCCCTATTTCATTGTTTTGGGTTTTTTTTAAGATTTTTTTTTTTTTTTTTTTTTTGACAGAGAAACACAGTGAAAGAGCCAACACAAGCAGGACCCTGAGATCAAGAGTCATGTGCTCTACCTACTGAGTCAACCAGGTTCTCCTATCAACTGATTTTTTAAAAAAGTTTATTGGGAGGAGAGAGAGAAAGGGCACCAGCCAGGGGTGGGGGAGAAGGAGTGGGGGAAGCAGACTCCCACTGAGCAGGAACCCAACATGGGGCTCCATCCCAGGACCCTGAGATCATGACCTGAGCCAAAGGCAGACACTTAACCAACTGAGCCATCCAGGTACTCCTCAGCTCATTTTTAGCAGAAACTTTACAGGCAAGGGGCACCTGGGTGGCTCAGCTGGTTAAGCGTCTGCCTTCGGCTCAGGTCATGATCTCAGGGTCCTGGGATTGAGCCCCGAATCGGGCTCTCTGCTTCATGGGGAGCCTGCTTCCCGCCCCCCTGGCCTGCCTCTCTGCCTACTTGTGATCTCTCTCTCTCTGTCAAAAAAAATTTTTAAATCTTAAAAAAAAAAAAAAAAAAAAAAGTGGAGGGACACCTGGGTGGCTCAGTCGGTGAATCATCTGCCTTCAGCTCAGGCCAGGATCCCTTCAAGTCCCACATTGAGCTACTTGCTCAGCCATGAGCATGCTTCTCCCTCTGCCTGCCACTTCCCCAGTTTGTGCTCGCTCTCTCTCTGACAAATAAATAAATTAAATCATTTATTTAAAAAAAAAGATTTATCTATTTATTTTAGAGAGAGAGAGAGAGTGCACATGAGTCAAGGGAAGGACAGAGCAAGAGGGAGAGAGAGAATCCCAAGCAGACTCACAGAAGCCAGTGCAGGAATGTATCCCATGATCCATGAGATCATGACCTGAGCTGAAATCATGAGTCAGATTCTTAAGTAACTGAGCCACCCAGGTACCCTCAGAGTCCAGAAATTCTTGAGTCTTTTTATGGCAAAGTAGTTATTTACATAAATTCAATGAGAATCTGTTCTCCTGGGGCACCTGGGTGGTTCAGTCAGTTAAGTGTCTGCCTTTGGCTCAGGTCACGATCTCTGGGTCCTGACATCCAGCCTAGAATTAGGCTTTTAGCTCAGTGGAGAGTTTGCTTCTCCCTGCTCAGTGGGGAGTCTGTTCCTCCCTCTCCCACAACCCCTGCCTCCTGGGCTTGTGCTTTCTCTCTCAATAAATAAATAAAATCTTTAGGGGCTCTTGGGTGGCTCAGTCATTGGGCATCTGCCTCAGCTCAGGGCATGATCCCAGGGTCCTGGGATCGAGCCCCTCATCAGGCTCCCTGCTCAGTGGGGAGCCTGCTTCTCCCTCTCCCTCTGCCTATTGCGCCTCCTGTTTGTGTTGTCTGTCGAATAAATAAACAAAATCTTTTTAAAAATTTAAAAATAAAAAATAAATAAAATCTTTTAAAAATATCTGTTCTTCTTGTAACAGAACGCAATTAGAAACATTGGCTTTGGGGCACCTGGGTGGCTCAGTGGGTTAAAGCCTCTGCCTTCGGCTCAGGTCATGATCCCAGGGTCCTGGGATCGAGCCCCGCATTGGGCTCTCTGCTCGGCAGAGAGCCTGCTTCCCTTCCTCTCTCTCTGCCTGCCTCTCTGCCTACTTGTGATCTCTGTCTGTCAAATAAATAAATAAAATCTTAAAAAAAAAAAAAAACATTGACTTTATTACCTAGACTTTGACTGAAATGTCATATTTGTTTTGAAATGTCATATCTGGCAGAGATGTGTGCAAACTCAAATATGACCAGAGAGTTTAAAAAAAAACTGTGTTTGAGGAGCACCTTGGTGGCTCAGTTATCAAGCATCTGCCTTTGGTTCAGGTTATGATCCCAGGGTCCTGCAATTGAGCCCTGCATTGGGCTCCCTGCTTGGCGGGAAGCCTGCTTCTCCCTCTCTCATGCTTCTCCCTCTCTCACTCTCCCTTCTTATGTTCCCTCTTTCGCTGTGTCTCTCTGTCAAATAAATAAAATCTTTTTAAAAAATCTTAAAAAACAAACAAACAAACAAAAAAACTATGTTTGACGTTTTGAAGCCAATGTGTCCTTTTGAAAAATCAGCCTGGTACCTTGCTTATGAGGTTTCAGCAAAGCAGCCTTAAAAAGATCTTAGGAGTGCCTGGGCAGCTTAGTTGGTTAAGCACCTGACTCATGATTTCAGCTCAGGTCATGATCCCAGGGTCTTTCGATCGAGCTCCATGTCAGTCTCTGGTCTCAGCAGGGAGTCTACTTGGGATTCTCTCTCTCCCTCTCCCTCTGCCCCTCTTCCCACTCTCTCCCTCTCTCTGTAAAATAGGTAAATAAATCTTTAAAAAAAGAGCATATAGGGTCAATCACTATTCTTGCAGCATTTATGTAAATAATCATAGCAAATTTAGTCTAAACAAATTATCTTTGGGAAAAAAAGGAGGCTTAATTATAGAAAGAAAAATTATGTTAGCACCTTTTAATATTAGATTCTAATTGTATTAATTGCCTTAAGGTTTTATTATACACCTATAACTGGACTGGGTTCTGAATTCTTCTGGTTTCCTCAATGATCCGGCTACAACTTTCCAAACTAACATTTCCAAGTTTCTCCCACCCTTCCAATTTGGAATCACTCAGGACAAAGACTACCCTTGAATCTCCTTGGAAAGGACTTAACTAGGTCTTCCTCATTAAAAATATGGCAGCTAAATTTTAGGGCCTTTAACCTTGGTTATATATTTCACAGCTAAAGAAGTCTCCACCTGATATCTACCCCTCCGCACAGCTGAAATCTTCAAAATCAAATTGGGTAGGAAAAGAAGTAGATGACATCAAGGTAGACTGCTTCCTCCCAGCCCTCTGGATCAAGACTTCTTACTTTAACTAAACATGAAACCCTTTCTTTTCCTCTTTCTTTCCTTTACTCTGTCATTGGCCTGAAAAGGTAATGTCATCATCTCTAGCTCCCAGACAATTGCTAAGGAAGGCAATCCAACCTCCAAACAACTGTTGAATTTGCACAATGCTTCTGCTTCAGTTTCTCTAGAACAGACTCAGCCCCCTCACTACTGTGTCATACTGCTTAACCTGGAGGTCCATTTCATTGTCTCTGGTTAATGACCCCAAACCCAGGGAAGCTTTAGTCCAAGCTCTACACAAAGAAAGAGAAACGAGGGCGCCTGGTTGACTCAGATAGTTAAGTGTCTGCCTTAGGCTCAGGTCATGGTCTTGGGGTCCTGGGATGGAGTCCCACATCAGACTGCCTGCTCAGGGGAGACTGTTTCTCCCTCTCCCTCTGCCTGCTCATGCTCTCTGTCTCTCTCTCAAATAAAAAAATAAAATCTTGAAAGAGAGAGAGAAAGCAAGCAAGCAAGCAAGCAAACAAGCAGAATAAAACCACTGGTGTGATCTATAGACCCTTACATTTTACTTACCCATGTGGCTGTACTAGAGGCCCTGGTGAATTAAAATTAGCTCCCTTTGACAGGTCCCAGCTTCCCCGTTCAGGAATAAATGTAAATAAGGCTATGAGCAAGAACATCTTCTTAATTCTTGAAAATATTACAGAATCTGTTGCTAATGCAACAGCTGTCTGACAAAAATCCTTGGACTTTCTGGCCAAAATTCTTCTTGATTATAGGATAGCCCTTGATTATGTTTTAGCTGAACAAGGAAGTGTCTGTGCTGTGACCAAATACCACATGCTACACCTGGATTAACACTTCTGGGGAAGCTGAAACTTAGTTCCATAAGATCATTGAGCAGGCTCTTGGCTTAAAAAGATGACTCCTTCAATGGGGTCTTTGACTTATTTGATTTTAATTGGCTTGGGCCTTGGAGACCATAGCTTTGAAGTGCACTCCAGACATGGGTAATTATCCTGCTTGTAATAATCATAGTAATCTCCTTGGCGTGCTGTATTCTTTCAAAAGTTTAAAATGCATGTTTGCAGCTGCTAACCACCAAAAAAAAAAAAAAAAAAAAAAAAATGACGTCCCTAAAACTGGAATGCCAGAAAAAGAATGAAGAAAATGACCAACTGAAAAATTGTGAGCCTGAAGATGTGACCTGTGTCAGCAAAATTGTTGTGACCTGTGAGTACCACACAAAGAATCAGCAAAAACTGGGAGATCTTGAGAGGTCGCTGGAAGAGGCACTAATGCCTTAAAATTTGGTCATGTCTCTCAGCTGAGAGTTTGATCAAAAGGGCTGGGGATTAAGAAAGAGTCAACTGGTCCAAAATGGAGTCACTTATGCCACATCCCACATCACCACATTGAGACTTAATACTTAATATAATTGTGGTTTCAGCCTCTTCCAAGAATGTAATCTTTAACCAGTTGATCTGGACTTACTTAGTCAGCACTAGTGAGGAAATCTGTCATTAGAACCCTTCCGTAGGAAGGCAACCTTATCTGAAACAATGCCCTCTTTGCTAATAAACTTCCTTTTCCTTCCCCTTTTCTGAATTAAAGCTTTCCTTTCCTACAGTTCTTTGGAGGTCCTTTCTGTTTGCTAGGTGGGGTTCTTCCCAATTCATGAATCAATAAATAATGCCAATTCGATCTTTAAATTTACTCAGTTGAATTTTGTTATTTAACACAAGTAATAAGAATCACTGTATTCCCAAAAGTATGTGTTTTTTTTTTCTTTAAGATTTTATTTATTTATTCGCCAGAGAGGGAGAGACAGCAGAAGTAGGGGAAGCCTCAGGCAGAGGGAGAAGCAGGATCCCTGCTGAGCAAGGAGCCTGATGCAGAGCTGGATCCCAGACCCTGGGATTACAACTTGGCATTACGACTGGAGCCCAAGGCAGATGCTTAACCCACTGAGTCACCCAGGTGTCCTTCAAAAGTATCTGTAAAAGGGACACCTGGGTGGCTCAGTCGGTTAAGCATCTGCCTTCAGCTCTGGTCATGATCCCAGGGTCCTGGGATGGAGCCCCACATCGGGGAGACTGCTCCTCCCTCTTCCCTACCAGGGCTTATGCTCTCGTGCTTTTTCTCTCTGCCTCTCTTTCTCTCAAATAAATAAATAAAATCTTAAAAAAAATTTTTTTTTAAAGCCTGACAGACTGATAGTGGTCTCTAAGTCATGTGACTGCACTCATTGGCCAGAGAAGTCACCAAGTGTTTGTTTCTACTGTAGCCTCAGATTTAGAAGGAATCTCAGAGGTCATTGAATGTAAGCCATTGAAGTAGTCAGTAATTTAGGTTTTTTTTTTTAAGATTTTATTTTTTATTTATTTGACACAGAGAGAGAGAGAAAGAGAGAGAGAGCGCACAAGCAGGTGCAGCAGCAGGCAGAGGGAGAGGGAGAAGCAAGCTCCCAGCTGAGGAAGGAGCCCCATGTGGGGCTCGATGTGGGGCTCTATCCCAGGCCTCTGGGATCCCGACTGAGATGAAGGTAACAGCTTAACAGATTGAGCCACCGAGGTGCCCCAGTAATTTAGTTTCTGCTACAATGCTCCCAGTGTCAATACCTCAATTCGAGGCAGTTTATCTCATTGTTGTGGTTTTGTCCCACTATTGTAGTTTCTTGGAATGTCTCTGTTGAGTACAGAAATGAATTTTCCTGTAACTTGAACTTGTGCTGCCCTCTAGCGCTGCAGAAAATAAATTCTTTCCCTCTTCCCAGGATTTTTTTTTTTTTAATTTCTTTTCAGCGTAACAGAATTCATTGTTTATGCACCACACCCAGTGCTCCATGCAATACGTGCCCTCTCCAATACCCACCACCTGGCTCCCCCAACCTCCCACACCCCGCCCCTTCAAAACCCTCAGGTTGTTTTTCAGAGTCCATAGCCTCTCATGGTTCACCTCCCCTTCCAATTTCCCTCAACTCCCTTCTCTTCTCCATCTCCCCATGTCCTCCATGTTATTTGTTATGCTTCCCCAGGATTTTTTTTAAAACAATTATGTTCCCCTGAGATTTCTACAGGCTTAAACATCTGCAATAATGTTTCACGTGACATGATTTAAATCCCTTTGCAAAATTAGTTGATTTCCCTTGTTTCTATCCAGTTTGTCAGTTAATATCACGGTGGCCAATACTAAAGCAAAACTCAGTGTATTACTTCCCTAAGGATGTGATATTGATACCAGTAGGAACAGCGTTCTTAGTTGAATGGGACTAACTCTGGTTGCCTTAAGAATGGAAGGATTTTACTGGGAGTCAGCTGGGTAGCTCAAGAAATAGCTACAGACTAGAGAACCAGGCTCAAGAAAAAGGACAGGAACAAGAAGGGATAGAAATTCAGAATTGTCACTAAAATCATACCTCAAAATTAATCTGATGGCTCCACCAATGTTGTATGCTGATGCTGGAATCATACCTCTGCCATTGTTGGCCCTAGGGACTGGCTGTTGTCTCCAGGATGAAATCTACACTGTCCCTACTTCTGTGTTGTACAATACCAGCTTCCATGCAGACCAAGTCTAGGTCATATGTTTTTGCTCAGTTTCTTGGAAATTTTCTTGATTTGTAATGGGAGACAGGCTCTGCCTCTCAATAAGATTCAAATGGTCAGATTCAAATAGGAAGGGACTCCATTTTTTGAGCAGCTGACTACTGTTTTAAAAGCCTCATTTTAGCTTCTGTGTGGTGACTACACCAAGAGCCATGGCAGAAATGTGAAGAGTAGTTGGAATGCTATTTCAATAATCAAGGCAAGAAATGATGTTGGCAGGAATCAGGATGATAATGGAGGTGGAGAGAAGTGGTGAGATTCTGGATACATTTGGAAGGTAGAGCTCACAGCATTTGCAGATGGACTGGATAGGGAGTGATAGAAGGAACAAAGTCAAGAATGACTTGGAATGTTTGGTCCTGTGCAAATAGAGAATAGAGGGACCATTCAAACCATAAAACAGACTCTTGGCTAGAGAGAACAAACTAAGGGTTGCTGGAGGGGAGGTGGGAGGGAGGATGAGGTAGATGGTGATGGGGATTAGGAGGGCACTTGTGATGAGCGCTGGTTGTTGTATTTAAGTGCTGAGTCACTGAATTCCACACCTGAAACTGATATTACACTGCATGTTAACCAACTGGAATTTATTAATTTTTTTTTTAAGATTTTATTTATTTGACAGACAAGTAGGCAGAGAGGCAGGCAGAGGGGGAGGGGAAAACCGGCTCCCCACAAAGCAGAGATGCGGGGCTGGATCCCAGGACCCTCGGGATCATGACCTGAGTCGAAGGCAGAGGCTTCAACCCACTGAGCCACCCAGGCGCCCCAACCAACTGGAACTTAAATAACAATTAAAAAAAAAGGAAAGGATGGCGTTGCCATTCACTGAAATGGGACAGAATGTGGCAAGAGCAGATTTTGTGAGGTAAGAATATGGTCTGGAAAAATTAAACTGGTAATGACCATTTTATATCTGAGTAGAGATGCTGAGTAGGCATAGCAGTCACACTAACTCTTTGGCAGAGAGGTCTGAGCTAGAGATTCAAGGGACAGGTCTGTATAGCTGCTTTTGAAAACCACGAGACTGGACGACATTACAAGCCGATATATGTAAATACAGAAACTGAGTACGGATTAGGCTCTTGCTCTAGTGGTTACAGCAGTGGTTCTCAAAGTGTGGTCCCTAGATCAGTAACATCAGCATCACATGGGAACTTGTTAGAAACACACATTTTTCTTCCCTATTGCTGACCCACTGAATCAGAATCTCTGGGGGTAGAGCCCAGAAAGCTGTGTTTTCAAAAGGTGACTCGAACATATGGGACAGTTTGAGCACCAGTGGTTTAGAGGACAGGAAGATGAAGAGAATCTAGAAAAGAAAACATAAATGGAGCAGCCAGTAAGACAGTAAGGTAGAAGGAAGCCCAGGAAACCAAAGTGTCTTAGTGATGTAGTTTTGGAATGTAGGTGAGGTTTGCTGGGGTGAGGTCAAGAGCTCACAGCCAAGAAAGAATTCTTGAAATGTCTTTGGTGCAAAAGGGTGGTTTTATTAAAGCACCAGGACAGGATCTCTGGGCAGAAAGAGCTGCACTGGGGTTGTGATAAACTATTGATTACATACTATGGGATTGGGGGAGGTAAGGAAAAAAGGAGGTGTCTAAAACGACTTTCATATGCTAAAGAAGACCTTCACAATACTGGATGCCTGGCTATTATCAAGCTAAGGTTGTTTTTCCCTCTAGCAAAGCATTAACATTAAGACAGTTGGAGGCTTCCGGGAGGACTGTCCCACATACTCCACCCTGGAGTGTGTATGTGTGGGGGGGGGGGGTTGTAGGGTGTCCGCTTGTGCTTTGTCCTCAGCTAGACTTCTGCCCCTTCGTCATTAGGAGTCAAGACAAGAAAACATTTCAAAGAGGAAAGAGTGCTCAAGTGCATCAAAGACTGCAGGTGTATCAAATAAATAAACCAGTTCCAGTCTTTTGGGAGGATAAACAATACTTCACACTCTTGGCCTTCACTTGATTCTTCTAATAAATCCTCCTTTTCATTTAACCTACTTGGAGTAGACTTCTGTTATTTCCAACCAAAAGATCCTTGACTGAAAAATAACCAATTGTTCTACAACCGATTTAGAGAAACAACATTCTGAATTGTACGTTAATCTTTAAGTAGCAGGGGAACTCTGGACCTAAGCCTATTTGAATGAAGGCAGAGCATTCTTCCTTTAAAAAGTTATGGAAGGGGCACCTGGGTGGCTCAGTGGGTTAAAACCTCTGCCTTCAGCTCAGGTCATGATCTCAGGGTCTTGGGATCGAGCCCCACATCAGGCTCTCTGCTCAGCAGGGAGCCTGCTTCCCTCTCTCTCTCTCTCTGCCTGCCTCTCTGCCTACTTGTGATCTTTCTCTCTGTGTCAAATAAATAAAATCTTAAAAAAAAAAAAAAAAGTTATGGAAGGGGGGCGCCTGGGTGGCTCAGTGGGTTAAAACCTCTGCCTTCGCCTCAGATCATGATCCCAGGGTCCTGGGATCGGAGCCCCACATTAGGCTCTCTGCTCAGCAGGGAGCCTGCTTCCCCATCTCTCTCTCTCTCTCTCTCTCTCTCTCTCTGCCTTTCTGCTTCCTTGTGATCTCTGCCAAATAAATAAATAAAATCTTTTAAAAATTTAAAAAAAGTTATGGAAGGCCAAACTCATTAAATAAAGTGTTGTCAGAGGAAAGAAGCAATTCCATGCAAAGCAATGTTATATGGAGCGCTCTCTCCCTCTCTCTCTCAAAGTTGTCTCCTGGCCCAATTTCTACTAGACTCGATAGGGAAAAACTGTACCCTAAGACGGCTGACCAAACCAGCAAGGGAATTCCAGTCCCTGTCTCAAAGCCCTTCCGGGTTCTTCTTTCCTACCCCATTTCTGCACGTGCCAAAAATACCAAGTATGCGGAAGTTGAAGGGTATAAATTCCCCTCCCTGCTTGTGCTCAGGGCTCAGACCTTTGGAGAATAACCTGGTCTGAGCCCACAGATGTTAAATTAACCCCCGATCCTCCAAAGTCCCCGAGTGCTGCTTGATTCTTCCGCCACGATCCACTCCAGTTTCCGTAACCAACTCAATTCCGAAACCTAAGGAGGAAGGGGACTGCAAATTTAAAAACAGAACAAAACAAACCCCAAATTAACAACAACAAAAATGTTCCAGTAAAACTCTTTAGGACATTGGGATCTAGAAGCATCACTTTGGGGTCCCTCTAGTAGAAGTGACCCAGGAGAGACAGAAGTTCTCTATGTCAGCATGTGGCTTTTGACTTCTCAAGGGTTCCAATTCCTTATTTGTAGCAGGAAATGATAGAGCTTAAAGGAGGTAGTGGTACCAGAAAAAGGGGTCCAGAGGAAGATAAAAGGAAAGAAATAGCAGAAGATAAAAGGAAAGAAATAGCTTACTGGAATCTAGTCGACGAACATTTTTAAAAACCCCCCCCCCCCCAACTCACCCAGGAAATATTAGAGGAAACATATTTCAGGGAGCTGGATCCTAACCTTAACCCTACAGGATTATAGGGAAACAGAAATTATTGAAATTCGAGTTATTACTATTAATGTACTACTACTGATATCATAGACTGAAGATGAGGCTTGGAAAAACATGTGTGTTACACAGGAAATTTTTCACCTATTAAAATTCATCTCTTTAATATATTTTTGCCCCTCTTATTCAAGACTATTCTTTTAATTGCACTCTTTAATTTCATCTTTTCTGTCTCCTCTAGGATAGGGAAATTGTTCAGTGATTATTTCTTATTCTCTTTATTTTTAATGCTTCTCCTTTCCTAGCTCCTTTTCCATAGCCTGTAAGTATGTTTAATTAAATCTTTTCCACTAAAAAAACCTACTGTATAGGTGCTTGACCAGCTCAGTTGGTAGAGCACGATAGAGCATGTGACTCTTGATCTTGGGGTCATGAGTTCAAGCCCCAAATTCAGAGTAGGGATTATTTAAAAAAACAAAAAAAAAAAAAAAAAAAAAACCCAAAAAACCAAACCTACTGTATTCTACTTTGTGAGAGTAGTGGTTGAAAGCATGAATTCCAGAGCCAGACTGCCTGATGTTGAAAACTCCACTATTTACTAGTATTTTGTCCCTGGGCGAATTTTGAAATGCTCTGTGACTTCATTTTCTTACATGTATAAAGGAAATAATACTAGTTCTTACTTTCTGGGGTTATTGTGAGTATTAAATGAATGGATATTTGTAAAGCTCTTAGAACAGTGCCTGGCAGATGGTAAATGTTACATGCGTTCATGAAATAAAAATCAACTAATCGATCAATCCTCAACTTACAGCCTGTTAAAAGTCTGCTAAAGGTTAGAAAAACAACCAACCAACTCTTAATTACTAAACTTAAGGAGTTTAGTAACTCCTTAATGAAATAACTGCAGACAGTTCTTAGCTAACTTGATTGTTTAGCAATACTTGACTTGGTGGTCCCCTAGTTTCTTCTTAGAACTGTTATGCCCGAGTTTTTGCGTCCGAGAGACCACCAAGGAGCCAAGCACCGATGCAATCACACGAGGGTTTATTTGACAAGCTTAAGCCTGGGCTCAAGTATACCTGACACAGTGGAGTAGGGAGTTATGAAAGACAGAGGCAGCTGAATCCAGGGGTTAAAATCAATCATTAAAGGAGAGAGAGACTGTTTAAAGTGCTAACCTGAGTAGGTCAGAACCCAAGAAATATTTTGTGATAATCTGGAACATCAAGATGGCTGCACTTATGTCAGGGTTAGACTTGGGGTGGGTACAGCCTTGTTTTCCTTGGCCTCCACAAGAACTTTCCTTTTATTTCCTGGATATTTCTTTCCTGGTTCGTCCCATATCTCTCCGATGTTTTCTATTCCATTTTCTTTAAAATTTCCTTGGTATTCTGTCTTTGGTCCTCTTCCCTTCTTACTCTATAAATCAATAAATGTGATATTAAAAAGTGCTCCAAACCCACTGCAGGAAAGTCCCTCCATAATCTATTCTCTGCTGATCTCTTCAGATTCATCTTTCAGTACCCTACCACATGAAATGGTTTGAACTTTTCAGAGTGCTGGTAGGGCTGCTTCCCCTGAGAGTAAATACCATTCCTACCCCTAAAATTATTCCCTAATTTGTCAAATATTAAATGAATTTTTCTTGATACTTTAGGTGATTTTATCTTGTAAGTCTCATATATATTTTATAGATAACATATCTTCAGAGACTAACACAGTAAGGAGCGTAGTATTTACTGACAGACTGAATTATAGCATCTAAATTAATATTTTACATGTATTTATTGTCTTCACCAACTGTATAGGCTTTGAGAAAAAGATTTACTTATTAATCTTTAGGTTCCTTGTGCTAAGTAATGACTTAAATACAACAGTTAAACAATTTGTATTTTAAAATCTCTTTAGATATTTATGTTGTGATTTCTGTAACAACTTAAATAAGTTTTCAGTTCTCAAAATCTATTAACTTGATTTTTATTTCCTCTGAAGACCCAGTGACATCCAGGATTCTTCTAACATTTAAAAAAAAAATAGTGTATAGTGAGCAGTATTAAGATGGTGGAGAATGATTATATTTTTTTCTTAAGAAATGTCATGGACACATCTTTAGGGAAGTCTTCAAAAAGTATGTGGTGCTGCAAGTCTGTGGGTGGGCCCTAACTACTAGATTTGTGATAGATCTTCAATTTTGAAGGAATCAGAGGACCAGTCTATCACGTCAAGAACATAAGGTCCTAGTAACCAAGAATGCCAACAGCCAAGAGGACAAATGGTTTTTTCTTTGTTATGAAAGGAGAGGGTCAAGAAGTCACAGAAGAAAAAAAGTTGCAACTGACTGAGTGGCAGATGCACACAAGAGACAGTTTCCAGAAAGCGCGGGAAAGAAATGGGCGTGTCTTTTTTTTTTTTTTTTTTTTTTAATGAGCCAAGTTTCTGATAGGACATCTGTGGAGGGGTAACTGCTAAGCTCCACCCCCTGAGCCTCAGCAACAGTGAAAGGAAAGACTGTGATTGGGTGACAAGTTTAGCCGAACCCTAGGAAGTACTGAGGATGCGTGATATAGAAACTTAACCTCAGAGCTGGGTGCGGTTACGCTGAGGAGATGGCTTCGCTTTCCAACTCAACTTTTTCTGGAAAAGTGCTGAAAGAACCCAACAATGGGGGAAAGATGACCTATCTAGATATGTCTCTAGGTATGTAGACCCCAGACTCCAGCCCCCGCTAGTCTGGGCTCACTGGCTTTGAATAGCCGACCTCGGTTTAAGGCAGGCTGAAGTGGCCCCATAAGGCATATGCTCCTGGGCAGCCAGGCTTGCGCTCTGTGTACTACTCCTGCCCCAACGTGGATAAAGTCTAGGCCAGCTTAGCTCCTACCCTTCCTTTCTGCTCCCATATTCCTATGACTCCTCTTAGGTGGGAAACGGGCAAAAGCTGACAGGAATTGTGTGAGGCATAAGGATTGCTGCCAAGGTTTAGGCTGAGGGAAATAAAAAGCCAGCGATCTCCATATATTTTATTCTCCTAAGCATTGATAGCAAGCTACCCACCCAGTTAAAGCGTGGGGCCACAAGCTCCTCGAAATCAGTCTTTGAATCTAAGAGGCTGTCACAAACGACTGTTTTCCAGGGGCTAGTTTACAAAGAGTGAAAGCGGGCAGCAAGACTGGGCAAAGGGGGTGGTTTATTTGCTTGCTTGCTTGTTGATTGGTGCTTATACACCCTAAACCAACTTTCCCCTCCCCTGGCACCCTCTAATCTCTTAACCTCAGACCTCTTTGGGACTATCACCCACTTTGGAAATGGGGAGGGGGAGAGGGAAGGGAGGGAAGACTTCATAAATGTGGGAGAAGGAGCAGCGCTGGGAGGCTGACTTTAAAAATGGCGGGAGATGGGGTGGAGTGGGGACGGGAGGGCAGGAGAGCAGGGAAAGAGAAAACTTTAACAGTGGGGAAAAGAGCTGAAAGGCAAGGGCAGCTTTAGAAATGAGAAGGGGAGGAGGAAGGAGTGCTGAACTTCGAATGGGAAGAGCAGCGTAAAGAGATTTCATTTTGAGTTGAGGGTTGGAGAGCTGAGCAGGGAGGGTTGTACTTAGAAATGGCGGAAGGACCTGTTGGTGGGGGTAGGAAGGGAGATGCGAGGGTAGGAGCAGGAAGCCGAGGAAGGAGAGTGTGCCATAAAAATGAGGTAAGTAAGGACATGGAGGACGTACCTTATTATGGGAAGGGAGAGCCGTGAGGGTGGAGAAGAGCGAGATAGGCAAATACTAGGCATGGGAGGAGCAGAGCAGATGGGGAGATTTGGAGATGAATGGGAAAGAGTTGGAGAAGAGGGAGGCAGACTTCCAAAAATAAGAGGGAAAGCAGAGTGAGGAGAGTGGACCTTAGCGAGGAGTGAAGAGTAAGGAAAGCTGACAATAGACGTGGGGTTGAAGAGGAGCAAGACCAGAGACCCTAGAAATGGAAGGAGTAGAGTAGGGATGGAAGACCCTGGAAGAGGGTAGCTGGAGAGCAGTGAGGGTGGAACTTTGAAATGGAAGGGCACAGAGCTGGGAAAGTTGACCTTAGAAGTGGGGAGGGAAGGTAGACTTTAGAAATAAGGAGGAAGGGGTCCCTGAGCGGCTCAGTGGGTCAAAGCCTCTGCCTTCGGCTCAGGTCATGATCACAGGGTTGTGGGATCGAGCCCTGCATCGGGCTCCCTGTTCGGCGGGGAGCCTGCTTCCCCCTTCCCCCGCCTCTCTCCCCACCTCTCTGCCTGCTTGTGATCACTGTCTGTCACTGTCACATAAATTAAAAAAAAAAAATGAGGAGGAAGGAGCAGGGGTTGAGATATGAAATATGAGATAGGGAGCAGCTGTGAAGGCAATCAGTAGAAATGGGAAGAGAGAGGAACCGAAGAGTGGACCTTAGGAATGAGAGTGAATGAGCAGACAGGGAGGGCAGACTTCAGAAAGGAGCTGAGAAGTGCAGTCAGGGAAGATCTTGTAAGTGGCGAGGAGCAGGTAGAGTGGACCTTACAAATGTGGTCTGAGGGAGTGGACTTCTGAAATGAAAGAGGGTTATCTGCCTTTTTATTATTGTAATAATAATAATCTATATACTATTACAATAATAAATATATAAATATACCTGTTAATAAATAATAAATAATATTTATATTATATATTTATATTTATAATATTAAATATTAATAAACTAATAAATAATAAATATATCTATTTATTATTATAATACTGTGTGGGTTGGTATGTATATATATATATATATATATATATATATATATATATAAAATGAATGCTAGACCTTTCTCAGGTATACAGTTTACAAATATTTTCTTCTGTATTGTGGATGGTTTTTTACTTTCTTGATAGTGTCCTTTGAAGCACAAGAGTTTTTCCTTTTGATGAAGTACAATTTATTTTTTTCTTTTATTGTTCATGATTTGGTATTTTAGCTAAGAAATGATGAAGATTTACACCTATTGACTTCTAGGAGTTTTCTAGTTTTGGCTTTCACATTTATATCTTTGATCCATTTTGAGTTAATTTTTTCCAAATGGTGTGAGTTAAGATCCAACTTCATTCTTTTGTATGTGAATATCCAGTTGTTCCAACATCATTTGTTTAAAAAAAAAAAAAAAAAGACTATGGTTTCCCCTGTTGAATGGTCTCGGTAGAATTGCTTTCTTAACTTCATTTTTGGATAGTTCATTGCTAGTATATAGAAACAGGATTGATTTTTGTGTGTGGATCTTCTAGCTCGCAACCTTGTCAAGCTTGTTTATTAGCTCTAATTTGTGTGTGTGTGTGTGTGTGTGTGTATCTTTACGATTCTCTTTATATAAGATCATGGCAACTGAGAATATAGATATTTTCACTTCTTTCTTTCAAATCTGGTTTCCTTTTCTTTCTTTTTCTGGACTAATTCTCCTGGCTAGAATTTCCAGTGAAATGTTCAATATATGTGGTAAGAGTGGGCATCCTTGACTTGTTTCTGATCTTATGGGGAAGGCTTTTGTCTTCTCTATAAATCATCATTATAGCTGTGGGTTTTTCCTAGATGCTTTTTATAAGGTTGAGGAAGTTGCCTACCCTACCCTGTCACCTCTGCGGGGGAATGGCCCTGTATAGTACCTAAGAGATTGTCTTGTTTTTTTTTTTCTTTTTCTTTAATGTGTTTTTAACAATCTATTTCACCATGGGTAACAATAGGCTTTACTATTCTAAGACGTAAGCCTTGTGGATTCCAGGCTGTGGCTTGCCCTCCACCTCAGGCTCCAACATGAATTCTGAAGTATTTTGTGACGTTAAAGTGACTTTTAAAAAATAATAATTGGGGGCGCCTGGGTGGCTTAGTCATTAGGCATCTGCCTTTGACTCAGGTTATGATCCCAGGGTCCTGGGATCAAGCCCCTTATCAGACACCCTGCTCAGTGGGGAACCTGCTTCTCCCTTTCCCACTTCCCCTGCTCGTGTTTCCTCTCTCACTGTCTCTCCCTCTGCCAAATAAATAAATGGGATCTTTAAAAAATAATAATAATAAAAACCTTACTTAAAAAAAAAGGTTAAAAATCAATATTTGGTGACTGGGCAGGATTGGGACTAAAGTGAGGCAAGTGAGGCACTTGCCAAGGGTGCAAAATTTAAGAAGGCAATAAAAATTCAATGATTAAGGGCGCTTGGGTGGCTCAGTGGGTAAGCATCAAACTCTTGGTTTCAGCTCAGGTCATGATCACATGGGTCGTGAGATCAAGCTCTGAGTACAGTGAGTCTTCTTGAAGAGTCTCTCCCTCTGCCCTCCACCCCCACTCTCTCTCTCTAAAATAAAATAAGTAAACTTTTTAAAAAATTTGATGGTTGAGATAATTTTTTTTTTTTTTTAAGGAGCCCAGTGTGGGGCTTGAAGTCACAACCCCAAGGGGTGCCTGGGTGGCTCAACTGGTTAAGCATCTGTCTTTGGCTCGGGTCATGATCCCAGGGTCCTGGGATGGAGCCCTGCATTGGACTCCCTGCTCAGTGGAGAGCCTGCTTCTCCTTCTGCCCCTCCCCTGTTCATGATTTCTCTCTCAAATAGATAAATAAAATCTAAAAAAAAAAAAAAAGTAGAATAATTCTTAAAAAAAAAAAAATGAACTCACAACCCCGAGATCAACACCTGAGCAGAGATCAAGAGTTAGTCACTTACCGACTAAGCCACCCAAGAGCCCCAAGATAATATATATTTTTTAAGATTTTTATTGTTTATTTTATTTTAGAGAGAGAGAGCAGGAAGAGGGGCAGAGGGAAAGCTAGAGACTCTTGAGCAGAGTCCATGCTAAGTGCAGAGCCAGACATGGAGCCCAATCTCATGACCCTGAGATCACGACCTGAGCTGAAATCAAGTCAGAGGCTTAACCAACTAGGCCACCTGGGCGCACCCTGCCCCGAGATAATATCTTTATTGAAATATTTTTTTAAAGATCAAAAGGACAAACTAAAGCCCTCTGGCTGGTCACATGTTTTTGTAAATAAGGGAAAAGGGTGAAGCAAATTTGGCCATGTTGTGTATGCACGGGGTCTGATCTGGTTTTTGTTGTTGATATTTTTTTCATCAGGGATTGCTCTTGCATTGATTTTTATTTTTAAGAATATTGTGTTGGGGTGCCTGGGTGGCTCAGTGGATTAAAGCCTCTGCCTTCGGCTCAGGTAATGATCCCAGGGTCCTAGGATCGAGCCCTGCATCCCAGGGTCCTGGGATCGAGCCCTGCATCGGGCTCCCTGCTCAGCAGGAGGCCTGCTTCTCCCTCTCCCGCTTTCCCTGCTTGTGTTCCCTCTCTCACTGTGTCTCTCTCTGTTAAATAAATAAATAAAATCTTTAAAAAAAAGTAAAGAAAGTCCCTTCCAGTTTGAAGCCAAGAAAAATACATCATAAAGAACAAATACATGTTGCTTCTGTGAGTTGATGAGAAATCCATACTCTTCTAGTAAATTTCCCCATGACTTTATTAAAGTGAAAATATTGCTTTTAACAATGCATGTTTGTCTTTGGATAACTACACAAGTACATATGAAAAAGAATGTTATGTTTACTTATGTCATTTATGTATAATTTTATATTATTTATATAATTTATATTGAATGCAAGATATTTATTACTTCCATTTTTAGAAAAGATTTTGTTTATTTTTACGAGAAAGAGAGCAAGAGAGAGAGCACACAAGCAGGGGGAGTGTCAGGCAGAAGGAGGAGGGTGAGAAGCAGACTCCCTGCAGAGCAGGGAGCCCAATGCTGCAGGGGCTTGATCCCAGGACCATGACCTGAGCAAAAGGCAGACACTTAACCAACTGAGCCACCCAGGTGCCCTCTGCAAATTTATTTTTGTTCTTGTCCCTAGTAAACATTTTCAGAAGGGTATTACAGTGCTTTATTAGAAATAAAAGGCAAAAATATGGGGCACTTGGGTGACTCAGTTGGTGGAGCATATGAATTTTGATCTCAGGGTGTTAAGTTTGAGCCCCACATTGGATATAGAGATGACTTAAAAATAAAATATTAAAAAAAAAAAGAAAGAAAAGGCAAAAGTAAAACCAAAATTGGAACTGGCAATTGCGAGAACTTAATGGGAACTCTACCTCTGTCTTCACCACTTCTGTCTAAAGGAGACTAAGCCCAAAGTACTGTAGTCTGAGAGAAAAACATCCCTTTCTGCTGCTCAGTGTAGTCAATCATGGTTCCATAAATGTTTATAAAACATCTACTCTGTATTAAGCACTGTGCTGGGTACTTGGTACACTGATAGATAAACAGTGGCTTCTTCTCAAGCTGATCATAATCCAGTTGGGGAGGCAGCTAAGTAAACATGTGCAATTATACGTTGTTTTCAGTGTTCTAGAAGTATGCATCGTCAGAAATTGAGAGGAAACTAAGTCACATTTTTTGAGGTTTCTGGTATTTTACATATTTAAAGAATGATAGAACAATGTTTACAAAAATTGGGATATATTTTTAACGTTCACAGATAATAAAATAGCAATTTCAACACCTTCTAAAATACAAAACAATATAATTGTGCTTTTTACGAGAAAATTGGTTCTATGACTTATATCAAAATTTAATTATATGGTACCTCAAGCTGGGTGATCTATTGTTTCTTAAAGTTTATTTAAGTAATCTCAGCACCCAACATGGGACTCAAACTCACAGTCCAGAGATCAAGAGTCGGATGCTCTTCCAGCTGAGCCAGCCAGGTGCCCTGGGTGATCTATTTAATTTATTTCATTTTATTTATTTATTTGGGAGAGAGAGAAAAAGATTGGGAGGACAAGTGTAAGGAAGAGCAGAGGGAGAAGTAAACTCCCTGTGGAGCCAGGGAGCCCAACAGGAACTTGATCCCAGGCCCCTGGTATCATGACCTGAGCAGAAGGCAGACGCTTAACCCACTGAGCCACCCAGGCACCCCTTGGGTGATCCATTTTAAACTGTTTGAGGAAGGTTGTCTTTCCTCAATCCTCACGGCGTTTTTCTGACACAAATCTTACTTAGGTCAAGAATTCAAATTTGAGGGGTACTGGGATTGATTCCCACATCAGGATCCCTGCTCAGCAGGGAAGCTGCTTCTCCCCCTGCCTTTTCTCCTGGATTGTGCTCTTGCTCACAATCTGTGCGTCAAATAAATAAGTAAAAAATCTTAAAAAAAAAAAAAAAGAATTAAAATTGAGGGTCTTTGGGCCTGAACCAAATGGTTCTTGAGAGACTGGCTAGGTAGTCTCCGGATGGAG
The DNA here is from genome assembly GCF_002288905.1 of Enhydra lutris kenyoni. Lineage (NCBI taxonomy): Eukaryota > Metazoa > Chordata > Mammalia > Carnivora > Mustelidae > Enhydra > Enhydra lutris. The sequence goes on along the minus strand of NW_019154164.1, from coordinate 490,037 downwards.
TCAGTGGAGAATATCATCATAGACAGTAAGCAGGAATATAGCACCATGTCTCCGTAATGATGTCATATCCTGAGAACTAAGGGAAAGGACATGAAAATACGGAAGGTTGATTATTATGTTAAAGATACCTTCCGGGGGCCCTTGGGTGGCTCAGTCAGTTAAGTGGCTGCCTTCACCTGGGGTCATGAACCCAGGGTCCTGGGATCGAGCTGGGATCAGGCTCCCTGCTCAGTGGTCAACCTGCTTTTCCCTCTCCGCTCTGTTGCTTCCTCTGCTTGTGCTCTCTCATTCTCTCTCAAATAAATAAAATCTTAAAAAAAAAAAAAAGACACCTTCTTCATAACCTCATAGACTATGCTGAAAAGGTCTTTCCGTACCTTACCTAGGTCTAAAAGCCATTTGTTTTCTTGTCTCTGTGGACGGGCTGAGCAGCAATTGGATTTCATCTCTAAATCGTAGCTGATAAGATGTTTGATTTCTACATGTATAATGTATATTCTTGTGCAATTTCATCATTATAATGCAACAAATGAAATGGTGGTTTCTGGAGTTATGAATTCCAGGGGTTAAAATAATGTATAATTGAAACTTTAAAAAAAATTGTTTTTCTTTTTTTTTTTTTAAGATTTTATTTATTCATTTGAGAGACAGACAGAGAGAGCACAAGCAGGGGGAGAGGCAGAGGGAGAGGAGAAACAGGCTCCCCGCTGAGCAGGGAGCCAGATGATGGGGGGCTTGATCCCAGTACTTGGAGATCATGACCTGAACTGAACGGCTGAGCCACCCAGGCACCCCTTCTTAATAGAATTTCAGAGCTGCACAGGCACTATATGGACTCTCTTGTCCCTGAAGTCAAATAAGGAACCATTTAGAAAAAGAATTAAAAGAATGTCATTATTCAATTTATTGATACTTTCACTGAGTCACTGAGGCTATACCAGAGGTTTTTGTTTATTTGTTGTTGTTGTCTTTTTTTTTTTAAGTCTCATGGTACATTTCTGTGTTGGGGCATAGATGCCTTTTCCTAATACCATTTTTCTTCCAATTATATTTCAATTTGAACATTGGTTAATTTAATATGAAGTATTTATGAAATTGCACTAGGTTTATTTCTAGAAAATCCGGCATAGGATGGATGTTCAAGATTAAAAAACTAAAATGTATTTCTTCTCTCCTTTTTGAATCGGAAGTACTTTCCAGATTAAAATTTCCTACTTGCTTGACTTTCATCACAGTTTGTATCTTAGATACTCATACTTGCATCTTGCAATAGATCAGGTAGGTACTATGCCATACAAGCCTGTCCTGAGGTGACGCCACATTGGTGTCAAGTGCGAAGAGAAATGGAATAGTTAGCATTTGGCAAGAGGTGAGATAAAAGATCTGTATTATATAAAGCTTTTCTACTTGATTGGGAGCCATGCACAACTGCACTTCGGAATATATCAAACACATTTGCTTTTAAAGATGTAATGTTATATTTAAATACGCCCAGTATTTACCTTTCCTTTGGCTACCCTCCTTTTGTAGCCTAAGCAGCTTTCCAGCTTTTGCTAAAACAAGTTGCCTTTAAAATGTGGACTTAGTCTCTGGACACAGTCAAATGAAATTAAAATTATTGGATCACAGAGAAGAGGGCAGTTTCCTTTCAAATGGCTGTGCAGTGATAATATCAGTTCTCTATTATTTTTTAAAGTTTCTATTTATTTAAGTAATCTCTATACCTGTCGTGAGGTTCAAAGTCACGATCTTGAGATCAAGAGTCATGCATTCCTCTGACTGAGCCATCCAGAGGTCTCCTCTCTATTATTTAAAAAGCACTGGGGCACCTGGATAGCTCAGTCGGCTAAACATCTGTCTTTGGCTCAGGTCATGATCTCAGGGTCTTGGGATCGAGCCTCACATCAGGTTCTCGGCTCAGCGGGGAGTCTGCTTCTCCCTCTCCCTCTGTGCTCTCTCTCTCTCTAAATAAATGAAATCTTTAAAAAAAAATAAAAGCATTGATAAATTTCCTGATTTCAGATAACACCTAGCATATTGCCAAGCACATAGAATGCTCTCAGTAAGTGCTTATTATTTGACAGATTGAGATGGCACTGCTAGAGGTTGTATGGGGTTCTCCCCTCACCCTCATCCATAACTCTCACTACATATGCCTTAGCTCCTATCCCTTACTGTACATTGAGATACTGACATCCAAGACTTTTTTTTCTTTCCTTTTTTTTTTTTTTAAGATTTGTTTATTTACTTGAGAGAGAGAGAGAGAGAGAGAAAACACATGAGTGGGGAGAGGGAGAGAAATTTCAGCAGACTCCCTGCTGAGTGTGAAGCCCGACACCAGGCTGGATGCCAGACTCCATCCTGGGCTCCATCCCAGGCTCCATCCCACAACCCTGAGATCATGACCTGAGCCAAAGCTGGGTGCTTAACTGACTGAGCCACCCAGGTGTCCTGATACTCAAAGCTTTTCATCATCTCCCTTGTCTGTCTAACCTCTCCCCCATAACTCTCCAGCACTAATCTTCCATTCTAGCCAAGCTGATCTTCTCCCTGAACATACTGTATTAATTCCTGGCTCTAAGCCTTTTCTTGTGCTGTTTCTCTTTTTGAGTGCTGGCGTCTTTCCCCTCTTTCAGGTCCTATCCATCTTACCTGGCTCTGCCACAAAGATGTTCCAGCTGTTCCAGTCCACAGTAGTCTGTCTTTTCTCTGCAGACTTGGAGTATTCTGTCTCTGCGTTATTCAGTTGGTATTTAATCATATACAGGCCGTTCCCAGCTGGCAAAGTATTGTGCTCTAGTACCTCATTTGTATGCCAGTTGCTGGATGCAGAAAGAATTTCCCTGTAGAAATAATAATATAAAGGGTGAGTGGGATTCTAGGGCAGTGCACAGAAGTCTATTCGGGGCTATTTGGATTGCAACAACTGTTTATAATAATATGTTATGCAATAATGTATTTCAGGGTCAAACTGAGAATTCTAGGAAGACCTTACTATAGTTCTAAGAATATCTCTCTCTTTTTTTAAAGATTTTATTTATTTACTTGAGAGAGAGAGAGAGTGAGAGAGAGAAAGCGTGAGAGGGGAGCACGTCAGAGGGAGAAGCAGACTCCCTGCTGAGCAGGGTTCCTATGTGGGACTCGATCTGGGGGCCCCAGGATCATGACCTGAACTGAAGGCAGTCGCTTAACCAGCTGAGCCACCCAGGTGCCCCTAAGAACATCTCTTAATGGGTTCTTCTCCCTTCCCAATAGAGCCTCATTTCCTTGGTGGCTTGAGGAGTTATCTTTGGTAAATGGTGGATCAGGGAGAATAGTGTGAGCTCTGGGGAAGAGCTTTGTGCTTGCAAGCTGATGAGTAGAAGAGGGTGACTCTGTGGAGACCCCTCCGGTTGCATCTGAGGTGAATGGGGAGAGGACTTCTTGTCCTCTATTTTCAACTTTTTGAGGAACCTCCATGCTGTTTTCCAAAGTGGCTGCACTAGCTTGCATTCCCACCAACAGTGTAGGAGGGTTCGCCTTTCTCTGCATCCTCACCAGCATCTGTCCTTTCCTGACTGGTTAATTTTAGCCACTCTGACTGGTGTGAGATGGCATCTCATTGTGGTTTTGATTTGTATTTCCCTGATGCCGAGTGATGTGGAGCACTTTTCATGTTTCTGTTGGCCATCTGGATGTCTTCTTTGCAGAAATGTTTGCTCATGTCTTCTGCCCATTTCTTGATTGGATTATTTGTTCTTTGGGTGTCAAGATAGATAAGTTCTTTATAGATTTTGAATACTAGTCCTTTATCTAATATGTCATTTGCAAATATCTTCTCCCATTCTGTCAGTTACCTTTTGGTTTTGTTGACTGTTTCTTTTGCTGTGTAAAAGCTTTTGTTCTTGATAAAGTCCAAATAGTTCATTTTTGCCCTTGTTTCCCTTGCCTTTGGTGATGTTTCTAGGAAGAAGTTGTTGTGACTGAGGTCAAAGAAGTTGCTGCCTGTGTTCTCCTCAAGGATTTTGATGGATTCCTTTCTCACATTGAGGTCTTTCATCCATTTTGAGTCTACTTTTGTGTGTGGTGTAAGGAAATGGTCCAGTTTCATTTTTCTGCATGTGGCTGTCCGGTTTTCCCAGCACCATTTGTTGAAGAGACTGTCTTTTTTCCATTGGACATTCTTTCCTGCGTTGTTGAAGATTAGTTGACCATAGAGTTGAGGGTCTATTTCTGGGCTCTCTATTCTGTTCCATTGATCTATATGTCTGTTTTTGTGCCAGTACCATACTGTCCTGATGATGACAACTTTGTAATAGAGCTTGAAGTCTGGAATTGTGATGCCACCAACTTTGGCTTTCTTTTTCAACATTCCTCTGGCTATTCGAGGTCTTTTCTGGTTCCATATATATTTTAGGGTTATTTGTTCCATTTCTTTGGAAAAAAAATGGATGGTATTTTGATAGGGATTGCATTAAATGTGTAGATTGCTTTACGTAGCATAGATATTTTCACAATATGTTTTCTTCCAATCCATGAGCATGGAACATTTTTCTATTTCTTTGTATCTTCCTCAATTTCTTTCAGGAGTACTTTATAGTTTTCTGAGTACAGATTCTTTACCTCTTTGGTTAGGTTTATTCCTAGGTATCTTATGGTTTTGGGTATAATTATAAATGGGATTGACTTTCTTCTCTTTCTTCTGTCTTGCTGTTGGAGTATAGAAATGCAACTGATTTCTGTGTATTGATTTTTATATCCTGACACTTTACTGAATTCCTGTACAAGTTCTAGCAGATTTGGAGTGGATTCTTTTGGGTTTTCCACATAAAGTATCATATCATCTGCAAAGAGTGATAGTTTGACTTCTTCTTTGCCAATTTGAATGCCTTGAATTTCTTTTTGTTGTCTGATTGCTGAGGCTAGGACTTCCAGTACTATGTTGAATAGCAGTGATGATAATGGACATCCCTGCTGTGTTCCTGACCTTAGCGGAAAAGCTCTCAGTTTTTCTCCATTGAGAATGATATTCGCTGTGGGTTTTTCATAAATGGCTTTGATGATATTGTGTTATGTACCCTCTATCCCTACACTTTGAAGTGTTTTGATCAAGAAAGGGTGCTGTACTTTGTCAAATGCTTTTTCAGCATCTATTGAGAGTATCATGTGGTTCTTGTTCTTTCTTTTATTAATGTATTGTATCACATTGATTGATTTGCAGATGTTGAACCAACCTTGTAGCCCTGGAATAAATCCCACTTGATCATGGTGAATAATCCTTTTAATGTACTGTTGGACCTATTGGCTAGTATTTTGGTGAGAATTTTCGCATCTGTGTTCATCAAGGATATTGGTCTGTAATTCTCCTTTTGATGGAGTCTTTGTCTGGTTTTGGGATCAAGGTAATGCTGGCCTCATAAAATGAGTTTGGAAGTTTTCCTTCCATTTCTATTTTTTGGAACAGTTTCAGGAGAATATGTATTAATTCTTCTGTAAATGTTTGATAGAATTCCCCTGGGAAGCTGTCTGGCCCTGGGCTCTTGTTTGTTGGGAGATTTTTTTTTTTTTTAAGAGATTTTATTTATTTATTTGACACAGAGAGAGAGATCACAAGTAGGCAGAGAGGCAGGCAGGCAAAGAGAGAGGGGAGAAGCAGATTCCCCGCTGAGCAGAGAGCCCGATGTGGGCCTCCATCCCAGGACCCTGAGATCATGACCTGAGCTGAAGGCAGAGGCTTAATCCACTGAGCCACCCAGGCGCCCCTGTTGGGAGATTTTTGATGACTGTTTCAATCTCCTTACTGGTTATGGGTCTGTTCAGGTTTTTATTTTTCCTGGTTCTGTTTTGGTAGTTTATATGTCTCAAGGAATGCATCCATTTCTTCCAGATTGTCAAATTTGCTGGCATATAGTTGCTCATAATATGTTCTTGTAATTGTATTTCTTTGGTGTTGGTTGTAATCTCTCCTCTTTCATTCATGATTTTATTTATTTGGGTCCTTTCTCTTTTCTTTTTGATATGTCTGGCAGGAGTTTATCAATCTTATTAATTCTTTCAAAGAACCAGCTCCTAGTTTCGTTGATGTGTTCTGCTGTTTTTTTTTTTTTTTGTTTGTTTGTTTCTATTTCATTGATTTCTGCTCTGATCTTTATTATTTCTCTCCTCCTGCTGGGTTTAGGCTTTCTTTGCTATTCTTTCTCCAGCTCCTTTAAGTGTAGGGTTAGGTTGTATATTTGAGACCTTTCTTATTTCTTGAGAAAGGCTCGTATTGCTATATATTTTCCTCTCAGGACTGTCTTTGCTGTGTTCCACAGATTTTGAACAGTTGTGTTTTCATTATCATTTGTTTCCATGATTTTTTTCAATTCTTTAATTTCCTGATTGACCCATTCATTCTTTAGCCTCTGTGTATTTGGGTTCTTTCTATCTTTCCTCTTGTGATTGAGTTCTAGCTTCAGAGCATTGTGCTCTGAAAATATGCAGGGAATGATCCCAATCTTTTGGTACCGGTTGAGACCTGATTTATGACCCAGGATGTGATCTATTCTGGAGAACGTTCCAAGTGCACTAGAGAAGAATGTGTATTCTGTTGCTTAAGGATGGAACGTTCTAAATATATCTGTGATGTCCATCTGGTCTAGTGTGTCATTTAAGGCCTCTATTTCTTTGCTGATCTTTTGCTTGGATGATCTCTCCATTTCAGTGAGGGGAGTGTTAAAGTCCCCTACTATTATTGTATTGTTGTCGATGTGTTACTTTGATTTTATTATTAATTGGTTTATGTAGTTGGCTGCTCCCATGTTAGGGGCATAGATATTTAAAATTGTTAGATCTTCTTGTTGGCCAGATCCTTTGAGTATGATATAGTGTTCTTCTTCATCTCTTATTATAGTCTTTGGCTTAAAATCTCATTCATCTGATATAAAGATTGCTACCCCAGCTTTCTTTTGATGTCCATTAGCATGGTAAATGGGTTTCTACCCCCTCACTTTAAATCTGGAGGTGTTTTTGGGTCTAAAATGAGTTTCTTGTAGACAATATATTGATGGGTCTTATTTTTTATTTTTATTTATTTTATTTTATTTTATTTTATTTATTATCCATTCTGATACCCTGCATCTTTTGATTGGGGCAGTTAGCCCATTTACATTCAGGGTAACTATTGAAAGATATGAATTTAGTGCCATTGTATTGCCTGTAAGGTGACTGTTACTGTATATTGTTTCTGTTCCTTTCTGGTCTACTACTTTTAGGCTCTCTCTTTGCCTAAAGGACCCCTTTCAATATTTTTTCTAGGGCTGGTTTGGTGTTTACAAATTCTTTTAGTTTTTGTTTGTCCTGGAAGCTTTTTATCTCTCCTTCTATTTTCAATGATAGCCTAGCTGGATATAGTATTCTCAGCTGCATGTTTTTCTCATTTCGTGCTCTGAATATATCATGCCAGTTCTTTCTGGCCTGCCAGGTCTCTGTGGATAAGTCTGCTGCCAATCTAATATTTTTACCACTGTATGTTACAGATTTCTTGTCCCAGGCTGCTTTCAGGATTTTCTCTTTGTCACTAAGACTTGTAAATTTCACTCTTAGATGATGGGGTGTGAACCTATTTTTATTGTTTTTAAGGGGTCCTCCTGGATTTTGATGCTTTTTCCCCTTGCCATATTAGGAAAATTTCTACAATAATTCGCTCCATATACCTTCTGTCCCTCTCTCTCTTTCTTCTTCTTCTGGAATCCCAATTATTCTAATATTGTTTCATCTTATGGTATCACTTATCTCTTGAATTCTTCCCTTGTGGTGCAGTAGTTGTTTGTCTCTCTTTTGCTCAGCTTCTTTATTCTTTGTCATTTGGTCTTCTATATCACTAATTCTGTCTTCTGCCTCATTTATCCTAGCAGTAAGAGCCTCCATTTTTGGTTGCACCTCATCAATAGCTTTTTTGATTTCAGCTTGGTTAGATTTTAGTTTTTTTATTTCTCCAGAAAGGGCTTTTATTTCTCCAGACAGGGTTTCTGTAATATCTTCCATGCCTTTTTAGAGCCCAGCTAGCACCTTGAGAATTGTCATTCTGAACTCTCAATCAGACATATTACCAGTTTCCATATTGATTAAGTCCCTGGCCTTCGGTACTGCCTCTTGTTCTTTTTTTGTGGTGAGTTTTTCCCTCTTGTCATTTTATCCAGATAAGAATATATGAACGAGAGAATAAAATACTAAAAGGGTGGCAAAGACCCCAGAAAAATGTACGCTAAACAAATCAGAAGAGACCCCAAATTGGGGGGAGAAGAAAAGCGGTAAAAAGAAATTAAAAAAAAATTTTTTTAATTAAAAAAAATATATTAGACTGGTGAATTGAACAGAGCCACCCACTTGATTTTGGGTGTATTTTGGTCTCTTAGAAAAAACTACCTCCCAAAATTTTTTAAAGAAGGAAAAACATATATATATATATATGTATACACAAAAATAAAGGTAAATACAATGAAAGGTTGGATTATGACTATAAGGATGAAAATTTAAAAAAAAATTCTAAAAAAAAAAGGAATTGTTAAGATAAGTTGGTTGGAAAAAGAAAGAAAAGAAAGGGGAGAGAATTTGCTCAGGCTGGAGAATAGAACAAAGCCCTGTGCTAGATTTAGGGTATACTTTGATCAATTAGAAGAAATTGTATCCCAAAAATTTTTTAGAAGAAAAAACCCTATATGTATACAAAAAATAAAGTTAGATACAATGAAGGATAAAATATGACTAAAATAATGAAGGTTTAAATAGATTTTTTTAGGAAAGATATTGTTAAGATACACTAGTTAAAAAACGTTAATAGAGGAAAGAGGAAGGGCGCCTGGGTGGCTCAGTGGGTTAAAGCCTCTGCCTTCGGCTCCTGTCGTGATCCCAGGGACCTGGGATCGAGCCCCGCATCGGGCTCTCTGTTCCACGGGGAGCCTGCTTCCCTTCCTCTCTCTGCCTGCCTCTCTGCGTACTTGTGATCTCTGTCTGTCAAGTAGATAAATAAAAATCTAAAAAAAAAAAAAAAAAGAGGAAAGAGGAAAATTTAAAAAAATTAGAATAAGAAAAAAAATAAAATAAAAAAAAATTAATTAACTTTACAAGACTAAAGAATCATGGGGAGAAAGCCATGAATTCCATGCTTTGCTTTCCCCTCCTCTGGAATTCTGCTGTTCTTGATCAGTGAGCTTGGTCTTGGCTGGATGTTCTTGCTGATCTTCTGCAGGAGGGGTCTGTTGTAGTAATTCTCAGATGTCTTTGCTTGAGGTGGAATTGTGCCGCTCTTGCCAGGGGCCGAGCTAAGTAATCTGCTCAGGTTCCCTCCCAGGAGCTTTTGTTCCCTGAACACTTTCTGTAAAGCTCTGGAGGACGGGAATGAAAATGGCGGCCTCTCAGTCTCCCGCCTGGAAGAGCCGAGAGCTCAGGGTCCCACTCCTCCGTGCAACCTTGGAGAAAAGCACTTAATCACTCCCGTCTCCCTGGTCTCTGGCCGAGCTCTGAGCTCACTCGGCCTATGACCAAGGGTTTCTGTCTCGGGCACACAGTCCTGTTTGGAGTCTCCAAACCCAGCAGATTCCTGCCTCCAGAGAAGGAAGGTGAGTCTCCCCGAATCTGCCACTTGTGGGGTCCCTGCTCAAAGAGCAGTGGTCTCACTGTGCCACGGATTACAGTTTAAGGTATCCCCGAGCTGAGAGCTCACTATTTGGCTCCATCTCTGTAGCCGGCTTCCCTGCTCTGATACCTGTGAGCTCTGCTACACTCAGACAGCCCCGATCCTTCTGTGACCCCACTGGTCCTGAGACCACATTGTCCCCGTGAGGACTCCACCCCCGCTTAGCCTCCAGAGCGATGTCCCTCAGTGGAGCAGACTTTTAAAAGTTCTAATTTTGTGCTCCACTGCTCCACTGCTTGCCAGCCGGCCCCTCCCCCCGTGGTCTATCTTTCTGTCGCTTTGGATTCACTTCTTCGCACATCCTACCTTTCAGAAAAAGGTTGATTTTCTGTTTCTAGAATTGCTGCTCTTCTCTTCGATCGCCTGTTTGATTTAACTATCTAGCTGAACTCCTGTGACCTGATGTCATCTCAGTCTGCTACTCCTCCGCCATCTTGACTCCTCTCCCTCTTAGCATGACTTTAAAAACCCTTTGTGTTGAGCAGATCTCTGTTCTAATCCCAGTTCTGCCGTTAGCTAACCTTGGGTGCATTGTTTCCCCTCTCTGGGCCGCAGTTTTCTCATTTATAAAATAAGGGATAATTGCTTTTCCACTCAGTTGTTTCCATTGCAGTTTCAGGGTGATTCTGGACTTCTTTTTACCTTTATATTTTAGTGAATGTGGTATTTTAGTCATATTTCAGGAAAGCTGATTTAGGAGGCAGTTTGGGGGGGGGGTTTGGATGCAGTTTATTTTATTTTATTCTTTTTTAAATATTATTTATTTTGAAAGAGAGAGAGAGAGCATGCGCACAAGCAGGGGGAGGGCTAGAGGAAGAAGCAAACTCTTTACTGAGCAGGGAGCCTGATGTGGGACTGGATCCCCCGTCCTTGGGATCATGACCTGAGCAGAAGGCAGACGCTTAACCGACTGAGTCACCCAGGCACCCTAGGGAGCAGTTTAAATGAAACATACATGTGGGTGATTATTTTCAAGCCCAAAACATACTGATGATGTCCTTTTCAGCTTTTAAACAGTTTCATTTACGTGTGTTATAGATTGTCAGAACAAATTCCTGCTATGTCCTGTCTGTGTTTCCTGCATTCTACTTTGGTGTGCTTGTCTTCCCTTGCATGAGTGAGCCCTTTGACATGAAGTTTAATTGTGGGAAAATATAACAAAAATGGAAAAATACCAAAGCCAAAGTTGAATTTCCTATTAGTTAAGTGAATTTTTTTTAAAAAAGATTTTGTTTATTTATTTGACACAGAGAGAGAGAAATCACAAGTAGGCAGAGAGGGAGGGGGAAGCAGGCTCCCTGCTGAGCAGAGAGCCCTAGGTAGGGCCCGATCCCAGGATCCTGAGATCATGACCTGAGCTGAAGGCAGAGGCTTAACCCACTAAGCCACCCTGGTGCCCCTAGTTAAGTGAATTTTATATAGCAGCTATGAGCTTGGTCATTAAACCCGAACCCGTATTACAGCACTGCTGATATTTTAAAGATTTGTTTATTTGGGGGAGGGGGGGAGAGAGAGAAAATGCAAATGAGAGAAAGGGCAGAGGGAGAGAATCTTTAATCAGACTCCCCACTGAGAGTGGAGCCCAAGGGACATTGGGCTTGATCTCAGGACCCATGAGATCATGACCTGAGCTGAAACCAAGAGTGAGGTGCTTAACCCACTGAGCCACCCAGGTGCCCCAGGGCTGCTGATATTTTAAAGAAAAGCCTGTACTATCACTTATGAAGCTAAATTGGTGAAAGCAGTGACTATTTTTATGAAAATGTAAATGTCAGTACCATCACAAAAGACTTAAGGTCATAAACAGCCTTGGAGTAAGGCTAAATAGGTGAGAAAATAATGTATTTTTCACCCAGAGAGTCTCTTGTTTGTAGATTTGGATGGATATCATAGTTTATTTCTACCTTCTCTCTTCTAGAATAATTACTCTAAGTCAAAATATCTTGATGCTGTTGGCCACGTAACAGATATGAAACCTATACCTATTTGTTGAATGTGAACAATGACAGTTAATCTCTTTATTTTTTTTTAAAGATTTTATTTATTTATTTGACAGACAGAGATCACAAGTAGGCAGAGAGGCAGGCAGAGAGAGAGGCGGAAGCAGGCTCCCTGCCGAGCAGAGAGCCCGATGCGGGGCTTGATCCCAGGTCCCTGGGATCATGACCTGAGCTGAAGGCAGAGGTTTTAACCCACTGAGCCACCCAGGCGCCCCTCTAGTCCCACTTATTGACAAGACTGTCTTTCCCACTGAATTTCAGTGGTGCCCTTGTTTTCCAATCAATTTCTACAAAAAATAATCTTCCTGGGATTTTGATTGGGATTGCAGTTAAGCATGTGTTCCATTTACTTACCCCCATAATCTCAGCAATATGAGACTTCCAATTCTATAACATGGTATATTACTTGATTGATATATATATCTTTAATTTCTCTTCTTGAATATATATATATATATATATATATTTTTTTTTTTTTTAATTTTATTTATTTATTTGACAGACAGAGATCACAAGTAGGCAGAGAGGCAGGCAGAGAGAGAGGAAGGGAAGCAGGCTCCCTGCTGAGCAGAGAGCCCGATGCGGGACTCGATCCCAGGACCCTGGGATCATGACCTGAGCCGAAGGCAGCGGCTTAACCCACTGAGCCACGCAGGCGCCCGACAGTTAATCTCTTTAAAAAAAAAAAAAATCTTGCCTGAAATGTACAACATTTTGCTTCCTATTGTACTCCCACTATTCACTAATTTTTCCTCCGGTCATTTGTTCATTCATAGTACTAGGGAGTTACATGATATTTGGGTTGGGTCAGATTGCGATGGGAAAATGCTTCCATGTACTAATATATTCAAAAGGAAAGGATTCAAAAAATCCCGTGGCATTAATGTGGCACTGTCAGAGTGACACTAAGACTGAAATCTTTATAATGTTATCTATAAGCACAAAGTAAACTGAGACAGATTTGCTTATGGGGGAGGAGGAAGCTTGGTGTTTCTAGAGCCATGTTATATATATTTCCCTCATGAATTAAAAAGGCTTATGTGAGTTGCAGGGTGATTGGTTGGAAAGATCAATCGACTTTAGTCCTATTGTGCAAATGTGGCCACTGCCCAGATCGGAAGTCTCACCATAGCTATCCCATGGCATTCTATGGTTCCCAACAAGCCTGAGAAAGGTTGTAAAGGGGACAGGGCAAAATGAGTGCTCAAATAACTGTGTTAGAAGTAGTCTTATACTACCTGAGTGCTAAACTTGATATGTAATTAATTGGAAACAGAATTGAAAGGAGAATGCTATTTTAATAAGAATATTAATTCAAATGGAGGTTACTAGCCTAGGTGCTGCTCTCCTCATTCTTGGGGTAGCCAAGGGTTTTTTTGTTTTGTTTTGTTTTTAAGATTTTATTTATTTGAGAGAGAGAGAATGTATAAGCAGAAGGGAGGGGCATAGGGAGGGAGAAGCAGACTCCCTGATGAGCAAGGAGCTGGAAACCAACTCCAACTCCAACTCAGTGCTCTATCCCAGGACCCTGGGATCATGACCTGAGTTGACACCAGATGCTTAACTGACGGACTCAGACCATGATCCTGGGGTCCTGGGATCGAGTCCCAAGTCAGGCTCCCTGCTCCATAGGGGGGCCCTGCTTCTCCTTCTCCCTCTGCCTGCTGCTCTCCCTGCTTGTACTCTGCCTCTCTCTCTCTCTGTGAAATAAAATAAATAAATAAATAAATAAAATAAAACTCTAAAAAAAGAAAAAAAAAGAAAAAGTCATGTAAGTCTATTTCCTTCTTTAAAAAGTGAGGATAATCTCTGCTGCCCTTTAAGGGTGGGGGTGCACTACCTCAGATACATGAGACCCTTGATAAACATCGGTTCATTTATTGTCTCATTTATTGAGTGTCACACGTATGCCAGGTACTATGCCAAGAGCTTTTATATGGAAACGCTTTATAAACTTTCAAGTACTATCCAACTTAAAGGTGTTCTTAGGAACCCACCTGGTTTATCCATTCAGCCGTCCCCTCAACAAGGTACTGGGTTGATGTTTCTCAACTGTAGCTATAGTCCTGCATGAGCCCAAGACATTTTCCAAATTACTTAATCCTCATGGGATTTTAAGATGGAGCTTGCCTTATTTTGGGTGACTCAGAAGTGAGGAAAATGAAGTCACTGAAAATTGTCCGTGAGGACCACAGGACGGACTGGTCCCGGAGCACTCCCTCATGGCTTCATGGCCTTGTGAAACCATTGACTCAGGGAGGATCTTGCTCCTCACGTTCTCCTCTCTGAGGTTTTGCTCTCCTATTTCAGAAGTCATGCATCTCACCCACAAGTCTGCTTGGCCATCGTTTCAGGGCTGAAGAGGAGGAGGGGTTGGAGCTTAAAAAACCTTTGCTGTCCCAGCACCCAGCAGCACCTGGGCTAGTGATCCTCCCTTTAAACATGATATTCTTATTAAAATAGCTTTTTCCTTTCAATTCTTTTTCAAATTCATTATACAAAATAACATCCTGAAAGATGTTCTGATTATACTGTAATCAGAAGTCTCTTATACTGTAATGAAGAACCCTGTATAGAGATTTGTACAGATTTTAAACATCAAATACAGGGGAAGGAATAGAGGGGAAAAATGAGAAGGTAACAGAATGCAGAAGGAATACAAAGAACAGAATGTTAAAGGCTATGTCTTTGCAAGATGTTATAACCATTGGCTGCCAATAGGCAGAAAGAACAAAGGCTTAAAATGGGCTTGTCAGGAAATGGTACTCAACTGATTGTTGAGATTTACCCTGACTTTTAGGTTTGAAGACGCCAGCCATTTCAAGATTTTTGGAGAACCTGAGGCAGGACTAGTAATAATCAAAATAATGAAGAATTAGTTAATCTCTGGTGTACAACTGTCTCCTCTTTTGTACCCTTCCCAGCTCCCCCTCTCTCTTCTAGTATTTCTAGCTCTTTCCAAATACCTAGCTTGTGCTTATCTTTAAGGGTCCCTTGACCTAAGTAAGCTTTCACCCATTGATAGAACATCCCACCGTTAAATCTTCCCATCCCAGATGTTAGGAGAGGTGTTTTAAAGTAGGTTGTACCTGTCTCTCATCCTTCAGATCATGCCATGTAAGTGCTCTCTGCATGAGTACATAAAAACATGCTTGACTACAAAGTAAAGTCTGATTGCTTCCTGCTACTACACTAATCTTACTTCCTTGCCTCTTTGGTATCTCCTCTGAATGTCCATCACCACTGCTTCATCATCACGACTTTCTTGCAGCTCGCAAAAATAAATTCAACTAATTGTCTAGCACTTAACGTTTCATCAGGAATGACATAATTGCTCTATGTTTCTCTGAAACTACAACATTTAGTAAAATCATCTATTTAAATGATTTCCCCTTTAGGCTACTTTACTCTGAAAGTATTTTATTTTATTTTATTTATTTAATTTTTGCAAGCGAGAGGGAGAGAGATCATGCACATGCAAGAGCATGAGCAGGGAGAGGAGCAGAGGGAGAGGGAAAAGCAGACTCTCTGCTGAGCAGGGAGCCCCATGTTGGACTTGATCCCAGGACCCCAGGATCATGACCTGAGCTGAAGGCAGACACTTAACCGACCAAGCCACCAGATGCCCTGAAAGTATTTTATTTTTTCAGAAATGAAGTTACTATAAATCTGTTTAACAGGAATCTTTCTCTTTATTGCTCTGGGGATCTAACCCTAAAATGTCTGCATTGTTTGGTCTTTGTTATGATTTTACAAGTTAGTTATTATTATACTGTTATCATTTTTCAGGGCTACCAATTTTTACAATGTTCTGAAATATGATGAGGTAGAATATAGATTATTCACTTGAGACACGCTGTAACTTGGCTTTTTCTATTGTCTTTGTTTTTCATGTGTTTCCTAATACAGATGACATTATAATCCTTAAAAAGTTAGAAAGTAAAAACACTGAATCAAAAAAGAATGGGACACAGAACCGTAAAAAAAAGAACCCAATTTCAAGACAGCGAGCGAATGCTCGTAGGCATCGCCGGCAAAGAGGTAAAGTATACTAAAAATCAAACAGCGCAAAGAATCTGAAATATTTGTGAATAACTAGGTAAGCAAATTCGCAAACTTGGAATGTATTCGAAAGTTGCATTATGTTGCTAGTTTTATTTTTCTTGGAACTGTAGGCATTTAAGGCTGGTAAGTATTTATGCCATGACAAATGAAAACAATTTTTTTTTAAAGATTTTATTTATTTATTTGTCAGAGAGAGAGAGAGAGGGAGAGAGAGCAAGCACAGGCAGACAGAATGGCAGGCAGAGGCAGAGGGAGAAGCAGGCTCCCTGATGAGCAAGGAGCCCGATGTGGGACTCGATCCCAGGATGCTGGGATCATGACCTGAGCCGAAGGCAGCTGCTTAACCAACTGAGCCACCCAGGCGTCCCAAATGAAAACAATTTTTAAAATTTATATGTGTTTCTTCCATAAGGGAGAGCAGGATGACAATGACAAATGTTTTATACCTGTTCACAAGCCTGCCTGGTTGGTCCAGTTCCATCCTTAGGAGGCAATACAGGAGGTGTAAGAGCATGGTTAATAATCTGGGCACCATGGCCTCCCCATTTTGAAAAAACAAATACTGTACGGCAGAGTACAGAGCACGAAGAAAGCCTTTTTTTTGTATTTCTACAAAATACAAAATGGGTCACTGCAGTCTGCATATTTTAACAACACTGTGCTGCAGACTGCCGTTGTAGAGGTCTTCCCAACAATTAAGGCTCTCCATGGTTTAGTCAGCTGGCTGGAATCATCTTGACAGTGTGCATTCTATTCCAAGTCCCTGCCAGTTGTGCATCCCCTGCCCTCTGCCCCAGCTTCATTATAGTCCTTGTTTGGATCCTTCAGTGGCTTAGCGGGTTCTGAGAAAAGGAGGGATAGTGGTTATTACAGGAACAAAGCCGCTAGGAATGGTGAGGTGGCCTATTCTCATGTTTCTTTTTTTAAAATTTATTTTAGAGAGATAGCACGCAGTTGGGGAGGAGTGGAGGGAGAGGGACAAGCAGAGTCTGCTCTGAGCACATAGCCCAGTGTGGGGCTCGAGCCCACAACCCTGAGATCATGACCTGAGCCAAAACCAAGAGTCAGATGCTTAACAGGCTGAGCCACCCACGCGGCCCTCCCCATTCTCATGTTTCTAACTAAACATAAATTTGATCTTTGTGGACCTTTTGGAGATCCATCTTCTTTATTTCTTAAACTATCTTTACACCCAAATCAAAGCAGACAACTGAGGCAAATATTCACATGATTAATACAAAGCAGACAGTTTTTCTCCATCTCTTTTCTTTCTAGTAGATAAAAGATATGCCCCAACCTTGTTGGCGTATGAAAACAAATTTGAGGTATTGTATACAAAGAAGACTTCTATATTAAGGTATGCGAATAGAAACAGTATGGCAAAAACTTCCCTAGAATTTGGTGAGACTCTCAGATGATATCAGACTAATGAAATGTCAAGTTTGCAAAACCCAGTGAATAGCCTTAAAGCAGTGAGATCACAGATAATACTTCTGAGAGATAAGTTGAATTTACTGACATATTCTGAAAATACGGAAAATAATTATTTTTCAAAGGATACTCAAGATTCAGATTCTTTGAGGAAGGAAATGATACAAAACCGTACCAAGAACCTTCTGGATTCAAGCCTGGACAAAGCTCTTTAAACAAGCAGCCTGTAAATAAGCAGGTAAATAAACACTGAGAATTAACCGATATAAGAGGTCCTAAATTTAATATAATTCTTAATATTAAGTAAGGATTATTTTAAATTCCATTGAGAGTGAAGGTTGTTTCTTAGTATTCCCTCCTGGTGCCTTGAACAGTTCTGAGAACTGTTTAGTTTATAAAAATAGGGGCAATGAAGTTCTAAAAAACATTGCCCATAGAAATGGCTTTGACAAAATATTATATTTGTTTTGCAAAATTGTGATTCTTTGCAGGAGAAGTGCAATGAAAATTCTAAGTCCCAAGCAGAGAGGAGTGGAAGCCAGTCAGAAGGGAACCAGAATCAATTGGAAGGATCTCAAGGCCAATCATCAGAAAATCAACATCATTCAGAGAGATCTCGTGGCCAGTCAGAGAGTTCTTGTGGCCGGTCAGAGAGTTCTCAGGACCAGTCGGAAAGATCTCGTGGCCAGTCGGAAAGATCTCATGGCCAGTCAGAAAGATCTTATGGCCAATCAGAGAGTTCTCATGGCCAATCAGAGAGTTCTCATGGCCAATCAGAGAGTTCTCGTGGCCAGTCAGAGAGATCTCGTGGCCAGTCAGAGAAATCTCAAGGCCAGTCAGAGAGATCTCGTGGTCTGTCAGAGAGTTCTTGTGGCCAGTTGGAGAGATCTCCAGGCCAATCTGAGAGATCTCGTGGCCAGTCCGAGAGTTCTCGTAGCCAGTCCGAGAGTTCTCGTAGCCAGTCCAAGAGTTCTCGTAGCCTGTCCAAGAGTTCTCATAGCCAGTCCAAGAGTTCTCGTAGCCTGTCCAAGAGTTCTCATAGCCAGTCCGAGAGTTCTTGTAGCCAGTCCAAGAGTTCTCGTAGCCAGTCTGAGAGTTCTCGTGGCCAGTCAGAGAGATCTCGTGGCCAGTCAGAGAGATCTCGTGGCCATCCCGAGAGATCCAAGGGCCAATCGGGAGAGATCTCGTGGCCAGTCAGAGAGATCTCGTGGCCAGTCAGAGAGATCTCGTGGCCAGTCAGAGAGATCTCGTGGCCAACCAGAAAGGTCTCATGGCCAACCAGAGAGATCTCATGGCCATGGCCAGTCAGAGAGAGCTCATGCCCAAACAGAAAGATCTCATGGCTACACAGAAAGATCTAGTGGCTACACAGAAAGATCTCGTGGCTATAGAGAGAGATCACGGGGCTACCAAGAGAGATCTCGTGGCTATAGAGAGAGATCTCACGGTTACACAGAGAGATCTCGTGGCTACACAGAGAGATCTCACGGCTACACAGAGAGATCTCGTGGCTACACAGAAAGATCTCATAGCCAATTAGAGAGATCTCGTGGCCACACAGAAAGATCTCATAGCCAATTAGAGAGATCTCATGGCCACACAGAAAGATCTCATGGTCACTCAGAAAGATCTCATGTTCCATCAGGGAGATCTCATGTCCTATCAGGGAGATCTCATGTCCTATCAGGGAGATCTCATGTCTTATCAGAGAGATCTCATGTCTCATCAGAGAGATCTCATGCCCCATCAGGGAGATCTCATGTCCTATCAGGGAGATCTCATGTCCTATCAGGGAGATCTCATGTCTTATCAGAGAGATCTCATGCCCCATCAGGGAGATCTCATATCCTATCAGGAAGATCTTATGGCCAATCAGGGGGATATCGAAGACATTCACCAACAGAAAGAGTCAAAACATCACCCAAAACTGAGTCTGATTTTGACAGGTAAAAACATAATAAATACTTAATCATTAGTACAATGTGTTGAGTAATGTGGAAATGTAAGGGCATGCTTCTTTTTTATAGATCTATATTTTAGTGACTAAATAGGTTTTTGTAACAGACGTTGTATTGAGACTGAGATATTAGTAGAATGGAGATAACATATACATGGCATCAATTATCTTTCAACTTGCTGACTACCTCTCCTATCATCCAGTTTTCCAGTGGGCCCTCATGAACTTGTTACATCTAGGTTGGCTTTCCCTGGCGGAGCCCCATTTACTCAGCCTTTCCTACTAAGCCTTCCCCACAATAAAAATATATTGACTCAGTGTCCCATTCCCTTTAAAACTTCTAGCTTGTTAGGCTGGCTAATCTAACAACAAACTGTGCTAGATTCGATAGTACATCTTTTCTGATAATGAATTTCTGTGCTTCTTTCCTCTGTCTCCTTCCTAGAGAGTATTCTGAGTTCTCAGCACACAAATGATCGTTGTATCTTTCGGCAGCTGAACTTTTCTGTTTTCTTCCAATCAGACCCTAGGAGAGCATGTTATTCTATGCATAGATGCAACACTAACCTTTTGAATATATTTTGAATATATTGTGTATATTTACTGTTACCGGATAAAACTGTTAGGCTAGGTCTGTCTGCCCTGGGTGGGGCCCGTGGTGGGGAAAGTAATTTAATAGTATTGCAAATTGGTTGAGTTTCAAAAACCACAAGACCTCTTTATTATGATTAACTAAGTAATTGAGTAAAAGTTTATTTTTAGTTCAAAGTCCTCAGTAATTGCTTTCAGTTTGCATTGCCTATAAACTTCTAGTCAAGTATTTTAGAACATATTAACAACTGCATGGAATTACTAGTTTTAGCTAAAAAATGATTTCCAAAATGTATGTGTGGGTTATTGTGTATATAGACAATGTCTGATGTAGGCACCATTTTAATGCTAAAGGCCCCATCCTACTTACATTAACAGTATACAAATAATTTGCTATAAAAAATTAAAATTTAACACTGATGACATGTAGTTAATATTTCTGCATTTCTCAGGGATTTTCATGTTTTACTTCATTTTATACAGTAATTTTTGTTTGTCAGATGGCATAATACTTCCCCTGAGGCCCAATGCCATATTTCTGCCATTTTACATTTTAAAATGCAATGAACAATTCTGTTCATTTTTTTTCTCCTTTATCTTCTATTATTATGTTTTTTTTGTAGTCTCAGCACAAATAAGTAGACTTGATCAGTTAAGGTTGAAGTTATCAAATGCTGAACTATTATAGAAGAATAAAAGAATGCATAAAGTACAGAAAATTAATATACTTTTATAATTGATCCCTTGGAGATGAATTCTTCTACTCCGTAATTTTGCATTCTCATACTATACATAAGTTGACCAATTAGGTGTAATAATACTCTTCAGATCTGAAGTTGGCTTCTCCACCAAGTAGAAAATGAAGACTTCAGTGATTTCATGCCCTCACACCAAATCTTCCTCTCAGGCCAGCTTCACCAGGAGCTAAAGACAAACCAGAAGTTCTCCGTACATTTCTGCCTTAAACAAGCCACCAATGTAGCAGCCCAGTGTGGTCTAAATAAAAGTAGTTGTGCAAATATCTGGAATAAAGAATGATAGCATATTCAGAATATTATTTATTTATGGAGATTTACAATAACTTTTTTCAATTTTGAAAAAGCGCTATGATTCTCAAAAACTCTAAACAGAATTTATTGTAAACAAGGTGTGGATTTGGATGTTTCACACCTCCAAAATACTGGATTTCAGCTTTTGCTCCTTTTTCCTGATACAGTAATAATATCCAGAGACAGATGCCTGCCTTGGCCAGGAAAGTGGTGTGTAAATAGAGAAGCAAAGCAGAACAAAAACTGTCTTTTGTACTCTCCACTAAATAATTTACATGAAATGAATGGCAAAATGCGCATGTCTTTACATTAGTTGGGCTGTCGCCCAGACAAAGCTTTTCTAAACACAGATAACAGCTTCAGAGGAAATGAGGTACTTAGTTTTGGAGTGCTTGCCATTTAAACTCCAATTATAGAGTGACAACTGACATCTTATTACCACACCAGCATTCCAAGTAATTCTTGCAACAGATTCAAACCTGAGTACAACTGACTAATCAATTTTGGGTCTAGAATCTCTAATTTACTATGTATTGCTCTAAAAACAGAGGTCTTCTCAGACCGATTGATTTCCCTCTCTGTATTCCCAAATTCTTCACTACTCCGTAGCTCTGTTTGTTACCCAGTTGTTAGTATTTTTCTTATTTCTTGAAAGAAGATGCCAGTGAGAATCTGATCTATGTTTTTTAATGAAAGGCTCCTAATGGAGTATAAGTAGCATGGGTGAGTGGAAACAACATAAGAATATGAAGACATGGCTTTGTGTCCCAATTCTGTCACTAAATATATCAAGCAAATTATTTACTCTTTCTGGATCTCAATCTCCTATTATGTGAAAGGAGAAATTTGGACTATGTGACAGGATCTATGGCAACTGGCAATATCTTAAGAGTTCATGAGTTTCATCTTTTTATTTTTTTATTTTATTTTTATTTTTTTTTAAGATTTTATTTATTTATTTGACAGAGAGAGGGAAAGATCACAAGTAGGCAGAGATGCAGGCAGAAAGAGAGGTGGGAAGCAGGCTCCCTGCTGAGCAGAGAGAGCCCGATGTGGGGCTCGATCTCAGGACCCTGAGATCATGACCTGGGCCAAAGGCAGAGGCTTTAACCCACTGAGCCACCCAGGCGCCCCTTATTTTTATTTTTTTAAAGATTTTATTTATTTATTTGACAGAGATCACAAGTAGGCAGAGAGGCAGGCAGAGAGAGAGAGAGATGGGGGAAGCAGGCTCCGCACTGAGCAAAGAGCCTGATGCAGGGCTCGATCCCAGGACCCCGGGATCATGACCCAAGCCCAAAGCAGAGGCTTTAACCCACTGAGCCACCCACGTGCCCCTCATCTTTTCATTTAAAAAAATTGTAAAAAAACAACATGAAGTTTACCATCTTAATCACTTTCAAGCATATATTCGAGTGACTTTAAGTATAGTCACAATGTTGTGAAACAAATCTGCGCAGCTTCTTCATTTCACAAAATGGAAACTCTATACCCATTAAATAATAACTTCCCATTTTCCCTCTATCCCTAACCCATGGTAACTACCTTTTTCCTTGCTGTTTCTGTGACTTTGACTGCTTTAGATACCTCCTGCGAGTGGAATCATGTAGTATTTGTTTTTTTGTGACTGGCTTATTTTACCTAGCATGATATTCTCAAGGTTCATCCGTGTGGTAGCATGTGACAGGATTTACTTCCTTTTAAAGGCTGAAAGATATTCCATTGCGTGTATATACCACACTTTATTTATCCATCAATGGACATTGGGGTTGCTTCCACCTCTTCAAATAAACTCTCTGCCCCCCTCCCCTTTTGGGATTCTCATAATGCGTATATTGGCCCTCTTGATAATGTACCATAAATCCCTTGGGCTCTTTTCATTTTCCTTCATTTGTTTCTGTTTTCACGCCTCCAAATCAATGATTTCCAATGACCTGTCTTCCAGTTTGCTGGTTCTTTTTTCTGCCGAATCCAATCTCCTGCAGAAACCCTCTAACGAATTTTTCATATTTTTCAGATCCAGAGTTTGTTCGGTTATTTTTTATAGTCTCTTGTTTCCTGGCTGATGTTCTTATTTTGTTCATGCACCATTTTCCTGATTTCCTTTAGTCATGTACCTGTGTTCTCTTTTAGCTCATTGAGCATTTTTATGACCATTATTTTAAATTCTTTGTCAGGTAGTTCATAGATCTGCATTGCTTCAAGGCTGATTTCTGCTGTCTTATTTTGGTCCTTTGATTGGACCAGGTTTCTGTTTCTTTGTATGTCTTATGCTTTTGGCTGAGATTTGGGCTTTTTTGTGTGTGCGTGTGATTTTGTTTGTTTATTTGAGAGAGAGGGAGCACAAGCACCACAAGCACAGGGCGACACAGGCAGAGGGAGAGGGAGAAGCAGACTCCCTGCTGAGCAGGTACGCGGATGCAGGGCTTGATTCCGGGACCCTGGGATCATGACCTGAGCTAAAGGCAGGCAGACGCTTCACCGACTGAGCCCCCCAGGCACCCCAAGGAATTTGGGCATTTGAAACAATAAACACCTTGCCTAGTTTTTTAATACTGGCTTCATGCAGAGGAAGACCGCCAATCTACTGTCTGGGGATTCTAGCACCTTTCAGACCTTTTATAATCTTGCACCGCTTGGCATCTGCCTACAGAACTGCAGCTCTACTGTGCTGCTTACTTCTGTTTTCAGTAGCTTCCAAACTCTGGCACCGGTCCCACGAATGTTCTGAATCTGACGAGACAAAAACCAGTCCCTCAGGCAGCCCCCAGAGAAACCAGAACATTGCAGACATGGTCCACTTCTAGTTTCCATCCCAAGGGAGGAGCCCTCGTATGGGTTTTTCTTATCCCCAGTTGCTCTCTGCTGGAGGCATAGGGGGAGGGACACAAATGGGCACATTAAATGTCGTGAATATTCCTACCCTATTCCCTGGAATCCCTTCTTGGTTTTATAATGGCCAGGGTGCTGTAGCTTCTCAGCTGGTCTCTAGAGTTCTCATAGAGGCATTCTAGTCTATATATAGCTTTTAATTCAGTGTTATCTCTCAGGCAAGGAGGGCCTATAGCTTCCTAGTCTGCTGTTGTCTTAGTCTGCTTTGGCTGCCATGGCAAAATACCTCAGACTGGGTGGTTTAAATGACAGGAATCTATTTCTTCCAGTTCTGGAGGCTGGAAGTCTGGCATCAGGGCACTAGCATGGCAGGAGTCTGGTGAGGGCTTTCTTCCTGTCTTGTATCCAGCCACCTCTCTCTGTGTGCTAACGTGGTGGAGAGAGAGCAAACTGATCTCTTCCTCTTCTTATAAGGACACTAATCCCATCATGGGGCCCTGGCCTCATGACCTCGTCTAATCTTAATTACTTACCAAACGACCTCTGTTCCACATACCATCACATTGGGGGTTAGGGTTTCAATTCAGGAATTTTGAAGAAACAAAGCATTGAGTCTCTAAGTATCATCTTGCTGACATCACTCCTGAGGAAAATTTAAACAAAAATAGTCACCCAAATGCCTGGTTAACTTCTGATCTTTGTTATGCATGTGGTAAGTAATAATTCACACCTAAGCTGAAAAATCACTTATCAAAACACTCTTTTGTATTTTAATTGTATCTAGTATTCTGTCTTAGATCAGATGTTGAAATATGCATAATAAAATAATATTGCTTGAAAACATACATTTTACTTAATTTCTTTGAAAATAAAAGTTTGCCTTTTAAATTATCAACATTTATTATTTGTATCAGGTTCTTAGTAATGAAAAGAAGGAACGAATACTTCCAGAAGCAGACGCGTCAAAGACATGATCAAATGGACAAGAATCGAAGGGTAACTATCTGTGCTTTCAATTTTATAGCTCAGAGTCTCCATAGTTTTTTAATATCATTTTCATTTGAACAGGCTTTTCTTTTTGAAGCGGCTTTCCTTCTGGTAGTTAGTTTTGACATCTGCTTGTACTGATGATTACTTTAATACATTGTTAAAGCCTTTTTATCAACAGCAATGTAGGAAGAAGCCGTGTATGCCACATATGTCGACTTGACATGAGTCAAGTATTTCCAGCCTTGTAGTATAATTGCTTGCAAAAGGTTTCTACTTCTGTTACCCTCATTCTACCTTACTTTATTGAACTTCTAAGTGGGCACTAGCCACAGGGAGATAAGATGATACAGGTAAGACTTTTTTTATTTTAAAGATTTTTATTTCTTTATTTGACAGAGAGAGAGAGCGCACAAGCAGGGGGAGTGAGAGAGGAAGTAGCCAGGCTCCCTGCTGAACAGGGAGTCCAATGCCATGCGGGGCTCAATTCCAGGATGCTGGGATCATGACCTGAGCCAAAGACAGACGCTTTACAGACAGCCACCCAGGCGCCCCACAAATAAAACTTATAGTAGAATGTATTACTTTTTTTTAAGTAGGCTCCACAACCAACATGGGTCTTGGATTCACGACCTTGAGATCAAGAGTCCCACGGTCTACCGACTGAGCCAGCCAAGTACCCCTATAGCATGTGTTATTTTAAATACTCTTTACAATCTTTAAATATTCTTTACTATCCCTAGGGTATTGTCTTTATTTTATTTATTATTTATTTGCTGAAGTTCTATGAATAGCAGTTACAAGAAATGCTGTCTATTGACAATTAAATCTATTTTGTGGGAAACTTCCATCTTTAATACAGAGCCCATGTGTTTCACGTTAAGTATTTATTTATTTATTTTTAAAAGCTTTATTTATTTAAGTAATCTCTACACCCCACATAGGGCTTGAACTCACAACCCTGAGGTCAAGAGTCACATGCTCTTCCGACTGAGCCAGCCAGCTGCCCCTGACATAAACATTCTGTTGAGTAGATTTAGCTCCTACATAAAATACCTAATACTTATTCTTACACATGGCGCTCTGGTATTTTTCCCAATACCTCTTTACTTATAGGAAAAGACAGGGTAGCTTAAATGACAGCATGTAAAGTGTTCTAGCCTGGGTCTCAGGGACATGGCTTCCCTTCCTGGTTAATCTACTTACTAGCTGCATGTATGACCTTCTCCAAGTCACCTCCTCTGCTCTCAATATTAGTTTTCTCCCCCGAGAAATAAGATTAGAATGAAGGACATCTATGAGATAGCTAAAGAGAGCTAGGTGGTATGGTATGGTGACTAATGACAGGAGCTTTGGACTCTTCGTTTGGATGAAATCATATCTAATCAATTTCAAGATACACTTTTTTTTCAGGTTTTAATATCTCTGAAATCAGGTAGTGCCTTACATTCAATGATATACCATAGTTAAATTGAAAAGCTTTAAAGGATTTCTCAGTGATGTAAAATGACAGCCCATTTTATAAGCATGGTGTCAAATTGAATGACACATTGTAGCTGAGGAAGCCCGAGGCAGTCACTTGGAGCCTGTTTTCTCAGCTATAAAATGGGAATAATATTGCTCTCCTACTTTGCAATGAACCACCTAGGTGCCCTATCAACAGATTTTCAACACAAAGTAAAAATCTCGGCGAGGGATGCCTGGGTGACTCAGCTGGTTAAGCGTCTGCCTTTGGCTCAGGTCACGATCCCAGGTTCCTGGGATCCAGTCCCAAATCGGACTTTATGCTCAGTGGGGAGCCTGCTCCTCCCTCTCCTTTTGCCTGCTGCTCTGCCTACTTGTGTCCTCTCTCTCTCTCTGTCAAATAAAATAAAAAATTTTAAATCCCCATGAGAATACAGGGGCAAATACGAATATTTTAAAAATAGGAACAAAATCCCTAATAGGCTTCCATATAGACA
This sequence comes from Enhydra lutris kenyoni, assembly GCF_002288905.1. NCBI lineage: Eukaryota > Metazoa > Chordata > Mammalia > Carnivora > Mustelidae > Enhydra > Enhydra lutris. The sequence continues at coordinate 463,509 of NW_019154164.1, read as the reverse complement.
CAGCTACAACCTCCTAAATATTTCTGTTTGTCCATTATTTCTTGAACCTGACTTCACTTCCTACCATTCTAATACATGTTTCTATCAAAAGATTTTTACTACTTCTTTGTTGTCAAATTCAGTGGCCTTTTCTTAGTCCCTTCTTTCTCTACTTCTTTGTAGTATTTCTTCATTTCACACTTTTGAGCTCTTATTATATACCAGAAATGTGCTATGTACTTGAGAAAAAATCTTTACTCCAAGAAAGAAAAAGAAGGAAAGAAGAGAGAGAAGGAAGGAGGGGTGGGGAGGGAGAGAGAGAGAGAGAGAGAGAGAGAGAGAGAGTGAGTATAGCAAAAATACCTAGATAGAGGTGGGCCCAAGGTACCAACCAGCTAGGGAGGTCAGAGAAGGCATCCGAGAGGAGAGAAAGTGTTTGCCTTGGGTCCTAGAGGCAGAGTAGAATTAAGCAAAGCAGAAAAGGTCGGAAAGGCATTCTAGTCAGAGGAAACATCATATACAAAGGAATAGAAGCGAAAGAAAGCCGGGCATGTTTGGCAAATCTCAGTTAGCTTCGTTTGACCAGCCTGCAGTAGTTTTCCAAACTTTGTACTGCAGCGTACTAGTGTTTTCAAAGCAGTGCCCTAGGGGCCAATGAAGGCAGTTTTGCTTTCCTGTATTTTGTATATTGGGGTACCTAAAAAGACTTTGTTAGAACTCGGTAGTCTACCGCTTAAAAAAAAAAAAAAAGTTTGAAAAAAATCACTGAGCTCAAATGCCAAGTGTGTGGGCAAGAGCTATTGAGAGGCAAGTGTGAAGAGGTAGAGTGTCAGGAGCCTGATCATGGAGGGCCTGTGTGCCATGCTAGAGTACGGATTTTATATCGAGGGCAATACAGAAGTATTAAAAGACCTTAAGGAAGGAAATGGCATTGATCAATTTATTTTAGAAATAATTACATGAGCTCAAATCCTTTTCTTCTTTTTTAAAGATTTTATTTATTTCTTTGACAGAGAGAGAGAGATCACCAGCAGGCAGAGAGGCAGGCAGAGAGAGGGGGGAAGCAGGCTCCCCGCTAAACAGAGAGCCCGATGTGCTGCTCGATCCCAGGACCCTGAGATCATGACCTGAGTTGAAGGCAGAGGCTTAACCCGCTGAGCCACCCAGGCGCCCCAAATCCCTTTCTTCTAATAGCTTCGAGTTGTAATTCCTGCTCCTTTCCCCCTAGCTCCATGGCTCCTATTCTCATTTCTCCTTTTTTGGCTTCTCTACCACCTTGTTAAGCTCCTGGGTAATCTGCTGTGATTGCCACTAGTTTGCATGTAAACTGTACCCCCATACTAGGGTCATCCTTATCCTTCTTTAGTTCTTGTCAAGGACCCTATTAACTAGTGTAGCCATATGTGAGGCTCTGTTTCGCTCATGGAGTCATTGCCCTTAGGCACACATGCATCTTGAATTCAGGGCTGCCTTCGTAATAGGTTTAGTTATGAACACTAATATGTGCTTCCAACTGGAACATGAACTTTCCAATAAGAGCATATTTGACCTGTAACCACCAACACTGAGAAATACCTTCACGTGTTATGGTCCTTTTAGAGCCTCCTGGCTTGATGGACTTTTTGGCTGCTATTACATTGTTTGTAAGGCTCTTAGTACCAAATCTGCTTGCAAACTAACTGTGTTAGGATTGCATATAAAAAGAGCCAAACCACTAAATACCAGCTACACATAACTGGACGCACTGAAACCAGTTCAGTTGTGGACTGATCTGGACCAATTAACATTTGAATGGAATGTTTTCATTATGCTTTGGTTAGTTTCATTGACCACATGTAGGTGTAACCTGTGTGGTCATTTACAAAGTCATTACAGGCATAAGGGATTTAAGCTAATTATTGGAAAAAATCCTAACTTGCCCATGAAATGTCTGATTAGGATACAGGTAAGATTTTCTAAAATTAAGTTATTAGGATAATACAGTTCGTCATCTCACTTAGCTATCTTTTTAGTTTTTTACATTTTTTTAACGTAATCTCTATACCCAAAGTGGGGTTCAAATTTACAACCCCAGAACAAGAGTCACTGGTTACTGATGGAGCCAGCCAGGCATATTCCCCCCACCCCCGACTTAGTTACCTTAAATACAGTCAAATCACAGTCTTATTAAAGAAAAGTTATAAGGACACATTGGTGTATTTTAGCTACGGTTATTATCTTTCTCCTAGATCAAGACAAGTACCATGGGGATCCAGACCACATCTAGATCTTAAAAATTTTCTTCTGGGTCTCTATGAGCTATAAGGCCTTTGGGAAGACATCTGACTTTCTGAATCTTCATTTCCTAATTTGCTATCTGAGGGGGTTGGACTGCTTAATCGCCAAGGGACCCCTGGCTTTGATATTCTTACATCTGTGAATAGGCGAGGAAAATCTGCAATTGAATGGTAGACCGAGGATCAAGCAAAGAGAATATTGTTACAGAAAATGTTAATTGAAGATGCAGAAAATAAGCACCTTGTGCTGAGGACAGAAGGCTTTTGCATGATTTGTTTCAACTTTTCCCATTTAGATGTCACCAGAAGATGACCGCAGCGTCCGTGAAAATGATCGAAGACATGAAAGGTAATCGCTGATAGACGTCAGTACAATTAAATTTTGTTATTCTTAGGGGGAAAATGAAACAAAACCAAATACAGATAACTTACAGCAAGGGGCCTCTGATTCTGAACAATCCATAACAATTTCTGTTAACGATCCTAATATAGAACCAGAAAATTCCCGAGTAAAACTGCCCGGCTTGATTTTATGTTTATGTTTGAGATTTCCATGTTTCATTTTGCTATGGTGAGCATAAATGTCTTGAGGTTGTATCCTTTCTGCTTAAAGCATGCAGGAATTATCACCCTGAAGAATTCGGTGCCATGAAGATTCTTCTTCATTTTCAGTCTTAAGATTAAAGCCCTCTGCTCTTTATAATCAATACCAGACATACTAAGTAAATTTCAGTGTTCCACATGATCTTAGACTTAGGCATAGAAGACTTTGCCAGGTGAAATTATCAGAAGCATTTGCATAGCCTTTCAGAGCTATAGCTGTGAAAGGAAAAGTGCTGTTATCCTCCCTTCAAAGGGAGTCTAACTAAGGACATCTGTGGAAGGGTTGAAATAGCTGTGGACATAGGAGCGGATTAATTATAATCGATGGCATTTACTGAGGGCCTGTTATGTGCTAGGCACTGTGCTAAGCCCTTTCACATTTGTGCTATAATTTAATCCCCAGCAATCCCATGAGGTAGGTATGAACATTTCCATATTACAGATGAACAAAATAAACTCAATAGGGTATTTAACATCCTCAAAACAGTACAACTACTAACATAATTCATATTTTGAATGATATATTCAAATTTGGTTTGTGTGGCTACAAAGCTGTGGGCTTTCTACTCTTCTTTATTTTTGAAAGAGATTTTTATTTATTTATTTGACAGACAGGGAGAGAGCACAAGTAGAAGGGGGCAGCAGACAGAGAGAGAGGGATGAGCAGGCTCTCTGCTGAGCAAGGAGCAAGGACCCTGGGCTCATGACCTGAGCTGAAGGCAGATGCCTAATGACTGAGCCGCCCAGGCGCCCCTCAGACATAGTTTTTTTTTTTTTTAAAGGTTTTATTTATTTATTTGACATACAGAGATCACAAGTAGGCAGAGAGGCAGGCAGAGAGAGAGGAGGAAGCAGGCTCCCTGCTGGAGAGATCTCGTGGCCAGTCAGAGAGATCTCGTGGCCAGTCAGAGAGATCTCGTGGCCAGTCAGAGAGATCTCGTGGCCAACCAGAAAGGTCTCATGGCCAACCAGAGAGATCTCATGGCCATGGCCAGTCAGAGAGAGCTCATGCCCAAACAGAAAGATCTCATGGCTACACAGAAAGATCTAGTGGCTACACAGAAAGATCTCGTGGCTATAGAGAGAGATCACGGGGCTACCAAGAGAGATCTCGTGGCTATAGAGAGAGATCTCACGGTTACACAGAGAGATCTCGTGGCTACACAGAGAGATCTCACGGCTACACAGAGAGATCTCGTGGCTACACAGAAAGATCTCATAGCCAATTAGAGAGATCTCGTGGCCACACAGAAAGATCTCATAGCCAATTAGAGAGATCTCATGGCCACACAGAAAGATCTCATGGTCACTCAGAAAGATCTCATGTTCCATCAGGGAGATCTCATGTCCTATCAGGGAGATCTCATGTCCTATCAGGGAGATCTCATGTCTTATCAGAGAGATCTCATGTCTCATCAGAGAGATCTCATGCCCCATCAGGGAGATCTCATGTCCTATCAGGGAGATCTCATGTCCTATCAGGGAGATCTCATGTCTTATCAGAGAGATCTCATGCCCCATCAGGGAGATCTCATATCCTATCAGGAAGATCTTATGGCCAATCAGGGGGATATCGAAGACATTCACCAACAGAAAGAGTCAAAACATCACCCAAAACTGAGTCTGATTTTGACAGGTAAAAACATAATAAATACTTAATCATTAGTACAATGTGTTGAGTAATGTGGAAATGTAAGGGCATGCTTCTTTTTTATAGATCTATATTTTAGTGACTAAATAGGTTTTTGTAACAGACGTTGTATTGAGACTGAGATATTAGTAGAATGGAGATAACATATACATGGCATCAATTATCTTTCAACTTGCTGACTACCTCTCCTATCATCCAGTTTTCCAGTGGGCCCTCATGAACTTGTTACATCTAGGTTGGCTTTCCCTGGCGGAGCCCCATTTACTCAGCCTTTCCTACTAAGCCTTCCCCACAATAAAAATATATTGACTCAGTGTCCCATTCCCTTTAAAACTTCTAGCTTGTTAGGCTGGCTAATCTAACAACAAACTGTGCTAGATTCGATAGTACATCTTTTCTGATAATGAATTTCTGTGCTTCTTTCCTCTGTCTCCTTCCTAGAGAGTATTCTGAGTTCTCAGCACACAAATGATCGTTGTATCTTTCGGCAGCTGAACTTTTCTGTTTTCTTCCAATCAGACCCTAGGAGAGCATGTTATTCTATGCATAGATGCAACACTAACCTTTTGAATATATTTTGAATATATTGTGTATATTTACTGTTACCGGATAAAACTGTTAGGCTAGGTCTGTCTGCCCTGGGTGGGGCCCGTGGTGGGGAAAGTAATTTAATAGTATTGCAAATTGGTTGAGTTTCAAAAACCACAAGACCTCTTTATTATGATTAACTAAGTAATTGAGTAAAAGTTTATTTTTAGTTCAAAGTCCTCAGTAATTGCTTTCAGTTTGCATTGCCTATAAACTTCTAGTCAAGTATTTTAGAACATATTAACAACTGCATGGAATTACTAGTTTTAGCTAAAAAATGATTTCCAAAATGTATGTGTGGGTTATTGTGTATATAGACAATGTCTGATGTAGGCACCATTTTAATGCTAAAGGCCCCATCCTACTTACATTAACAGTATACAAATAATTTGCTATAAAAAATTAAAATTTAACACTGATGACATGTAGTTAATATTTCTGCATTTCTCAGGGATTTTCATGTTTTACTTCATTTTATACAGTAATTTTTGTTTGTCAGATGGCATAATACTTCCCCTGAGGCCCAATGCCATATTTCTGCCATTTTACATTTTAAAATGCAATGAACAATTCTGTTCATTTTTTTTCTCCTTTATCTTCTATTATTATGTTTTTTTTGTAGTCTCAGCACAAATAAGTAGACTTGATCAGTTAAGGTTGAAGTTATCAAATGCTGAACTATTATAGAAGAATAAAAGAATGCATAAAGTACAGAAAATTAATATACTTTTATAATTGATCCCTTGGAGATGAATTCTTCTACTCCGTAATTTTGCATTCTCATACTATACATAAGTTGACCAATTAGGTGTAATAATACTCTTCAGATCTGAAGTTGGCTTCTCCACCAAGTAGAAAATGAAGACTTCAGTGATTTCATGCCCTCACACCAAATCTTCCTCTCAGGCCAGCTTCACCAGGAGCTAAAGACAAACCAGAAGTTCTCCGTACATTTCTGCCTTAAACAAGCCACCAATGTAGCAGCCCAGTGTGGTCTAAATAAAAGTAGTTGTGCAAATATCTGGAATAAAGAATGATAGCATATTCAGAATATTATTTATTTATGGAGATTTACAATAACTTTTTTCAATTTTGAAAAAGCGCTATGATTCTCAAAAACTCTAAACAGAATTTATTGTAAACAAGGTGTGGATTTGGATGTTTCACACCTCCAAAATACTGGATTTCAGCTTTTGCTCCTTTTTCCTGATACAGTAATAATATCCAGAGACAGATGCCTGCCTTGGCCAGGAAAGTGGTGTGTAAATAGAGAAGCAAAGCAGAACAAAAACTGTCTTTTGTACTCTCCACTAAATAATTTACATGAAATGAATGGCAAAATGCGCATGTCTTTACATTAGTTGGGCTGTCGCCCAGACAAAGCTTTTCTAAACACAGATAACAGCTTCAGAGGAAATGAGGTACTTAGTTTTGGAGTGCTTGCCATTTAAACTCCAATTATAGAGTGACAACTGACATCTTATTACCACACCAGCATTCCAAGTAATTCTTGCAACAGATTCAAACCTGAGTACAACTGACTAATCAATTTTGGGTCTAGAATCTCTAATTTACTATGTATTGCTCTAAAAACAGAGGTCTTCTCAGACCGATTGATTTCCCTCTCTGTATTCCCAAATTCTTCACTACTCCGTAGCTCTGTTTGTTACCCAGTTGTTAGTATTTTTCTTATTTCTTGAAAGAAGATGCCAGTGAGAATCTGATCTATGTTTTTTAATGAAAGGCTCCTAATGGAGTATAAGTAGCATGGGTGAGTGGAAACAACATAAGAATATGAAGACATGGCTTTGTGTCCCAATTCTGTCACTAAATATATCAAGCAAATTATTTACTCTTTCTGGATCTCAATCTCCTATTATGTGAAAGGAGAAATTTGGACTATGTGACAGGATCTATGGCAACTGGCAATATCTTAAGAGTTCATGAGTTTCATCTTTTTATTTTTTTATTTTATTTTTATTTTTTTTTAAGATTTTATTTATTTATTTGACAGAGAGAGGGAAAGATCACAAGTAGGCAGAGATGCAGGCAGAAAGAGAGGTGGGAAGCAGGCTCCCTGCTGAGCAGAGAGAGCCCGATGTGGGGCTCGATCTCAGGACCCTGAGATCATGACCTGGGCCAAAGGCAGAGGCTTTAACCCACTGAGCCACCCAGGCGCCCCTTATTTTTATTTTTTTAAAGATTTTATTTATTTATTTGACAGAGATCACAAGTAGGCAGAGAGGCAGGCAGAGAGAGAGAGAGATGGGGGAAGCAGGCTCCGCACTGAGCAAAGAGCCTGATGCAGGGCTCGATCCCAGGACCCCGGGATCATGACCCAAGCCCAAAGCAGAGGCTTTAACCCACTGAGCCACCCACGTGCCCCTCATCTTTTCATTTAAAAAAATTGTAAAAAAACAACATGAAGTTTACCATCTTAATCACTTTCAAGCATATATTCGAGTGACTTTAAGTATAGTCACAATGTTGTGAAACAAATCTGCGCAGCTTCTTCATTTCACAAAATGGAAACTCTATACCCATTAAATAATAACTTCCCATTTTCCCTCTATCCCTAACCCATGGTAACTACCTTTTTCCTTGCTGTTTCTGTGACTTTGACTGCTTTAGATACCTCCTGCGAGTGGAATCATGTAGTATTTGTTTTTTTGTGACTGGCTTATTTTACCTAGCATGATATTCTCAAGGTTCATCCGTGTGGTAGCATGTGACAGGATTTACTTCCTTTTAAAGGCTGAAAGATATTCCATTGCGTGTATATACCACACTTTATTTATCCATCAATGGACATTGGGGTTGCTTCCACCTCTTCAAATAAACTCTCTGCCCCCCTCCCCTTTTGGGATTCTCATAATGCGTATATTGGCCCTCTTGATAATGTACCATAAATCCCTTGGGCTCTTTTCATTTTCCTTCATTTGTTTCTGTTTTCACGCCTCCAAATCAATGATTTCCAATGACCTGTCTTCCAGTTTGCTGGTTCTTTTTTCTGCCGAATCCAATCTCCTGCAGAAACCCTCTAACGAATTTTTCATATTTTTCAGATCCAGAGTTTGTTCGGTTATTTTTTATAGTCTCTTGTTTCCTGGCTGATGTTCTTATTTTGTTCATGCACCATTTTCCTGATTTCCTTTAGTCATGTACCTGTGTTCTCTTTTAGCTCATTGAGCATTTTTATGACCATTATTTTAAATTCTTTGTCAGGTAGTTCATAGATCTGCATTGCTTCAAGGCTGATTTCTGCTGTCTTATTTTGGTCCTTTGATTGGACCAGGTTTCTGTTTCTTTGTATGTCTTATGCTTTTGGCTGAGATTTGGGCTTTTTTGTGTGTGCGTGTGATTTTGTTTGTTTATTTGAGAGAGAGGGAGCACAAGCACCACAAGCACAGGGCGACACAGGCAGAGGGAGAGGGAGAAGCAGACTCCCTGCTGAGCAGGTACGCGGATGCAGGGCTTGATTCCGGGACCCTGGGATCATGACCTGAGCTAAAGGCAGGCAGACGCTTCACCGACTGAGCCCCCCAGGCACCCCAAGGAATTTGGGCATTTGAAACAATAAACACCTTGCCTAGTTTTTTAATACTGGCTTCATGCAGAGGAAGACCGCCAATCTACTGTCTGGGGATTCTAGCACCTTTCAGACCTTTTATAATCTTGCACCGCTTGGCATCTGCCTACAGAACTGCAGCTCTACTGTGCTGCTTACTTCTGTTTTCAGTAGCTTCCAAACTCTGGCACCGGTCCCACGAATGTTCTGAATCTGACGAGACAAAAACCAGTCCCTCAGGCAGCCCCCAGAGAAACCAGAACATTGCAGACATGGTCCACTTCTAGTTTCCATCCCAAGGGAGGAGCCCTCGTATGGGTTTTTCTTATCCCCAGTTGCTCTCTGCTGGAGGCATAGGGGGAGGGACACAAATGGGCACATTAAATGTCGTGAATATTCCTACCCTATTCCCTGGAATCCCTTCTTGGTTTTATAATGGCCAGGGTGCTGTAGCTTCTCAGCTGGTCTCTAGAGTTCTCATAGAGGCATTCTAGTCTATATATAGCTTTTAATTCAGTGTTATCTCTCAGGCAAGGAGGGCCTATAGCTTCCTAGTCTGCTGTTGTCTTAGTCTGCTTTGGCTGCCATGGCAAAATACCTCAGACTGGGTGGTTTAAATGACAGGAATCTATTTCTTCCAGTTCTGGAGGCTGGAAGTCTGGCATCAGGGCACTAGCATGGCAGGAGTCTGGTGAGGGCTTTCTTCCTGTCTTGTATCCAGCCACCTCTCTCTGTGTGCTAACGTGGTGGAGAGAGAGCAAACTGATCTCTTCCTCTTCTTATAAGGACACTAATCCCATCATGGGGCCCTGGCCTCATGACCTCGTCTAATCTTAATTACTTACCAAACGACCTCTGTTCCACATACCATCACATTGGGGGTTAGGGTTTCAATTCAGGAATTTTGAAGAAACAAAGCATTGAGTCTCTAAGTATCATCTTGCTGACATCACTCCTGAGGAAAATTTAAACAAAAATAGTCACCCAAATGCCTGGTTAACTTCTGATCTTTGTTATGCATGTGGTAAGTAATAATTCACACCTAAGCTGAAAAATCACTTATCAAAACACTCTTTTGTATTTTAATTGTATCTAGTATTCTGTCTTAGATCAGATGTTGAAATATGCATAATAAAATAATATTGCTTGAAAACATACATTTTACTTAATTTCTTTGAAAATAAAAGTTTGCCTTTTAAATTATCAACATTTATTATTTGTATCAGGTTCTTAGTAATGAAAAGAAGGAACGAATACTTCCAGAAGCAGACGCGTCAAAGACATGATCAAATGGACAAGAATCGAAGGGTAACTATCTGTGCTTTCAATTTTATAGCTCAGAGTCTCCATAGTTTTTTAATATCATTTTCATTTGAACAGGCTTTTCTTTTTGAAGCGGCTTTCCTTCTGGTAGTTAGTTTTGACATCTGCTTGTACTGATGATTACTTTAATACATTGTTAAAGCCTTTTTATCAACAGCAATGTAGGAAGAAGCCGTGTATGCCACATATGTCGACTTGACATGAGTCAAGTATTTCCAGCCTTGTAGTATAATTGCTTGCAAAAGGTTTCTACTTCTGTTACCCTCATTCTACCTTACTTTATTGAACTTCTAAGTGGGCACTAGCCACAGGGAGATAAGATGATACAGGTAAGACTTTTTTTATTTTAAAGATTTTTATTTCTTTATTTGACAGAGAGAGAGAGCGCACAAGCAGGGGGAGTGAGAGAGGAAGTAGCCAGGCTCCCTGCTGAACAGGGAGTCCAATGCCATGCGGGGCTCAATTCCAGGATGCTGGGATCATGACCTGAGCCAAAGACAGACGCTTTACAGACAGCCACCCAGGCGCCCCACAAATAAAACTTATAGTAGAATGTATTACTTTTTTTTAAGTAGGCTCCACAACCAACATGGGTCTTGGATTCACGACCTTGAGATCAAGAGTCCCACGGTCTACCGACTGAGCCAGCCAAGTACCCCTATAGCATGTGTTATTTTAAATACTCTTTACAATCTTTAAATATTCTTTACTATCCCTAGGGTATTGTCTTTATTTTATTTATTATTTATTTGCTGAAGTTCTATGAATAGCAGTTACAAGAAATGCTGTCTATTGACAATTAAATCTATTTTGTGGGAAACTTCCATCTTTAATACAGAGCCCATGTGTTTCACGTTAAGTATTTATTTATTTATTTTTAAAAGCTTTATTTATTTAAGTAATCTCTACACCCCACATAGGGCTTGAACTCACAACCCTGAGGTCAAGAGTCACATGCTCTTCCGACTGAGCCAGCCAGCTGCCCCTGACATAAACATTCTGTTGAGTAGATTTAGCTCCTACATAAAATACCTAATACTTATTCTTACACATGGCGCTCTGGTATTTTTCCCAATACCTCTTTACTTATAGGAAAAGACAGGGTAGCTTAAATGACAGCATGTAAAGTGTTCTAGCCTGGGTCTCAGGGACATGGCTTCCCTTCCTGGTTAATCTACTTACTAGCTGCATGTATGACCTTCTCCAAGTCACCTCCTCTGCTCTCAATATTAGTTTTCTCCCCCGAGAAATAAGATTAGAATGAAGGACATCTATGAGATAGCTAAAGAGAGCTAGGTGGTATGGTATGGTGACTAATGACAGGAGCTTTGGACTCTTCGTTTGGATGAAATCATATCTAATCAATTTCAAGATACACTTTTTTTTCAGGTTTTAATATCTCTGAAATCAGGTAGTGCCTTACATTCAATGATATACCATAGTTAAATTGAAAAGCTTTAAAGGATTTCTCAGTGATGTAAAATGACAGCCCATTTTATAAGCATGGTGTCAAATTGAATGACACATTGTAGCTGAGGAAGCCCGAGGCAGTCACTTGGAGCCTGTTTTCTCAGCTATAAAATGGGAATAATATTGCTCTCCTACTTTGCAATGAACCACCTAGGTGCCCTATCAACAGATTTTCAACACAAAGTAAAAATCTCGGCGAGGGATGCCTGGGTGACTCAGCTGGTTAAGCGTCTGCCTTTGGCTCAGGTCACGATCCCAGGTTCCTGGGATCCAGTCCCAAATCGGACTTTATGCTCAGTGGGGAGCCTGCTCCTCCCTCTCCTTTTGCCTGCTGCTCTGCCTACTTGTGTCCTCTCTCTCTCTCTGTCAAATAAAATAAAAAATTTTAAATCCCCATGAGAATACAGGGGCAAATACGAATATTTTAAAAATAGGAACAAAATCCCTAATAGGCTTCCATATAGACACAGCTACAACCTCCTAAATATTTCTGTTTGTCCATTATTTCTTGAACCTGACTTCACTTCCTACCATTCTAATACATGTTTCTATCAAAAGATTTTTACTACTTCTTTGTTGTCAAATTCAGTGGCCTTTTCTTAGTCCCTTCTTTCTCTACTTCTTTGTAGTATTTCTTCATTTCACACTTTTGAGCTCTTATTATATACCAGAAATGTGCTATGTACTTGAGAAAAAATCTTTACTCCAAGAAAGAAAAAGAAGGAAAGAAGAGAGAGAAGGAAGGAGGGGTGGGGAGGGAGAGAGAGAGAGAGAGAGAGAGAGAGAGAGAGTGAGTATAGCAAAAATACCTAGATAGAGGTGGGCCCAAGGTACCAACCAGCTAGGGAGGTCAGAGAAGGCATCCGAGAGGAGAGAAAGTGTTTGCCTTGGGTCCTAGAGGCAGAGTAGAATTAAGCAAAGCAGAAAAGGTCGGAAAGGCATTCTAGTCAGAGGAAACATCATATACAAAGGAATAGAAGCGAAAGAAAGCCGGGCATGTTTGGCAAATCTCAGTTAGCTTCGTTTGACCAGCCTGCAGTAGTTTTCCAAACTTTGTACTGCAGCGTACTAGTGTTTTCAAAGCAGTGCCCTAGGGGCCAATGAAGGCAGTTTTGCTTTCCTGTATTTTGTATATTGGGGTACCTAAAAAGACTTTGTTAGAACTCGGTAGTCTACCGCTTAAAAAAAAAAAAAAAGTTTGAAAAAAATCACTGAGCTCAAATGCCAAGTGTGTGGGCAAGAGCTATTGAGAGGCAAGTGTGAAGAGGTAGAGTGTCAGGAGCCTGATCATGGAGGGCCTGTGTGCCATGCTAGAGTACGGATTTTATATCGAGGGCAATACAGAAGTATTAAAAGACCTTAAGGAAGGAAATGGCATTGATCAATTTATTTTAGAAATAATTACATGAGCTCAAATCCTTTTCTTCTTTTTTAAAGATTTTATTTATTTCTTTGACAGAGAGAGAGAGATCACCAGCAGGCAGAGAGGCAGGCAGAGAGAGGGGGGAAGCAGGCTCCCCGCTAAACAGAGAGCCCGATGTGCTGCTCGATCCCAGGACCCTGAGATCATGACCTGAGTTGAAGGCAGAGGCTTAACCCGCTGAGCCACCCAGGCGCCCCAAATCCCTTTCTTCTAATAGCTTCGAGTTGTAATTCCTGCTCCTTTCCCCCTAGCTCCATGGCTCCTATTCTCATTTCTCCTTTTTTGGCTTCTCTACCACCTTGTTAAGCTCCTGGGTAATCTGCTGTGATTGCCACTAGTTTGCATGTAAACTGTACCCCCATACTAGGGTCATCCTTATCCTTCTTTAGTTCTTGTCAAGGACCCTATTAACTAGTGTAGCCATATGTGAGGCTCTGTTTCGCTCATGGAGTCATTGCCCTTAGGCACACATGCATCTTGAATTCAGGGCTGCCTTCGTAATAGGTTTAGTTATGAACACTAATATGTGCTTCCAACTGGAACATGAACTTTCCAATAAGAGCATATTTGACCTGTAACCACCAACACTGAGAAATACCTTCACGTGTTATGGTCCTTTTAGAGCCTCCTGGCTTGATGGACTTTTTGGCTGCTATTACATTGTTTGTAAGGCTCTTAGTACCAAATCTGCTTGCAAACTAACTGTGTTAGGATTGCATATAAAAAGAGCCAAACCACTAAATACCAGCTACACATAACTGGACGCACTGAAACCAGTTCAGTTGTGGACTGATCTGGACCAATTAACATTTGAATGGAATGTTTTCATTATGCTTTGGTTAGTTTCATTGACCACATGTAGGTGTAACCTGTGTGGTCATTTACAAAGTCATTACAGGCATAAGGGATTTAAGCTAATTATTGGAAAAAATCCTAACTTGCCCATGAAATGTCTGATTAGGATACAGGTAAGATTTTCTAAAATTAAGTTATTAGGATAATACAGTTCGTCATCTCACTTAGCTATCTTTTTAGTTTTTTACATTTTTTTAACGTAATCTCTATACCCAAAGTGGGGTTCAAATTTACAACCCCAGAACAAGAGTCACTGGTTACTGATGGAGCCAGCCAGGCATATTCCCCCCACCCCCGACTTAGTTACCTTAAATACAGTCAAATCACAGTCTTATTAAAGAAAAGTTATAAGGACACATTGGTGTATTTTAGCTACGGTTATTATCTTTCTCCTAGATCAAGACAAGTACCATGGGGATCCAGACCACATCTAGATCTTAAAAATTTTCTTCTGGGTCTCTATGAGCTATAAGGCCTTTGGGAAGACATCTGACTTTCTGAATCTTCATTTCCTAATTTGCTATCTGAGGGGGTTGGACTGCTTAATCGCCAAGGGACCCCTGGCTTTGATATTCTTACATCTGTGAATAGGCGAGGAAAATCTGCAATTGAATGGTAGACCGAGGATCAAGCAAAGAGAATATTGTTACAGAAAATGTTAATTGAAGATGCAGAAAATAAGCACCTTGTGCTGAGGACAGAAGGCTTTTGCATGATTTGTTTCAACTTTTCCCATTTAGATGTCACCAGAAGATGACCGCAGCGTCCGTGAAAATGATCGAAGACATGAAAGGTAATCGCTGATAGACGTCAGTACAATTAAATTTTGTTATTCTTAGGGGGAAAATGAAACAAAACCAAATACAGATAACTTACAGCAAGGGGCCTCTGATTCTGAACAATCCATAACAATTTCTGTTAACGATCCTAATATAGAACCAGAAAATTCCCGAGTAAAACTGCCCGGCTTGATTTTATGTTTATGTTTGAGATTTCCATGTTTCATTTTGCTATGGTGAGCATAAATGTCTTGAGGTTGTATCCTTTCTGCTTAAAGCATGCAGGAATTATCACCCTGAAGAATTCGGTGCCATGAAGATTCTTCTTCATTTTCAGTCTTAAGATTAAAGCCCTCTGCTCTTTATAATCAATACCAGACATACTAAGTAAATTTCAGTGTTCCACATGATCTTAGACTTAGGCATAGAAGACTTTGCCAGGTGAAATTATCAGAAGCATTTGCATAGCCTTTCAGAGCTATAGCTGTGAAAGGAAAAGTGCTGTTATCCTCCCTTCAAAGGGAGTCTAACTAAGGACATCTGTGGAAGGGTTGAAATAGCTGTGGACATAGGAGCGGATTAATTATAATCGATGGCATTTACTGAGGGCCTGTTATGTGCTAGGCACTGTGCTAAGCCCTTTCACATTTGTGCTATAATTTAATCCCCAGCAATCCCATGAGGTAGGTATGAACATTTCCATATTACAGATGAACAAAATAAACTCAATAGGGTATTTAACATCCTCAAAACAGTACAACTACTAACATAATTCATATTTTGAATGATATATTCAAATTTGGTTTGTGTGGCTACAAAGCTGTGGGCTTTCTACTCTTCTTTATTTTTGAAAGAGATTTTTATTTATTTATTTGACAGACAGGGAGAGAGCACAAGTAGAAGGGGGCAGCAGACAGAGAGAGAGGGATGAGCAGGCTCTCTGCTGAGCAAGGAGCAAGGACCCTGGGCTCATGACCTGAGCTGAAGGCAGATGCCTAATGACTGAGCCGCCCAGGCGCCCCTCAGACATAGTTTTTTTTTTTTTTAAAGGTTTTATTTATTTATTTGACATACAGAGATCACAAGTAGGCAGAGAGGCAGGCAGAGAGAGAGGAGGAAGCAGGCTCCCTGCTGAGCAGAGAGCCTGATGTGGGGCTCGATCCCAGGACCCTGGGATCATGACCTGAGCTGAAAGCAGAGGCCTTAACCCACTGAGCCACCCAGGTGCCCCTCAGACATAGTTTTTTAAAACTCTCTGGTCATATTTGAGTTCGCACACATCTCTGTCAGATACGACATTTCAAAACAAATATGACATTTCAGTCGATGTCTTGGAAATATAACCGATGTTTCTAATTGTGTCCTCTTACAAGAACAGATTTTTTTTTTGAGATTTTATTTATTTTTTATTTTTAAATTTTTTAAAAGATTTTATTTATTTATTTGACAGACAACACAAGCAGGAGGCACAACAGGCATAGGAGGAGAGCGAAACAGGCTCCCCACTGAGCAGGGAGCCTGATGTGGGACTCAATCCCAGGCCCTGGGATCATGACACTGAGCTGAAGGCAGGCGCTTAACCCACTGAGCCACCCAGGGGCCCCTATTTATTTATTTATTTATTTAGAGAGAAAGAAAGCCTGAGTAGAGGGTGGGGCAGAGGGAGAGGGAGAGGAGCAGACTCCTCCCTGAGCGCAGAGCCCTGGGGGGTAGGGAGGGTGCTCAGTTCCATGACCCAGAGATCATGACCCAAGTGGAAATCAGGAGTCAGATGCTCAACCAACTGAGCTACCCAGGCGCCCCTCTACTCTTCCATAGTGTCTCTCTACCAGTACAGGTAAAGACAAGGTTCAATTCTTTAAAAGCCTAGCATATTAGTTTTCTACTGCTGCTTAAACAAATCACCACAAACCACTTAGAACAGCACTCCTTTATTATCTCAGCGTCCTACCGCTCAGATGTCCAGGTACACTGGGCTGGTTTTCTACCTACGGCCTCCTGGAACTGAAATCCAATTGCTGGCCCTGGGCTGTACTCTT
Source organism: Enhydra lutris kenyoni (assembly GCF_002288905.1). NCBI lineage: Eukaryota > Metazoa > Chordata > Mammalia > Carnivora > Mustelidae > Enhydra > Enhydra lutris. Next base: position 446,955 of record NW_019154164.1, on the reverse strand, counting down.
ATCTGGAGGCCCTAGGGAAGAGTCCACTTCCAAGCTCACTTTAGTTATTGGAAAAATTTAGTTCCTGGAGGTTCTAGGAATGAGGTTTCTGTTTCCCTGCTGGCTGTCAGCCACGGGTCACCCTGCTTCTAGAGGCAGCCTGAATTCCTTTTCTTGTGGGGCCGTTTCCATCCTCAAATCAGCAACAACATGTCATGTCCTTCTCATTCTTTGTTGTTGCTGTTGTTGTTTTTAAAGATCTTATTTATTTATTATTATTTTTTAAAGATATTTATTTATTTATTTATTTTTAAGTAATCTCTACACCCAACATGGGACTTAAACTCACACCCGAGATCAACAGTCCATGCTCTACCACTTGAGTCAGCCAGGTGCCTCTCCTCTTTGAATCATCCTGACTTCTTCTTTTGCCCCATCTTTTGTTTTTCTCATATGATTAGATTAGGCAGTCCAGATAAATCAGGATAATCTCCCTCTTTTTAGTCAGTTCACTGATAACTTCAGTTCCATGTACAAGGTCTCTTTTGCCATGGATGTGATTTCTCATCATATTCACGGTTCTGAGGTGACCCTTTGGGGATTATTTTTGGAATTTTGCCTACCATATCTAGAATATTACACTTACCCGCTTTTCAAATGAAGACTGTAATATATTCTGTGTTCAACAAATCAAAAAAACATGTCCACGGTCTGTGGAATGTTGTCAAAGAAAAAGAAAGAGAAAGTATAACTAAGAGTTAATTAGCAAACCAGTATTTATTTAACTACTCAGTGCACTCTCTCTTTTTGCCAAATCAAACACGGGTTTTGGTCCAGTTGGGTCCTCAGAGCAATAGTATTTATAACCAGAAAAAAAGCAACAGTGAAAACAACACCTGACTTACTTAAAACTGCTGCATACCGGGGCGCCTGGTGGCTCAGTGGGTTAAAGCCTCTGCCTTCGGCTCGGGTCATGATCCCGGGGTTCTGGGATTGAGCCCCTCATCGGGCTCTCTGCTCAGCAGGGAACCTGCTTTCCCCCCCTTCTCTCTCCACCTGCCTCTCTGCTTACTTGTGATTTCTGTCAGATAAACAAATTAAAAAAAAAAATCTTAAAAACTGCTGAGTACAGCAACTTAACTAACAATATCAAGATAACCACACAGCAGTCAGGCTTTTGTTGTTCTCTACGTCTCATAGAGTATGACTACATGCTCTGGTCTGAATGTTTGCGTGCCCCTGAAATTCATATGTTGAAATCCTGATGCCCCAGTGAAGGTGTTAGGAGTAGGGCCTTTGGGAAGTGATTAGATCGTAAGGGCGGAGCCAAGCTGGATTAGGGTTTTTATTTTTTTATTTTTATTTTTATTTATTTATTTATTTTAAAGATTTTATTTATTTATTTGACAGAGAGATCACAAGTAGGCAGAGAGGCAGGCAGAGAGAGAGGGAAGCAGGCTCCCCACTGAGCAGAGAGCCCGATGTGGGACTTGATCCCAGGACGCTGAGATCATGACCTGAGCCGAAGGCAGAGGCTTAACCCACTGAGCCACCCAGGTGCCCCTGGATTAGGGTTTTTATAAAAGAGACCCCGCAGAGCTCCCTGGTCCCTTCTACCACGGGAGGCCATAGCTAGAAGTTAGCAGTCTCTAGTCCAGAAGGGGGCATTTATCAGAACCTGATCGGCCCGCACCTCAATCCTCGACTTCCCAGCCTCCGGAACCATGAGAAATAAATGTTTGCTGCTGATAAGCCACCTGGTCTATTTACTTACAGTAGCCCAAACAGATGAAGACAAGACATGTGGTCAACATTCTCCCTTGAACTCTTCAGCCATCCATTAAAAAAAAAAAAAAATCTTCTGTGCTATTTATTTTCATGAAGGTCTGTTATAGCAAGAGCCACACCTACCATCAGCCATTCAGGAGGGGCTAGGTAGAGGATACCCTTGCAACATGGCAGAATGAGAATTTTGGGATAGCCGAGCTGCTTTTTGTCTTAATTTCTATGTATCCATGTGTTCTAGCTACTTTTATTTATTTATTTATTTTAAGATTTCACCTAGTCACTTGACAGAGAGAGCATAGCAGGAGGAACAACAGGCAGAAGGAGAGGGAGAAGCAGGCTAACCAAGCAGTGAGTCCGATGCGGGGCTGATCCCAGGACCCTGAGATCATGACCTGAGCTGAAGGCAGAGGCTTAACCCACTGAGCCACCGAGGCACCCCCTAGCTATTTTTTTAATAACAACTGTATTGAGATATAATTTTCATAGCATAAAGTTCACCCACTTAGAGTATACAATCAATGGCTTGTACTATATTAACAGAGTTATGTCATCATCACCGTAATCTAACTTTACAATGTTTTCATTATCCCCAAAAGAAATTCCTTGTACCCATTAGCAGTCATTCCCCATTAACTCCTTTCCCTCCCTCCTCCTGAACCCAAGGCAATTACTAATGTATTTTCTTTATATATGGATGATCTGGCTACTTTTGTTCCAAAGTGCTTATAGGAACAACCATCCTGAAATAACAGTAAAGCTTCTTTGGCGTTTAAATAGAAGCAAAACTCATCTAGTGGTTTTGAAGTAACAATATAAAAGAGGCTAGATTAAGGCACGCGGGTGATCCTCTTGGATACTATGCAAACATCCTTAGTTTCAATACTTGGAGTCTTTTTTTAAAAAGATTTATTTATTTATTTGAAAGAGAGAGCGAAAGTGGGGGGAGGAGCAGAGGGAGAGGGAGAGAAAATCTCAAGCAGACTCCCCACCGAGCATGGAGCCTGATGTGGGGCTCCATCCCAGCACCCTGAGATCACGACCTGAGCCAAAATCAAGAGTTAGCTGCTTAACCAAATGAGCCACCCAGGTGCCCTAGAATCTATTTTTTTTTTTAAAGATTTATTTGTTTATTGAGAAAGAGAAAGTGGGGGAGGGGCAGAGGGCGTCTTAAGCTGTGGAGCCTCTGTGCATGGAGCCCCACATGGGGCTTGATCTCACCACCCTGAGATCATGACCCTGAGATCTCAACTTGAGCCAAAACCAGGAGTCAGACGTGTAACCTACTGTACCCCCCAGGGGAACACAATACTTGGAATCTTAATACTAAAAGGAACTTTGAAGATTCTTGAGTATACCTTTTTCATTATATAGCTGGTGGAAAAGAGACCTAGAGAGGCTAAATTGAAGGGCCCAAAGTTGCTCATCTACTTAGTGCCTGTCAAATATATTTTTATTAAATATTATACTTAATTTACAGAAGCACGAGACGGGCTAAAACTTCAACTTCACTTCCAACAAGTAAAAAAACCTCAACCAAGAGTTCCCGGCAGCATGCCAAAGGAAAATACCTGAAACTCAACTTTCGAGCGACTGGTAACCAGGTAAATGTAATAGAATTGCAGCATAAGTTTGCCCATGGGATGTTCAAGAATCCATGTCTATGTTAAGTACATACAAGGGTTATCTTTTACGTATAGGAAAAAAATGGTTAACCAAAGCCTATCTGGAGCCCTTTAATACACAAGAAATGTCTTCCCTGTATTTCGCATTTGTGAAAGACCTGAAGGTCAAGAAAATAAGCTGACCTCCATTACATTTTGTTAAAGTGAACTTAAGTCAAATGAAGATTTAGCTCAGTCTACTGTGCATTTACATCTGCAGTGGCCTTAAAGCTCAACAGGGTTCCCATTTGCCAAGGAGACATTCTGTGCATTCTAAAGAAAAAACAAAAGCGAGAACGAAAACAAAACTAAACAAAAAAACCAATGTATTTGTACAGATTTTCACAGCAGGGGTTGAAATCAAAAGAATGATCTGCCGACTTTCGACTTTCGGTAGCAGTAGGTTAAATTAACCAGAGCACCCTGTTCCATTCGTATTTGATTAATTATGTTCCACATAAAACCAGATGACCCAGACGTGGGAAATAGGCAATATGTAATATTGGAGAGATGACCTCCGCCTCAGGGCAGTATCAGTCTGGCTTCTGACTTAGGTTTTGGGGTGGTGTTAAGAAGCTATTTCTTTCTTTCTTTTTTTTTTAAAGATTTTATTTTTTTTTTTATTTGACAGAGAGACACAGCGAGAGAGGGAACACAAGCAGGGGGAGCGGGAGAGGGAGAAGCAGGCTTCCCGCTGAGCAGGGAGGCCCGTGCAGGGCTGGATCCCAGGACCCTGGGATCACAACCCAAGCTGAAGGCAGACGCCTAATGACTGAGCCACCCAGGCGCCCCTAAAAAGCTATTTCTTAAGATGGAGAGAGAAACTTAGGCTCAGTGGCAGTCTATATAAAAAAGACCCTGGAAGTTAAGTCTCCGGAGATCTCTGAGGTATTCCAGCTGGTTATGGACTAATAATACCAATTGAAAGTCACTTAGCCCTAGGGGATGTCTTCACAAGGCAGATGACCAGAATCCTGGGCATAGGTGAGGCATTTAATCTCCACTGCTTAGAAGTAAGCCCGCCCCTCATCCCGCTGTGGAAGCTTACCCACTTACTCTGTGGACAGAGTGCTTTCTTTGTTACCTCTTCAGTTAAAGCCCTTTGAGGACACTGTTTAGCCTAAGAACCCAAGAGCTGGTTATACCATAGATCAGGCAAACTCCTTCATGATTTTAGGGTCACAGAGAAGAACTCTATGAAGTCTCTTCAAACTCATGGTCTTTCTCTGGTCACTCCCAGCCTTCTCCAGCTGTCCCCTCCCTATCTAATTCAATAAACAAGTTCCCTGAGTGCTTTTTAACATTCACCCACTGAAGTCATAGCTTTTCTTTCCTTCACAGACTAAGCTTTCACTCAATGAAAGATTCTCTAAGCTGAAAATGAAGAAAATGCCAGAATCAATCATCAGTTCTGAAGACCCAAAAGCCCTTTCCTCTTAAAAGTTGGCTGTTAACAGGAATATCGTAGTGAATTAATGCTAGAGCCTAGATGCATTGTTCCAGTATTTAACTTTTTGCTGCTCTTGTTAATGTATTTCTTTCTTAAGTAAGCTTTGATGCGAATAATCTGTAACAAGTGTTTACCTAAAAGAAAAAAAATGTTTAATTTGTTTGCATAAAAGAACAGAAAGATGAGTAAGAAGTAGGAAAGGTGATTCGGAAGGAGAGATGTTAGGAAGACAGCTATGTTTTCAGAATGACGTGTCTTTTGAACATTAGAGAATTTGTTTCTTTGGTTTAATTTGTTCCTTGAGCTCTAGAGCCCACGTATGAATCCCAAGTAGACTCTCTTTCAACAATAGAGCAAAATTATTGATAAGTATTTTTTGTGATAAATAATCTCTGCCTCAAAAGTTAGTAAGATTGAATTCTACTCTTTATTAAAAGGACAAAATTGTATCCAAGCCTTTTCTTTTTTTTTCTTTTCTTTCTTTTTTTTGGAAATTACGCTTTTGCTTTGGACATGAACTTGTAAGAATTTCAAATTGTTCTACTATCATTTTCCGTGAACACATTACATTAATAAAGTTTAAATACAAACGTGACTTTTTTCCTTTCCGTTGATAGTTGGGGTCCAAAGTAAGGATCCTGATGCAGACGGGTGATCGAAGTGTAATCTGGATGTCAGCTGTCATCCCGCCAAGCCCGTCGTTACAATACCCTAAAAATACTGTTTTATAATTACTTGGTACTTCCACATAGGACTGGTGGTTTTCCGCTTAATTTAATAAATCCTGTCCTCATATGTAATAGTTATTTGTGCAAAGAACATGAAATGCAGTATAGAAATACAGGAATAGATGGATTCTAGTCTGGCTTATTTATACCATTGTTTTCTGAACCAAATTAACAAGTGGTAAAGACTCTCCCACTAATAACATCGTGTTGAAAAGCCAAGCAATCACGAGTTTCACCAAACGTCCGTATACTTTGCGGTAGCTTTGCCGCCAAATCCTAATCTTGAATATGGAGAACAACAATGCAAGAAGCATTCAGAGTGTAATTTGTAGCAAGTGATTTGGGGAAAGAATGTCTCCTCAGATGGCAAAAACAATGCATGCTCATTGAAGGAATTTTAGAAAACACAAAATACAAAAAAAAAAAAAAAATACACACACACACACACATATAACACCTGTGGGCTCTACCTCCATATTTATTTTCCGGACACTAAGATTTCCTCAGTAGCAGGGCTTTCTTTCCACAGTATGTACCCAGTTCCCCAGTGCTAGACATTTAGGCTGCATCTAGTTTGAATTTTTGTATATTAAACTCGTGATGAGCATCTGTGTAGCTCTATCTTTGCAGTGTGACTCCAGTTTGTTCCATATGATTATTTTCTGGAAGTAGAATTGCTAGATAAAATAGTACTTATTTAGAATGCTCCACATATTGATAAAGTGCTGTGCAGAATATGTACAGAATAGGAAAGGCTTGTTTTCTCATACCCTCACCAACAGAGAATGTGGGATAGATATATTGTTTTCAGTGTCTTGCCTGCTGATGGATAATGTTGAGTGAAGAGAAACAGCATAAATCAACGAACTTTGTAATAGCTTCCAAGCTCCAGACGGCCTCTTTTCTATTTTAAACGGTATCCATGGTATCTTTTCTATATTAAACAGCAGCCATATAACTCACACATCTCTCCCTCTCTACCTTGAATAGCGTAAGAAGTACAGGAGTGTAAACAACCAGTATGGTCAATGCCAAGAGAGAGACACTCTAGCTATTTGTCAGTACACGAACCAAGAAACAGGCTGACTGAATTTTCCGTTTGTCTCATTTGGCACAGATCATAGCATAGGTTTTTTTTTTAACTTTTCATTTTTTTTTTTAAAGATTCTATTTATTTATTTGACAGAGAGAGAGACAGCAAGAGCGGGAACACAAGCAGGGGTACTGGGAGAGGGAGAAACAGGCACCCCGCAGAGCAGGGAGCTCAACGAGGGGCTCGATCCCAGCACCCTGGGATCATGACCTGAGCTGAAGGCAGATGCTTAACTGACTGAGCCACCCAGGTGTCCCATCATTAATTTTTTTTTACGATTATTTATTTATTTATTTGAGAGAGAGACAGAGAGAACAAGCGGGAAGCAGCAGGCAGAGGGAGAGGGAGAAGCAGGCTTCCTGCTGAGCAGGGAGTTTGACAGGGGGCTCAATCCTGGGACCCTGCGATCATGACCTGAGCCGAAGGCAGACACTTAATTGACTGAGCCACCCAGGCGCCCCCATATAGCATTCATTTTAGAAGTGAGGTCCTTAAACCAGTGTCCTCAGCATCACTCAAGACTCTCCAGGCTCAAACTCTCCAGGCTCACCGCAGCCCTACTGAATCTGAAACTCCAGGTGTGGCCCCAGCAGTCTGTGGGATGCAAGCTATAGTGTGAGATTGTGCACTACCTGGCTCCTCAGTGGCAACTAAAAGTCCCACCCAAGACCAGGTAGAAATTGTAGGGCCCACCCTATCTCCCTGTCTTCTGTTTCAACCTCTCTGCTTACTGCTTTTTACGGATGTCAGGTACGTGCGCTCTCCCCCCTCCTCTCCAGCTCTGCTCTAATGCTCTCTCCAGGGGATGAGAGAGGATGTTGGAGAGCCCCTGATTGTCTGCATCTGAGGTCCTCCCACCATGTGGCCACCTGCTGATCTTAGGTTTTCTAGAGCTAGGGCCTGGGACGTACCAGCAGATCCCACTTTATTTACTGTTCAGGGTGGGGGTCGTCGTGGAACTGGACATGGCAGGGCTGGCTTTTGAACCCATATCTCTTAGCGTGCACGCGTTTGCTTCAGTCACGCCTCTCTCTGGGATGTTCTTTTGCTCCTTTGCGGACTTTGGATCCTGCTTATTCCTTCAAGATGCAGCTCTGCCATGTCACATGAGTTTAAATGCGGGAAAACTACAAAGTTGTCTGTACGTGATTTGGCCCCTTTGTCATTTGATGCCTGGCTTCGCCCTCTTCTCTTCTTTACTTCCAATTTTCTTCTCCCACATGCCCTTCCAGCCACACTGGCCTCCTTACTGTGCCTCTAACCAGGATGATGCTCCTGCCTCAGAGTGTTTTGCACCTGATTTCTATCCACCTGGATGCTTTCCCCCAGAATACACTTCCTTCAGACGTTTGCACGGCTCCCTCTGATCATTCAGGTTTCTGTTCAAATGTCACTTCTCAGCCGCCCCTCTCCTGTCACCTGTCATGCAATGCACATTCTTTCATGGGGAACCTGGTGCCAAACCGTTCGTAGACAACTTGCTTCTGGGTCAGGGGATTTTGTATGGGGAGAGCAGCTCTCTCCCTGCGATCTGTTGAAAGCCCTCAACACGAGGGTTTGTCCAAAATAAATAAATAAATAAACCGAAAAACCAAAGACAAATATCACTTCTACCACCTCAGAGACTGTCCATGACCACCTACCTAAAATAGTACTGCAATCCCTCTGTCCCCTTATCAGGCTTTCTTTTTCTTGACAGCATTTTTTAAAAGATTTATTTTATTTTATTTATTTCTCAGAGAGAGAGAGAGCACAAGCAGGGGAAGAGGAAGAGGGAGAGGGAGAGGGAGAAACAGAGTACCTGCTCAGCAGGGAGCCCTACAACAGGGCTCAAACTCAATCCCAGGACCCCGGGACCATGACCCAAGCTGGAGGCAGACGCTTAATGGACTAAGCCGTCCAGGTGCCCCTTTCTTTACAGCATTTATCATTCTATAGCATTTGGTGCTATCTTCATTTGTTGATTTTTGCCCCTACCCTTGAATGTAAGCTCTATGAGGGCAGGGACCTCTTTGACTTTTTTTTCTTCAGTGTTTTAATCTCCAGTGCATAACAAAATGCCTAGCATATAGAAGGTGCTAATCAATATTTGTTGACTGAAATTCAGAGTGTTGCCAAAAAAAAAAAAGCCTTAAACAAAGATTGGGAAAAAGGCACCACTGTGCCTTAGAATTTGAGAACTCTAGGAAATGGGTGTTTTCCCATACCAACCTTTCCAGACTTCACACATTTTCTGAAATAATCACATTTTACTTATATATGAAAAAAATAAATCCATTTGTGAGTGAAATAAGTCTTAAATTTGCTTTTTGGATTGTACAGCCAGTACCTTGAGTTGTGGGGGGGGGTTTGTCTGTCGGCTGTGGGTCAGGAAGGAAGATTTCCTTTTTCCAGCCGAGTGCTGCCCCTCGGCCAGCAGGTGGCAGCATTCAACTTGTAAAAGAGCCTCCCACCAACCTGCCAACACCCATTACAAGAACAAAAAGGTAGGAGGAAGGAAGGGGAAGGGAAATGGGGGGCGAGGGGAGGGAAGAAGAAAGATATTTTCTGGTTAAACAAGTCGTGGAGTGTTTGCATACTTCAGAAAACGGACATTTGTTTGAAGCTAAAAAAACAGCCTTACAGCAGTTTTCCGGTTTAATTCAGACGGGTTATCTTCAGGCTAGTTATCTGTTTTCTGACAAAACATTTTATTTTGAAATAGCTAGAGGCACCTGCAGTCGTTAGAGGCAGTACAGACCACATGTGCCCTGGACCCGGTTTCCCTGGTGGCACCACCTTCAGAGCTAGAGTCTCGACCTGGATCCACAGGCTTTTGTAATGATCAGAAGTGTGTTGTCACACCCAGCAGATTTAATTTACAGTGATAGAAAACGTGCAGGTACAATCTGTTAAGTTCTTTAAAGGCTAATTTCCTCAAGCTCCCTTCTCGCTGCCCCCCAAATATTTGGCTAAACCAACATGTGAGTTTCTCATGCATGAATGGAACAATAATAAAATCTCCCTCGCTTTCATTTTCTTCACAATATCCTCATTAAAATAATTTCAGGGCGCCTGGGTGGCTCAGTAGGTTAAGCAGCTGCCTTTGGTCTTCATCGCAGGGTCCTGGGATCGAGTCCTGCATCGGGCTCCCTGCTCATCAGGAGTCTGCTTCTCTCTCTCTCAAAAATAAATAAAAATACTTTTTAAAAAAGAATATATACCTTGCCATCTAGTACTTGCTTTAACATATTCTAGCAATAAAGAATCAAGTAAGGAAGGGATAATTATATGTAATTTGTAAATAAGTAAAATGCACGAATATTCTATAACAAAAAGATTTTTTAAAGATTTTATTTTTTATTTATTTAGAGAGAGTACTCATGCGTGAGCATGGGAGGAGGGGCAAAGGGAGAGAAAGAGAGAGAGAGAATCTCAAGCAGACTCTGTGTTGAGTGTGGAACCCAACCCGGGGTTCAATCTTACAACCCTGGGATCCTGACGAGAGTCAAAATCAAGAGTCAGACACTGAATTGACTGAGCCATCCAGGTGCCCCATAATAAAAAGTTGTTTGTTTGTTTGTTTTTAAGAATATATCTTATTATACCTCGGTTTATATAAGTGTACTAGATATTCTCTTCTTAAAGCACATCCAGACTGGAGAACTGAGCAAGAAATACAAGAAAAGGAAGAGTGGGAAATGGCGAGGTTGAGGGTGAGGACAAACTTCTTCCAGTTACTTCCTTATCTAGTCTTGGTTCTTGACTGAACCAGCTATATGATGTTACACAAGTCACTTCTCTTCTAGAGGCTTCAGTTTCTTCATCTGGTATGGTCTTTAGAAGAAAAAAAAAATGGTCTTTTACATTCCTAAAAGTAATACACACCTTGGCTCCCTACAAAACCTGAAATATTTAAATTCCTCTTTGAATTTTCTGAAAAAGATGCCAAAGGAGCCTCAGATCAGAAAAAGCTCCATGGTCCTGGCTTCATCCTTTCCTTTTTTTTTTTTTTTTTAAGATTTATCTATTTATTTTAGAGAGAGAGGAAGAGAGAGCACAAGCAAGAGGGGCAGGGGAGAGAGAGAGAGAATTGTAAGCAGACTATGTGCCCAGTGTGGAGCTCGACGCTGATCCCACCAGCGGGAGACCATGACCCGAGCTGAAAGCGAGAGTTCCAGTCTCGACCAACTTTGCCCCCTGGGGCCATTATCGTTCTTTACAGCTAAGCAGCCCTGCAGCCCCATGGTTCTTCAGAAGGCCTAAGGCCGCCCGCTCTGGAATGGGACTGAAGTCTTGGGCAAGCAGACGTACTCCCCGTTGAGGTCTCCCCATGGCCCAGGGGTACCCAAGGAACATGGCTATGTACCACTCCCATGGCTACCCTCAGCTTCCACTGACTGTAAGAGCAGAGGCTGGGATAGACCGAGTCCCATCTCTGGCACTTCCAAGCTGTGTGTGATCTTGCTTGGTTTATTCCTAGTTCTCAGTCTCCCCACAGATAAAATTGTTGTGAGAAGCAAGGTAATAATAAATGGGTGTTGGAAGATAGAGAGGTGATGGAAGCATACATTTGAAATACTATGAGCTTTCAGGGTTTACCTTTCAGGGTTCACCCCCTTTCCACTGAAGTTGTTAGTCATGGCCTAGGTGGTAGCAACGAGGGTATCAGAAGGCATGAGCAGTGGGATCTTCCTGAATTTAGAGGAACAAAGTTTTCAGGCAGTGGTGAGCTAGATCCAGCTCCAGATGGCTCTTGGTGAAATTAATATAGAATTAACCACTTATTTAATTTAAAAAAATTGTTAAGAGAGAGAGAGCACAGGGGTGCGTGTGTGACTGGGGTAGGGGTAAGGCAGAGGGAGAGAGAGAATCTTAAGCAGGATCCCCGCCCAGTGCAGAGCCCAATGTGGGACTCGACCTCATGACCTTGGGATCATGACCTAAGCTGAAATCCGGGGTCTGACGCCTAATGACTGAGCCACCCAGGGGTTCCTAGAATGAACCGTTTTGAAGTGAACAGTTCAGTGACATACATCTGGTGCCCAAACGTTTCCATCACTCCAAAATAAAACCTCATGGCCATTAAGCACTTACTCCCCCTTCCATTCACCCTCACCCTGGCCTCTGGCAACCACCAATCTGCTTTCTGTTTCTATGGAATTATCTATTCTGGATATATTAGAAATGGAATCATGTGACCTTTGTGTCTACCTTCTCCCACTTAGCATCATGTTTTCAAGACTAATCCATCTTGAAGCATATATCGGTATTTCATTCCTTCTTACTGCTGAATAATACACACCACATACCACATTGTTTGTCCATTCACCAGTTGATGGATATTTGAGTGGTTTCCACTTTTTTGGTTATTATGAATAATGCTAACTTGAACATTCCTGTATAATTTGTGTGTGCGCGTGTGTGTGTACACGTTTCAGTGCTCTTGGGTATGTACCTAGGAGTAGAATTGCTGGGTCATATGGTAACTCGGTGTTACCAGGGTTGGAAAAAAAAAATGTCTATAATCAGCTTTCATGGCCAGCTGGAAATAAGCACATGAAAAGGCATGCCACATCATTAGCCAGCTGGGAAACGCAGACCCAAACCACAATGAGGTACAGCTGCACACCTGCTAGGATGGGTATAATTAAAAAGACACAGGGGGCACCTGGGTGACTCAGTTAAGCATCCAGCATCTGACTCTTGGTCTATGCTCGGGTCTTGATCTCAGGGTCGTGGAGCCTACTTAAAAAAAAAAAGACAAGTGTTGATGAGAATGTGGAGAAATGGGAGCCCTTATACTTTGCTGGTGGGATTGTAAAATGGTGAAGATGCTTCAGAAAACAGTCTGGCATTTCCTCAAATGGTTAAACACGGAGCTTGTGCATTTGTGAATGTTTCCTGGGCATGGGGAGGGGGCAGTGGTCAGAGTCTGAATATAACAGCTGGAGAGCCTTTTCCCTTTCCCAGGGGTGGGCTAAGCATTAAACACATGCCTGTTGAAGGAATATATGGGGATGACATTCATCTCCTTGGTCCCCTTGTCATATCCCCCAACCCTACCTCCACCTCTCACTTCCCCAAATGACGGGATCCTATTGCAATAGGAATTCTTCTCTCCTAGACAACTGGTACAGAAAAGGCCACTTGTGGTTTTCCTTTTTTGGTGATAACTGATTTTTTTTTTTTTTTTGGAAGGGCTGGCAGAGGCTTACCATGTAATCCACATTATGTATTTCATACATGCAGTTCACATTATGTATTTTCCTGCTTCTGGATCTTATTCCCACTGTCCTACCTATGCAAATGACTGACTCATTCCTTTCAGCCTGTCTAGATCATTCCCATCCTGTGAGGTCCCAGCCAAATCCCACTCCTGCCCCCTTGTAAACTCTTCCCTCCATCAAACTCAGGATGGAAGAGCCCAGTGACTCTGGAGCAGAACTCCTCAATATCATAATACCTTTAACCAAACACCGTAAAACGCTGTTGTATTTAACCGAATACAGTCACGTACATCATTTTTTGGTATATGTAGTGTCATCATGTGCTATGGAAACTGAGGCAAGGGCAAATAGTTGAAGGAATAATTAAGGGGGGTAAATTTCAGATGGAGCAAATGTGAACTAGATTTTTAAAAAAAATTTTACTTGGAATGGTTTGATTTTAGTTGGAGGAGCACTAATGCTTTGTAGCTGTATCATGTCACTTCCTTTGGGTGGCCACATAAGGGGGATGAGAAATTGACAGGTTGAGGTTCTGGTCCTAGTTTTCATTGTTTCATTTCAGGGTTAAAAAGCTATCTTAACCCTCCCTAAGGATCAATTGGAAAGTGGGGATAATAAAACTACTAATAAGGAATTTCTGTAGATTCTACCTTCCTTTCTCTGCTACTTCTTTGGTCCAGTCTTTCTTTCCTGGTTAAGGTCTCATCATCCTCAAGCCAGGCCCTCGCTACTCCAAACATAGTCTGTGGCCAAGCAGCAGTATGTTAGACATGCAGAATCTCAGGCTCCACTCCAGACCTACTAAAACAGAATGTGTGTCTAACAAGATTGTTACGTGACCCCTATGTCGGTCAAAACCTGAGAAGCAGTGGCCTTATATTCACTGTAGTCTCTTAGCTGGTCT